>NC_043700.1:69696649-69708766 GCF_006229205.1 Suricata suricatta
GCGGCGGGGCGCGGGGGAACGTGGACAATGCAAACGCTGCGGCCCAGGGCGCCCCGCCCGGGCGCGGACCACACCGCTGCGGGCCCGCCCCGCAGCGCCCTGCGGCGTCCTTCCCAAATCGGCGGTCCCCAGGCACCGTCTGCGGCTGTGACGGGGTCGCTTAGAGCTGTCGGGAGAGACTACCAGGCCACTGTCGCCAAGTGCGATTTGAGGAAGTTTCGGGTGGTTTCTTCTTTGTTCGGGCGCGCTGGCATAGTCGGGTTTTTACCCCGGAGGGAGGGGCGGCGGGTTTGGGGAGTGGGAGTGGGGAGTCGCCGGGCCAGAGGCCTCAGACAGGATATTAGTGGAAATAATGCCGTGGTTGTCAGGAAACGCTAGTGCAGCCACATGGCTACTGCCAGTTATGCAGCGAGGATATCCGGTGGCTGCAAAGTCTGTAATTTAGAAAAGAAAGAGCTCTTCCAAGACCCGAGAGGCTGACCTCAGCGAGGCGTGGCGGTGGTGCGCTTGGCAGCGTCGAAGGAGACGGCCCAGGTTGTGACAGGTGGGGAAGCCTCTTCCTACTGCAAAGACCCTGCAAATACTCCCCATAGGATTCATACTGCAAAATTCAGCCAGCCTCTTCGGAAACATGGTTGAGGTGGAAGACGTGGTCGGTAGCCTGTTTCTAACATCAACTGGGTACTATACAGAATACCTGAAAGTGTATTTTCTAGCCCCATTATTTGATGCCTATAACCAAAAAGTATGTCTAATATCTGAGATCACTTAAGTTTAATATCATGCCTTAGCCAACGAGATCACAAAAGTATATTCAGAAATCGTTTTGCATAAACTGGAAGTATTGGCAGTCTTAAGGTGTTTTTAAACTAGTCTGCTGCTTCCAGAGCAGTCTATATGAAATTCAGAAAATAGGAGCAGTGTAGAATAAAGAGGAGAAGTGACTGGGGCCACACCTGTCTGTTTACATTGATCCTCTATTTAATTGTTTCTGGTGCCTTACAGTCTAGACAATGGAAGAGCAGTGGTCAAAATAGCAGGACAGATGTCAAAGGACTAAATAAATCAATCATGGATCCTGTTCTCCCAAGGAAAGAGTCACTTTGCACTGTCCAATTTCAAGACCTCCATTTTCTCAGTTCCTTGTCTTTTTCCTGTGTTTCCTGCCAGCATCTCCCTTTCTGCAGCAAGGATCTCAAGTCCCATCCTAGGATGTGTCTTTTTTTTTTTTTCCCTTCGTTTTACTTCTCTATGTTTGTATTTGCCTCTTCAGCTCTGAAGGTTCTCCTACCGAGTTAAGGGGCTGTCTTCTGTCAAAAAATACTTGGCGTAACACAAGGAGACAGTAACTGCACCTTCGAAGTTTGTTTTTTTAATGAATGTTCTGTTATTGGCCTATTTGTTTACAATATGTATTTTTAAGTCCTCTCATGACTTAGAAAGGAAAGCAGGCAAACATTGATGACCTAACAGGTTTCATGAAACAAGTTTAATAAAAAGTCTTGGTACAAACTTTTTTACTATTTTTTCTTATTACTAATTTTTAAACTAGCTTACTTTTTTTACTAAAAGTCTTTCCCAACTAACCAGTATCACAGAATCAAGGAAAATGACTTAAAAGAGAGAGGAAAATTGCTGTGGGCCATTATAAAACAACAGCTCTATTTTGTTCTGGTACTGAAACTTTTTGAAGGCCAGCTTGATTTTCAGGTTGTGATCTTGTGGACTTTACAAAGTGGGTAATGCTGTTTGACTGTTGTTAAAAAAGGCAGAAGCATGTATCTGGAGTGCCATGGGGTTGGAGAGGGATACAGGATTACACAGCTGTCTTCTTAGATAAATCTGACCTACTTAGCCTTCTCTGGAGGTATTTTTCATGCTGACTCATGAACAACAGGAAAGCTATGGCCCATTAAGTAGCATCCATGTTTTGAAGTAAACTTATTCTCCAAAGAAGACTCCTGTGTCATTGATGCCATCATTTGTCTGTAGGTAATAAATATTCTTTTGTCACAGAATATTAGAGCTGGAAAATTTTGACTATTATTAAATAATAGCCCAGTTGCATCATTTTACAGAAGGAGAAACTAAAGCCCAGAAAGGATAAGAAATATCCAAGTTACAGTAGCAAAGTTATGGAGAAGTATGTGTAAATAATGTCAACATAAAAAAATTAATGGAAACATGAATTAACTCAACACGCAAATTATATACACAAAACTAAGCATGGAAGAGGCACTGAGAAGATAGCTTACTGGAGTTTATCACTTTTTTAAAGTGTACAATGTGATGATTTAATTATGCATTGCAAAGTGATTACCGCTATCAAGTACATATGCACCCATCACCCCACATAGTTACCTTTGTGTGTGTGCAGATCTACTTTCCTGACAGATTTCAAATATACAGTCGAGTATTATAAACTCTAGTCACCATGTTAAATATTAAATCCCCAAAACTTAAAAAAATTTTTTTCTTTAATTAAATCCAAGTTAGTTAACATATAGGTAATAATGGTTTCAGGAGTAGAATTTAGTGATTAATCATTTACATACAATACCCAGTGTTCATCACAAGTGCCCCCCTACACCCATTACCCCTTTAGCCCATCCCCCCACCTGACACCCCCTGGAGCAACCCTCAGTTTGCTTTCTGTATTTAAGAGTCTTTTATGGCTTGCCTCACTCTTTATTTTTATCTTATTTTCCCTTCCCTTTCCCTATGTTCATGTTTTATTTCTTAAATTCCACATAAGAGTAAAGTCATATATTTGTTTTTCTCTGACTTATTTTCCTTAGCATAATATATTCTAGTTCTATCCGTGTTGTGTAAAATGGCAAGATTTTATTCTTTTTGATTGCAAAGTAATATTCCATTGTGTGGAATATTATTCATTCTTCTTTATTCATTCATCAGTCGATGGATATTTAGGCCCTTACCATAATCTAGCTATTATTAATAGTGCTGCTATAAACATTGGGAGAGTTTGTCAATTTTAAGTTAGATCCACATAAGTTGATTTTTTTTTTAATTTTTTTAATGTTTTATTTATTTTTGATACTGAGAGAGACAGAGCATGAGAGGGGGAGGGGCAGAGAGAGAAGGAGACACAGAACTGGAAGCAGGCTCCAGGCTCTGAGCTGGCTGTCAGCACAGAGCCCGACGCGGGGCTCGAACCCACGAACATGAGATCTGACCTGAGCCGAAGTCGGAGGCTTAACCAACTGAGCCACCCAGGCGCCCCCACATAATTTGATTTAAACACACACACACACACACACACACACACACACACACACCTTACCTACGGGGCACCTGAGTGGCTCAGTCAGTTGAGCATCTGACTCCTGATTTCTGCTCAGGTCATGATCTTGTGGTTTCATGAGTTCGAGACCCTCATCAGACTCTGCACTGACTGCATAGAGCCTGCTTGAGATTCTCCCTCTCTCTCTGCCCCTCCCCCACTTGCACTCTCTCTTTCTCAAAATAAATAAACTTAAAAAAATAACACACACAAACCCTTAGGAGCACCTGGCTAACTGAGTCAGAAGAGCATGCAACTCTTGATTTGGCATTGTGAGTTCAAGCCCCATCTTGGGTGTAGATATTACTAAAAAATTAATTAAATAAACTTAAGACACACACACACACAAGATTGATTAAGTCTACACTTATTTTAAAATATACAAGAAACTATACAAGATGTTGACCATGCTTTTGACTTACTTAACCCTGTTTTTTTTTTTCCTTAATGAGTATAGATGAAAACCAAGCAAGTCTGTAAATGTGAGTTACGTCTCAACACATTCTACATAAAATTGCCAGTGAAGCATTAAGTCCAAATCCCCTGTCTCCAGTCTAAAGAAGATTCAACACACTAGGTCACACAGTTGGTTGTGAAGACTGAATGAGATGCTATGTGGTAAGCATCTGGTGTACGTGCTCAATAAATGCTAGTAATGATATTATCATGCGTGCACATTGTGGGGATATGCCAGACCTTTCCTGAATATGGTAAATTTGATACTGATACTCAGTTATTTGAATTACCTATTCATTATCCCTGATCCTTTATCACACAGACATGCTGGAAATGGGAATGCTTAATGAAAGTGTACGTGTAACAGGTGTTTGCTGTCTATTCATTTGGGCTTCACCCCAACCATGACCACAAAACCAAGGGTTGCATCAAACAACCACTGCCATCATTGCTAGGATCCTAGCCTCATCTTCCCTGGGAGGCAATGTCCAGAGGGATGGCTCTTGAGGAAAGCAGGAACCCAGTGGTTCTGGTCAGGTACTCTTAAGATGCACATTGTCCCCTTGAGTTAAGGGATCCCAGCATACACTAACTTTATTCCATTTCATGTCATTCAGGAAACCTCGATTAGGTGCACTGGATAAAGGTTCTCTCCTTTCTCAAACGACTCTGTGGTGTTAAACAATGGTCCTTCTCCATTATGAAAATACCAAGCATCAGTATTCACAGTTAAAAATAGTCATCTATTTTTTTCAAAACTCATGAGACTGTACAATGAAAAGGATACATTTCATGGTATATAAATCAAAGTAAAAATGATAAAGTTTTTAATTAAAAAATGAATTTTTAAGATATTAAAGACAAAACTTTAAAAGATGGGCTAGACTGTGATTCATACAGGATGCCTTGGATGTGGTCATGCTAAATATTTAATATGATTAAATGATAGTAAATATGATACAAAGGTGAAAAACAAAAAAAGTAGTTACCTTCTCAGTCTACACTGTGACTTGGCTTAGTTCTGATCAATGAGACACATACAGACCTCTACTAACACGGCTCTGAAGAAAGCTATTGCTTTCATGATGAAAAAGAATAGACTCAGCTAGTACAGGCCTTTTACTCTGTGTCCTCTTCCTCCTGGACTACAGATGTAATGCCCAGATGTTTGCAGCCATCAGACAAGCCTGAGGAAGAAAGCTACCCATTAAGGATAATGGATGGGAAAGATGGAAGTCTGGAGCCTTGATGGAATTATGGAATTGCCAGATTATCCGCTTTCATTTATTTTTTTTAAAGATTTATATATTTCTGAGAGAGAGCATCCAAGTGAGGAAGGGCAGATAGAGGGAAAGAAGATCTAAAGTGGGCTCCATGCTGACAGCACAGAGCCCTGTGTGGGACTCAAACTCACAAACCATGAGATCATGACCTGAGCCAAAGTCAGACACTCAACCAACTGAGCCACTCAGGTGCTCTTAGATTATCTGCCTTTAGGTAACGTGTTCAGTAAGCAAAAGTGGCCCCTTCTTGCTATAGTCAAGCAAGTCTGTTACTTACAGCTAAAAACAATTCCAAGTGAAAAAAGTCAACCAAAACTGAAATGAAAGTAAACAGTCATTATCAATAACCAGTTGCAAAGGTATTAAAAGAATGCTCACTTAACAAGGGAAAAATTGCAAACTAGCAGGTGGTTTATTTTACAGGTGCATTTTACTATCATGCATCATTTTCTATCAAATTAGGAAAATAAATAAAAGCAACAAAAGTAAAAAAAAAAAAAATCTGATGCCTCCAGAGAAACTCTGCTTGTCACTTAGCATACTAGTTTATTCTCCAAAGGACAGTGCCATCACCAGATACATCACATTAAGTCTATGTGAATGGCACCCGTGACACGTGTGACATACAGCTCTGAGTGCTAACTCAGAGGATTTTCCCCTCCTCAGTCTGCTTTGCAGCCTCTTCCCTCTCTGTTCAACCTCTAAAAGTAAGAATACTCCAGGGCTTGGTCCTGGGTGCTCTTCATACTTTCTCCTTCTGGATAGACTCATCCAGCCCCAAATCTTTAATATCTAAAAGCTAATGAGTCCCAAGTTATCATTTTAGCCTTAACCTGAAGTTCACGTTCATATTCCCAGCTGCCTATTTGTCATCTGCACCTGAATGCTGAATAAGCCTCTCAAACCTAACATGTCCTACTTGCTTCTACATATCCAAACCTGCACATCCCCAGTCCCCCTAACTGCGAGTACGTTGCAGTACCCTCTACCCAGTTCCTCAAGCTAAAAGGTCACCCTTAATCCATATTTCCTTTATACTCTTTAAATCTATCTAGAACATTCCCCATGCTTATCCTTTCTGAACCACCACACTGACGTAAGAGTGCATCATCCCTCACATGGACTCCTCCAGGTGTCTTCTGCTGGTTTCTCTGCTTCCACTCTCACCCCTACATCTGGTTTTACAACAGCCAAAATTATCTTTTAAAAACAGAATTCATCGGGCAGCATTCCATCTAACAAATGGAAAATGCTCTCAGGAGTCATAAAAATTAAAAAAAAAAACCCACAGAATTCAGATTATGTACAAATCCATCCAGTGGTTTCCTAGAAACTTAGAATAAAATCCAAACTCCTACCCTTATCCTGCAGGGAAGTGAGATCTGGCTCCTCCCCACCTTTCTGATCGCACCTTCTATCAGTCTTCCCCTTGATAGCTGTTCTTCAGCCCAGGGGCCTTTGTGTTCCCCACGCCCACCAGACTTGACCCCCATCTCAGGGCCTTCACACTTGCTATTTCCTCCATGTGGGAAGCTCTTTGTCTGATTGGCACACATCTGGCTCCTTCTCATCGTTTACATAGGGCTGCTAAGTATGGTTGGGGTAGGGGTAGGGACTGACATCAGCTCTGTGATTGACCAAGCCGCGCTCTGGCTCACAAGGATGCCCGCAGTGAGAAGGCACGGATGGATGGCCAAAGCCATGCCTGTTCTGTGTCCTCCTGGATGGACGACCTTTTTCCAAAATGTCATCTCTTATGTCTAAGAAGAAGGGAGAACAAACAGTCACTGGGCACTGATTTTACATGCATGTCTTATGTAAAAACACAACATGACTAGTCTTATTGACCCCATTTTACATGTTAAACACTGAGATTGAGAGAAGTAAATTGTTAATGCAGAGTTAAAATTGGACTCTAATTCCATTGTACCATACTGTCTCTAAATATGAAGGAGCAAGAACCCACTTTGAAGCTTCCATTTTTTTCATGTTTTAATTCTACTTCTTATTTTCAGATTCTTGTAGGAAAGTTAGAACAATCTACAAACGTGCAACTGTAGTCAAGAATAAATTACTATTGCTACATATAGATACAGAACATACCTCACCTATATATCCTCCAGGTAATAAATTAAGATCAATATGAAATCCAGTAAAACCTGCCATTTTACTTTTGAGTCTCCACACTTTTGTAGTTCTTATCCTTCTGACTTTTGTACTTACATACTTGCTTATAGTCTATTTGGGAGTGTTATCCGTATAAACTTCTAAAATAGTGGCTGTATTAACTTATTTAATTATTTATACTTATTAAAATCTAGTTGGGAAGTCCAATGAGTATGATTTGTTTTCTCTTCCTTGCTCACTTTTTTCTTTCTTGTTGTTTTTGAAAAGATATAAGAGTAGACTTCAGAAGTTTGGCAAGGAACACAATTCTGTAAACTGAGTCAATTTCTTGATGGGTTATCTTGGAAAAATATTTTTTAAGGTCCCACCTAAGCTATAAAGCCAGGCCACCCCTTAATCTGGGAAGCAGAAACAGTAAGTACTTTTTCAAATCATTTCACAGTCTGAAGTGATTCCTTGTAACTCAACTTCCTTTTCTAGAAATAATAAGAGATAACCCTCATATAGTGCTTATGACATGCCAAGCCCTATCCTAAGTCCTTCGCATATATCAAGTCATTTAATCCTTCTAACAACCCTATGAAGTGGGTATTATTATTATCCCTGTTTTACAGATGGAGAAATTGAGGCACAGATAGGTAAGGTATAATTTAGTTGTCCATGGTCACAAACCACTAAAGGTACAAAACTGAAATTTAAGCCCAGGCGTCCATTTTTGGAACCTGTGCCCTTGACCACCAGAGCAATACTATGTTTATACCTTCAAGTGATTGGGAGGGTAATTATGATCACTTTTGTACTATTGGTGAGCATTAAGAAATGTATGCAAAATACACTGAAATTGGAGACACTGAAAGAAAAGGCCATCATGGCACCAAAAATCTAACAAATTGTTAAGAGGATGTCAGTAGCAAATAGCCAACTTCTAGTCACAGAACTTACATTCAATGGCATTCCCAAGTCATGGAAATGAGTCTATCTAGGCAAGGTAATCTTGATATGTTATATGAATTAAGTTATATGAACCCATGTTGGCTGAAGAAGTTCCCCAAACTAATACCATATACTACTTTCCACAGTTAGATAGAATCTTAATGGTAGTAGGTTTTCAACAATACTTATATGACTCACTCACCTGAGCATTTCAACTGCAGTTTTGGAAAATATGCTTCACAACTTTGAACAAAGCACTTCACCTCCCTGCATCTGTTTTCTTACCTGTAAAATGAAGCCATAAAACAGTATGATCTTTAAGGCCCTTTCCATGTCTAACATTATATGATTTTCTGTCCAAACCTGCTAGCTTGGAAACAAGAAGCCTGAATGTCTTTGGTCATCACTTCTTACTACTGCAAAATCCACTGAGTAAAGCAACTTCACAGCTTCCTGAACCTGCGTGCTTTCAGATTACAATCATGTTAAGTTTGGCATTTAAAGTTCAAATAAAAAGTTGCCCAGTCAGCAGCAGGGAGCCAGATGTCATGGAGAAGAAGTAGTAAAGGGGGATCTGTTCCTTCCTTAGTGCACACCTGACTTGCCAGCGTAGGGCCACTTAGCAAAGCATACAGTCAGTAGAATCTAATGTCCTATATGGTCTGCAGTAAGTTACTTAACCTCTCTGTGCCTTAATTTCTCTTTTGTAAAACACAGATGATAATCATCTACCTCATAAATTGTGGCAGAGAAATGAGTCTCTCTGAGCCTGGAGAGTAGTGCCTGGCACACAGTAAATGCTATATAATGTTTTGTTATTGCTCTTGTTTCCTATATTAAGAGAAACAAAATGAGAACCGGAAGAAGGTAAAGCCTGAGTCAGGATGGGCACCCAAGAAAGAAGCTTAGGCAATGGCCCATAGAAGTCTTCTGCCCCGTTACCTTTACTACCAGGACAGTATGAAACGAAAGCCCTCATATTGTGAAAATGCCCCCATTTCAGTTCTTCCATTTAAACACATGTTTAGGGGCACCTGGGTGGCTCAGTTGGTTAAGCATCCGGCTTCGGCTCAGGTCATGATCTCACAGTCCGTGGGTTCTAGCCCCACGTCAGGCTCTGCTGACAGCCAGCTCAGAGCCTGGAGCCTGCTTCGGATTCTGTGTGTCCTTCTCTCTCTGACCCTCCCCTGCTCATGCTGCCTCTCTCTGTCTCTCATAAATAAATAAAAAATATTTTTAAAAAATAGACACATGTTTAAATTCCAGGCTCCTGAGCCAATATAGGGCTTCCTTACTTTTCCTCCAGCTACAAAGTAAAGCCGACTGCTAATTGAAAAAGAAACATCTCGGGTAAGTTCTGATCTGTTTATGTTTGTATAATCTCCCTGCCTTTTCAAGAAATAATAATAATAGGAGCAAACACTGACACAGGCAGAGGTGAAGTAACGCCTGAAGGTCACAGAGCTAAGCGGTAGAGCCAGAATTCAAACCAGGCTGTCTAGCTCCAGAGTGTGCACTTGTGTGCTAGTAACCACGACGTTTTGCTGCATCACAGACTACATTCAGTGTTCGTGTGTGTGTTTGAAGAAGAGAATAAAGTATACCCGGAAGGACTTGAATACCTGCTGCATCATTGAAAAATGACTTGCACAGAGTGCACGACGTCTGACTCTGCATCATGCTAAATGGAGGCTCCCTGTGCACCTGGCTCAGGAAAGAAGCTGCAGACACATGATCACGGAGGCCCTCCACTAGTGTAGTGAATTCGTTCCGTGCAAAGCACAACCCTCCCACGCCCCTGGCTGGTCACAGCAGCCTGTACAGGACAGCAGGCCCTATGGCTCAGAAAGAGAACCCAAGCAGGAGGCAAACAGAGGCACGGGATGCAACCTGAGGCTCGTCAGCTGCCAACAATAGCTTGGAGGTAACAGTAGAAACATCCTCAACTGGAGTGCAGCCATGAAGTCCGAGGACTCCAGCCGGCAGGAGGCAAAGGGGCAGAATCACAAACAGCTGGTGCCTGAACCTCAACCAGTGGCCACCACGACTGCAGCCAGAAGGCTGCGTGGAAAACCTCCAGCCTCAGCCGCTGCTCTTCGAGAGGTCTGGATCCCCAGAAAGTAGCGAGAGGTGGAAGAACACTGTCCAGAACTCGCGAGACTGAGGTTCCGGACCTAGCTGGCTCCGTGCTCTTCTGCGGTATATACTTACATGCTTTAGAAAGGTACAGAACACATATGCAGTTTCCTCCATAAGCGGCACATTAAACTGGAAGTTGTAGGTCAATTACTTGGAGTGTTGGAGGTTACTAAATTGGTTAAGAGACGTTGGCAATCACCTGGGTATGAAGAAAAAAGCATCTACGCTAATGGCAGTGGCAGCTATTTTGGTAAATAGCAATCAAGAGGTTTTCCCCTGCCAACTTATAGGCAAATTCTTTTGAGTCGGCACAATAGATGTGAAGGAAGGACCAATCCCATTCCCGTTGGAAATTATTTTTGTTATATATTAAAAATTACCTTGGTCCTGAAATCTCATATTGATAGATTAGCCTCAGTGCAAATTAAGATAACTCTGCAAAATCATTTTATGATGATTAAATTAACAACAGTAAACACCCCTCCCCCCCCCCCCCAAAACCCACAAAGAAACAAATCATTATAAAACCCAGTTTGGGCAAGATTCAAAGAAGCCAACTTTTTACATTGCCAGGGACAGGATGAGTTGGTACTTTTTCTTAAAGGCAGCCCAAAAACAGAATAAGAGCCATAAAAATTACCATAGCCTTTGAAATTTATTTTGGGGAAATAATTTTAAATAAAGAATATTTTGTAAGATACTTATAGCAATGTTATTTAATGGCTCCAAAATGGAAACAGTCCAAATAAATCCAAAAATGTGGAAATGGCAAAGATGACTATGATAGATTTGGTACAATAAAAAGTACATAAATGGATTTTTCAAACACCGGAAAGAGAAAAAAGCACACATACATCAGGTTGGAAAAGAAGGGATTTCTAGGCAATGAAAGCAGGAAGGGGTAGAAGACAGTGTCTCGTGTGGGCAGAATGGGGGTTCATGAAAGAGTAAGGAGGTCGCAGCTCTACTAGGAAGGGATATAAGTGCCAGGGTCAAGGATGAGCTTTTTCAATTTAAACACAAACCGAAGAGCCCACGAGAAGCCATGATCATAACTAGTTTGTGTATGCATTTTTTTATTGAATGACTTTAAATTTTTAGTTGTGAGGAGAAAACTTGTGCATGGTTTAATAGGAAGACCGTAAAGCAGGTGGGCCCGGGGCAGCCGGTGTTGGGTTACCTAAATGGGAAAGGGGACCAACAACTGGATTTTCCTCTGCATTTTGAGTAAGCAGATAACTTAAAGAGGTCCCTGAAGCAAGAAGCTGGTACACAGGCCAGTGGCTCAAAGAGAGCAGGGTTCTGAGCAGGAAATGGCTAAGACAGTCTCTAGCTGTCAGAGGAAGGTGAGGCAATGAAGGCAAGACTGTTGCCCACTTAGTAAGACCAAGATACTTCAGATCACCTCTGAAGAAGCCCAGATGCTATCTTAGAACAAAAAGGTAAGAGGCCGAGAGGGTTAGACGAAATAACGTGTGTAAAAGTGCTTTGCCGACTGAGAGCTGCTTTATAAATACTTGCCCTGGAGACAAGGGCTTGACTCTGAAAAACAAAACAGAGCAAAATAACAACAACCAAAAAAAGATTGCAAAATTACCAGTGTATTTTTTAACTATAATCTCAAATCAATAATTTCATAGATTCTTATAGTTCGGATTTTGAAGAAGAGTTGGTAAAATCATAATCTTTTTTCTATTTGAAACTGTGATTTTATCTTGACCATTTAACCACTTTGGCTCTTTCCAGATTTTTGGTAATCTATAAGCCAGTACTAAGTAAACTGATCATGTTGTGAATTAGTGAAACAGTCTGAAAACACCAAAATCGGCCACAATTGGCTCAATGATTTTTATAGTATTAATCTTTTTTTTTTTT
>NC_043700.1:69708866-69804790 GCF_006229205.1 Suricata suricatta
TTAATTTTTGATACAGGAGAGACAGAGCATGAGAGGGGAAGGGTCAGAGAGAGAAGGAGACACAGAACCGGAAACAGGCTCCAGGCTCTGAGCTAGCCGTCAGCACAGAGCCTGACGCGGGGCTCGAACCCACGAACGTGAGATCTGACCTGAGCCGAAGTCGGAGGCTTAACCGACTGAGCCACCCAGGCGCCCCAGTATTAATCTTTTGAATCAAATGACCACTTATTTTTTTATAAATGTTTATTTTTAAAAAATTTTTATAGTTTATTTATCTTTGAGACAGAGACAGAGCATGAATGGGTGAGGGGCAGAGAGAGAGGGAGACACAGAATCTGAAACAGGCTCCAGGCTCTGAGCTGTCAGCATAGAACCCAATGCAGGGCTCAAACCCACGAACTGTGAGATTATGTCCTGAGCCGAAGTTGGACGCTTAACCGACTGAGCCACCCAGGCACCCCCAAATGACCAATCATTCATTCATTCATGCGTTCATTCAGGAGACTCACAAGAGAGACGATGTGTTTATGTAGTAAGGCAATACAAAAGTACAGAACACTATAGACTTTAAAAAAAGAAAAATATGAAAGTAGGGTTACATTATATGAATTGTTCTTTCTGCTGATCACAATGAGTAAATAAATAACTTACATCTTTTCAAAGAACACCATATGATTGTTCCTGCCTAATCGTGGCATTTGGCTTCGTGAAGCCTATTGAGTTGTGTTAGCTAAACGCTTGCACTTACACGCACTTACATGTTTCCGTAATGTTTGGTTCGCCAGGGCCAAGAGTCAGCTTCGACCTCACGCCTCAGGGATATCAGGTTTCAACTCATGTCGTCTGCATATTGTATACCTCCCCTCGTGCTTTATTAAAAGGAACATTTTCCATTTGCTTTTCTTCTTGTGACTACTGGGTCCTGGGTTGTTTTCTTTCTCTACTATTGTTAAACATTACCTGTATTATTAAGCCGAAACGTACAAAGGTATAGAGCAATGCTTCTAGCTGAGAAAGGTAGTCATCTTCACTAGATTTATTAATGCAATGAAAGTACCATTTCATTTTTGATGGCCTTCATTTAGCATTTATCCCTGGGGCTGAGTTTTGTGTTGCCTTTATAAACACACACACACACACACACACACACACACACACACAGACTAGTTCTTTTTAGGCACTTCTCCAGCTGTGACTTTAGCAAGGCTTCCTGCTAATGGGGAGACAGAATTACAGCTCCAAACATTCCCCTGCCACTGATCCAGAACATGTGTTATCAAATCACACACTGTCGATTGATTCCAAGTCCCTGCCAACGGGGCACAGTCTACACTGAAAATATCTAAGGCCCTGGGACAGTGAATTGTAAAACAGAAATGTGCTATGCTTTCTCCTTTAATTTGGTGTACACATGACTAAGTTTGCTGGACATTTTTGATTCTTAACATTTTTTTTCTGAAAACATAGAACAGCCTACAAAAATCTCTGTACCTTAGTGACAATAGACTTTGTTTTGAAGATTCCCTAGTCTCCTCCAAGTCACTTCCAATCTCTTGCTAAAGGTTGGTTAACAGGAAATCAAGTGAGATGGAAGGGAGCTCACATTTAAGATAATAAAGTGACTCTCGTTCAACTGATGAGAGACATAAACAGTCTGACTAGGAGGGTCCCACGGGAGTAGAAGGCTAGGATTTCAAATGCTATATAAACAGTTGCAAATCTCTGCAATTACTCTAGAAATGGACTCCTAGCACACATGGCAATGTCAGGAATAAACATGTTTTCAGTTCTGTGCTATTCCAATTGACAACCTGAGTTACTATTGATTTACTCATTTAAAATAAGTGTATAAAACAATTTAAAATAAGTGCAGTGAACAAACATGGCTAAAACCCATCTTTTATTTTTGTGACTATTAAGGCCTGGAGAGCGGGGGCTGGGAGAAGAGAGAGTAGGTGTCACCGGCAACCTGGCATTGGGAACGTCTTGGGGATAAGCAGGTAAGTTGGACTCCTCAGAAGTCCTCAGCCCCAAAGTGTCCGAGAGCCCCAACTTGGTTACTATGGCAATACCACTCATTCCAGTAATTTCACCTGACAAGGTCTCTATTGTCTCTTCACTCTTGAACATTAGCCCATCTCACTCTTCTCTGACCCAGCTCTTCCTCATTAGATCGTAAGAAATAACCACATAAGCACACGTAAGAACAGGCAGTTAATACTTTGTGGCAAGTGAGTTAATGCCAGAGGGTGAATTGGCAGGGCACGTACTCATAACTTTATAGAAGAGGATTCTGCATATTTTCAAATCAAATCTCATTATACATGGCAGAATCCTGCTGTAATGGTGGCCCGGCCTGGTATTCCCTCAATGTATTAGCTCGTGCTAACTAAGAAAAAAAAATCTGGCTAGCTGCACAATTACCCCGGACTGTTTTTGAGTTGGTCTGGGATAATGATGGTATTAACTCCACTCGCCTTCAAGAGGCCTTGCCTCCAGGATTAGCTTATGGTCAACCAACTGAGTGGGTTCAGGGAAGCTACTTACACTCACTAGGTCTGTAGTTCTTCAACAACAAAACAGAGGAGTTGTACAGGTGGAATATGCTAAAGATCGCTCCTGGTCTCAAATCCAGAGATACTTTTCTTATTGGTCCCAGCTTCTTTGAGATGAAGGATTTTCCTGTACACTTCCAGACCTATTTGTTTGATCTTGCTAATTTAAAACCTTTAGGGAACAGAAACAATAATGTTTGAAGTAGGAGTGTACATTATCCAAATAAAGGCACTTTAGCCTTATTATATAATTTTTAAAAGATGAAATTATGTCTACTTGGGAGAGATAATATATAAGATTATAATAGGAAGGAATAATTCATCTATTTAAGTATAAAGGTGTTTTCATTTCCTGAAAAGCCAAATTATGAACAATGGCTATAAAACTAGATTTAGATTTACCCAAGGGATACAGAAGTGCTGGAGCATAGGAGCACATGTACCCCAATGTTCATAGCAGCCATGTCAACAATAGCCAAAACATGGAAAGAGCCTAAATGTCCATCACCTGATGTATGGATCAAGAAGATGTGGTATATATTCACGATGGAGTACTACATGGCAATGAGAGGGAATGACATATGGCCCTTTGTAGGAAAGTGGATGGACCTTGAGGGTGTCATGCTGAGCGAAGTAAGCCAGGCAGAGAAGGACAGAAACCATATGTTTGCACTCATAGGTCTAACAGGAAAACAGGAGAGACCTAATGGAGAACCAGGGGGAGCAGAGGAGGGAGAGATTGTTGGGGAGAGAGAGGGACACAAAACTTAAGAGACTATTGAATGCTGAAAATGAACTGAGAGTTGAAGGGGAAGGGGGAGCGGGGAAAAGAAGTGGTGGTGATGGAGGAGGGCACTTATGGGGAAGAGCACTGGGTGTTATATGGAAAACAATTCAACAATAAAATATTATGGGAAAAAAACTAGATTTAAGTTCTATAACAATAAAAGTGGATTCTTCTCAAATGTCAAGACGTAAGTCTACGTATTAAAAGTCCCTCTTGAGAAATGTTCTCCTTTGTTTATTTCTACTTATTTGAGTGCAACATATACCATGGCCAGCATTTTGCTGTAAAAGCCACTGCCTATCAGCACTTGGATTCATTGACCTGAGTCCAAAGCCAGGATGTTGGAACTCTCTGGAAGGAAGGAGGTCTGCTCCAATTGATCGTAATATGAGAGTAATAAAGAACTACTTGTAGCAGCGCTGGAGAAATTTCTCCTGCATAACTTGAGAAGTGGACAGGCTGTGGTAGTGGAAGACATGATTTTAAATAAGGAGGTCAAGGTGGGTCTTATTGAAAAGATAACAATTTGAGGGGCACCTGGGTGGCTCAGTTGGTTAAACATTCAACTTTGGCTCAGGTCATGATCTCACAGTTCATGAGTTTAAGCCCCACGTCAGGCTCTGTGCTGACAGCTTGGAGCCTGGAGCCCGCTTCAGATTCTGTGTCTCCCTCGCTCTCTGCCCCTCCCTCACTCACACTCTGTATCTTTCTCAAAAATAAATAAAATTAGTTAAAAAATTTTTAAGTGGAGTTAACAAGATTTCCCAGCATAGATTGGATATGGGAAATGAAGGGGGAAAAAGGAGCCAAGAATGACTCCAAACTTCTTGTCCTGAGCAACCAGGAAAGTAGAGTTGTCATCAACTGAGATGCCAATAAAATGAAATATCCAAATGTACCCACAAATCTGTATTTTTCCTATTTTAAAACGATATTTACTGAGCTCTTACTATTTGCCAGGGACTGTGCTAAGCATTTTATTTTATTTAAACATAATAATGATGCTACAAGTTATGTATTATTAACTACCATTCACAGATGGAGAATCTGAGGCTTAGAAAGATGAAGGTAGTTGCCTGCAATCATACAGTTGGTGGGTGGAGGGCTAAAATTTGAACCTAGAAAGACCCCCTCTTCTTCCCAGTATCTAATACCACCACTGCACCTGGTCAGATAACTGACCATACCTGACTCTCTTAACTGAATCCTCTTGACTTCTAAAGTGCAGGAATTCACCACAATTATCTGGGTGTCTCAGCTAGTAGCAATAGTACTCACACCAAGGAAATGTAAATCAAAAATCACAATGAGATGTCATCTCACACCTGTCACAATGGCTAGTATCAAAAATACAAGAAATAACAAGTGTTGGCAAGAATGTGGAGAAAAAGGAGCACTCATGCACTGTTGGTAGGAATGTAAATTGTTGCAGCCACTAGGGAAAACAACATGGAGGTTCCTCCAAAAATTAAAAACAGAAATACTGGGCACCTGCGTGAATCAGATGGTTAAGTGTCTGGCTCTTAATTTCAGCTCAGGTCATGATTTTATGGTTATGAAATTGAGCCCCATGTCGGGCTCCAGGTTGAGCACAGAGACTGCTTAAGATTCTCTCACACTCTCTATCCTCTCTCTATTTCCCTCTGCCCCTCTCCCCTGCTCATGCACGCTCTCTCTCTCTCTAAAATAAAAAAAGTAATTTTTTAAAGAAAATATTAAAAAATAGAACTACCAATTGATCCAGTAATTCCACTTCTGATCCAGTATTTACCTCAAGAAAGTGAAAACACTAATTTGCAAATATATCTGCACCCCCATGTTCATAGCAGCATTATTGACAATAGCCAAAATATGGAAACAGCCTAAGCATCCATTTTTTAAAAAGATTTTATTTTTTAAGTAATTTCTATACCTAAGATGGAACTTGAACTCACAACCCAAAGAGTTGATTGCATGTTCCAATGACTGAGCCAGCCACACGCCCCCTGAGCCAGCCACACGCCCACTGATGGATGAATGGATAAATAAGATGTGATACACACACACACACACACACACACACACACACACACACACTGGAATAATATTCAGCCATAAAAAGAATGAAATCTTGCTATTTGAGACAACATGGATGGACCTTGAGGGCATTATGCTAAGTGAAAAAAGTCAAACAGAGAAAGACAAACACTGTATGATTTCATTTATACCTAGATTCTAAAAACCAAAACAGGAGTACCTGGGTGGCTCAGTTGGTTAAGCATCCAACTTTGGCTCAGATCATGATCTTGCTGTCCATGAGTTCGAGCCCTGCATTGGGCTCTGTGCTGACAGTTCAGAGCCCTGGAACCTGCTTCAGATTCTGTGTCTCCCTCGCTATCTGCCCCTCTCCTGCTTGTGTTCTCTCTCTCTCAAAAATAAATAAAGATTAAGAAAAAATTAAAAAAAAATAAAAAGCAAACAAACCCCACCTCATAGCTAGACCAGATTGTTGGTTGCAGGGGGTTGGGGAAGAGCACAAAATAAGTGAAGGAGGTCAAGAGGTACAGACTTCCACTTCCAAAATAAATAAGTCACAGGGATATAGTATACAGCATGAACACTATAGTTAATAATAGTGTATTCTACCTTTGAGAGTTGCTAAGAGAATAAATGTTAAGAGTCCTCATCATAAGAAAAACAACTTTCATAACTGTGTATGGTAATGGACAGCAACTAGACTTACTGTGCTGAGGACCATTTCACAATGTGTGCGAATATCAAATCATTATGTTGTGTACCTAAACGCAATGTAATGTGAAATGTCAATTATACCCCAATTAAAGAAAAAGGAATATAACCTATCAACTACATCTAAATATATGTACACATTTGAGTCAGCATCATCAACCCTCAAAGTCAAGGTGGATATTGGTTTTTAGAGCAGTGTAAAGGAGATGCAGGGTGTGAAATCCTAGTCTCCACAAGACTATGGTTCCCCGTGAGAGGGAGCTTGTTTGGGTAGAGGCCGTGTGTACTGCTGGATTACTGGTCTACCAAGGGCTTCCACGTCTCCCTTGCGGTAAGACGACAGTAAGCAGGACAGAGCTCATCATATATCACATGGGACACCTGTAGACACCCAGCAATTATGAAATGAACTGAAAATTAGGTCATCCAGTAGCTGTTTCCCAGAGGTACCTCACCCAAATAGGAAAAACTGGATAAGCAAATATCCCAAGTAAACCAGTCATCAGGAAGGCTACTCTGGACTTACAGGTGGGAGGTATGAGAAAAAAATGAGCAACTCTATCACCATATGTAAGGCGTACCCAAGCGAAAGGTGGAGAGAAAGACAAGGAGCAGAATTTCTTGGGCTTCAAGGGAAAGCACTAGAGTTTTTAATGAATTCTGTAGATTCAAATATCTGAGCAATAAGAACTATATTTGAATAGCAGGGCAGGGGTAATGAAGGAGGGGGGTCTTTTTCTCTGATTTATTGCCAAAGGAGGAAATGTTAGCCTCGCCCTCAGTGGCTACATTTCTCAGAAAACGCTGATTCAGAGAAAGGCTAACCTAGGCATAACCATCACGCTGACCTTCTCACAGCAGCGATGCCAGCTTCGCACTAAGGAGATTGATTCAGACGTTACAGAGCTCCCTTCCTACTCTCAGATGCAGTAGGACTTGGGCTCCGAAGCCCATCTGGCTTCCATCCTGGCTCTTCTGCTCTGCACGGCTCTGGGCAAGTTTTTCAACTGCTTTGTGTCTCAGTATCTTCATCCGTAAAATGGGGGAAATGAGAGCATTTATATCATTGCGTTGTGGAAAGACTAAATGAGAGAATTCATTTATCAGTTTAGAATAATGACAAGTATATTAGAGGTATGGAAATATTAACACATATTGTTAGTATTATTATTATTGCTTAGGAGTATAAGACAATCATGGCAGTCAGTAAAACTTCTTTGATGATTACTAGGAAAACATTGGAAAGCCTTTGCTATGATCATCTTCTGAAAACCTTTTATTTCCCCCCTATCTGTAGGCAGAGTGCCCTGCTGAGACTTCTAGAGCAGTGCTTTCTGCAGATGGCCACTCTCGTTCACTTTCAGTCAGTGAAGATCTACATCCTTGGGTCTTCTTGCTCCCTGATCTGGCTGCTACCACTTACTATACACAGCAAATAAAATAAAATAAAACAAAACAAAATAAAATAAAATAAAACAAAATGAAAGAGCCACCGTGCCTCCCAATCACCATTTCAGTTTACATATGAGCCTGTTCTTTTGTGCTCACGCATTTCTTCCTCCCTGTAATAATCCAGCCTCCTTCTGCCCATTTGAATCTTGCCTGTCACTAAAGGGCCACTTCTAGTTCCACGTCCTCCAGAAAGGCCACCCCAACCATATTCCCAAGCCAAGTATTTCTGCTATTACCTTTACTGTGCTGTGATGACTTATTTTAATCAAATGATATTATTCATGGAATCACTGTTGGGTTTAATCCCTCAGTAACTATTTTTCCTTAAGTTCTTAACATTCTTCGGCTTCTTTTTTTCCAGTTTTTAAAAAAATTTTTTATTTCCTTAAGTAATCTCTATACCTAATGTGGGGCTCGAACCTATGACTCCAAAATCAGGAGCCACATGCTCTACAGCCTAAGCCAGCCAGGTGCCCCCTTTATTCTTCCCCAGTTTTATTGAGATATCATTGACATGACATTTTAGTTTCAGGTATACAGCATAATGATTTATGTAAATGTTGTGAAATGATCACCACAGTAAGTTTAGTTAATATCCATCACCACACTTGGTCACAGGTTTTTTTTTTTCTTGTGATAAGAACTTTTAAGATCTATACTCTTGGCAACTTTCAAATAGATGGTATTGTGCAGTATGTTAACTAGAGTCACCATGCTATACATTATATCTCCAGGACTTACTCCTCTTATACCTGGAGGTTTGTACCTTTGGACCACTTTCACCCATTTCACCCACTTCTCACCCCCTGCCTCTGGCAACCACATCTGTTCTCCAAATATTCTTCAACTTCTAATTCTTTTACTTAGCTCCTTCCCCAAGAACTCACTCAAAAACAGCTACCCGGCCTGAATTCCCATAGACTTCATCACTGCCACGTCCCAGGCCTATGTTTTGCCTGTGGATCCCCTCCTTTGGTCATCTCCAGAAAGTGCTTAGATTGCTCACTGTCACAGAACCTTCAGACATTTCTAGGCAGTGAACATGAAAGGCATTTTGAAAGCTTCATTGTTTGGATGCTCTGACTCAAGCTTTCCCTCTGTGCTGAGCTGGCTCCTACACCCGGGTTTCGTGTGCAGACATCTCTCTGTCAGGAAACTCCTGAATGAGCTGACTCCACAAAAGTGCTTGCATTACCTCAAACTGCACAGCAGTCAACCCTCAGAGAAGGAGTCCTGTGGCTGAAAGTGCCACCCACCTCTCACGGTGCCAGAAGTTAGAGAATTTCTGAAAATAAAACAAGGAAAAAAAACCCCCTGTAGTGTCATTTCCACTTACTTGGATCTGTTGTTGGTTTTCATACATTTTTATAACAGGGAAAAAGGCTCTGAACTTTAAGGGGGCTGGGGGGAAGAAAAGCTCAGTTTCCCCATGGGCCTCGTCATTTCTCTCCTATCTCCATGTGATCACTCTGGGATTCTCATACAATCAAATGGCTCCACTACCACATCCCAATTTCTCTTCCTTGCTTCCTATTACTGACTGCACACAGAGTGACTCCCCTTGGAAATGCACTGGCCCCTCAGACCCCAGATATCCAAAATGGAGTTAATAATCCCTCCTTCCTCCTACCTGCTTCTTGTCTTGGGTTACCTGTCTGTTTTCTTGTACAATGCTCAAACCAAACCAAGAACTTGATGTTGGCGTCAACTCTTTCCATTCCATAACTCATTCCATAACAGTGCTACTCTGAATGCCCTCTTCAAGGTCTGTCCCTCCACTCCCTACTCACAGAAGGGCTGATGGTTGGTACATCTAGCCTCCTTTTACTCCAATTCGTCTTGATGTTGCTGCCGGTGATTCCTCTAAAACACAGATTTGACCTAATTATTTCCCTTAAAACACTGAATGGGCTTCCACTGCCTACAGAATACATCCCAAATTCTTAGCAGGGCCTACAGGGCCCCTGACAGCCTGATTCTTGGCCACACGTCTGGCATTCCTTCTCCACTTCCTCCCCCCAAGCCACCCCAAGCTCCAGGAATGAGCTAAATGTGTTTCCTGAAAAGCCCACCGATTTTCCCAATTTCACGTTTTTGCGAGGCTGTTCTCTCCATATGTAATACCTAACCCTTTTCTTTTGCATTTCTACTTTTTTCTCCATTTATCAGTTTGTTCTTTCAAAAGTAATGATAGCAATGATCACTCTATGCTAAGTAGGGCATGAAAACTACTCCTAAATATGTAACAGGCAACCCCTGCCCTCAAGGAGTGGCAGAGTGGTAACACCAGACTGATCAACAGTAGATTTTATAATCACACAAGATGATAAACGCTACAAGGCCCAGTCTCTCTTATTTGATGAACCTTTTCCAACTCTCTCAGGTATAGCTGGTGACCTTTTTTTTTCTTACTATTTATTTATTTTTGAGAGAGAGAGACAGAGCCCATGAGGCAGAGGGGCTGAGAGAGAGGGAGACACAGAATCTGAAGCAAGGCTCCAGGCTTCAACCTGTCAGCACAGAGCCTGATGTGGGGCTCGAATCCACAGACAGCGAGATCATGATGGGAACCAAAGTCAGACACTTAATAGACAGAGCCACCCAGGCACCCTGAGTTGGTGACCTTCTTGTCCATATTCCCCCAGGGAGAGTTGGTCACCATCTCACTGGTGTTTCTCTCAAATAGACCTGATCACCCTTTTTTCGACCTTACTGGTCCTTATTTCCCTTGCACCTGATATATCCTATATGCCTGGCACACGTTTCGGAACCAGCTGGCACTCCTCGGGGATACTGAGCTCAGAGCCTACCTGTGTTTCTCCACTGAACTCAGTCTAAATGGCGATAAGCAGTGGGACCAGCGGCAGTAGAAATCTCCACCCAGAGTCCTCATACAGACCTAGAATAAACATTAATTTTCTAGTAAACTTCCTAAAACAGTTTTATCATGACTTTACTCCATAAAGAAGGTATCTTGACTTCCCATGGAAAACATCATATAAGATACCAAGTTGCTGATTCCTCTGGGAAGAGAAGGTTGTCCAGAATTGGCACAGAAGGGTCCAAATTCATTCCATCAGTTGATTCACTTAGTTAATGAGACCCTCTTTTAAAACACAAATGTTCCCTTGGGGAGTGAAGCCTGTCGGCTCCTTAGACTTGAGGGACAGTGTTTTAACCAAGTAATTTGAAGCACATATGGACGACGAAATACTTGGTGACTCCGGCTTAAATAGCACGTGACAAGGTAAGTTGAAGGTTTTCCAATTCTGAGAAATTGGAAACTTTACACGAAGTGCATTTTTAAAAGGAATAATTTTAGGACAAAGTGTAGTTTTAAGGAAACAGCCTTGTTCTGGGTATGGCTATACCCACATATAGTGTATTTGAAAGACACTGAACAATTAGGATCGTGCCCATGAGGGGTGACAAGCCTGCAAAAATGCAGGTAGGAGCAGGCAAAAGAGCTTCCTTCCTTCTTTCCTTCCTTCTTTTCCTTTTAATTAATTACTTCATTGGTTTCTGTTTAGGATTATGATAGACCTTCATTACAAGCCATTTGTAAATCATTTGGGGCTGTCACAGCCTGGATGATATGATCAAATTCAAATTCATTTAGGCTTTCATCTTCTTCACTTGGCCCCCATCCTCACCTTAGATCAAACGTTACCCTCACTCTGATTTACCATTCCTGCCCCTGCTTCCACTTCCGGGTTACTTGGCTTACTAGGGGCTACAGTGTCACTTCTCTCAAACCTATCTATCATCTATTCATTTCTTCAGTCAACCACTATCTCCCCTGGAGCCACATTCACGGGACCGTGCTGGAAGAGGGCACAAGCACCAGTAAACACCACGATGGGCTAAACATCAACCTTGCTCTTATTTGGGTGCCATTTCCTCCACTAAGATGTCATTAATAGTCTGGCCAACACTTTCTGAACAAAAATGCAAATAAATCAACAGCTCAGGATATTTTAAGCCCAGTCACTCTGCAAAATGTAGTTTAATATTCCCATTTCTTGTACTCTATGGCCATACTGTTTCAACGAAGGAAAGAAGTAGTTTTCTTAGACTGGATGGAGTTATAAGACTGAATCTGAGATGGCAAAGAGACAGAGACACTGAGAATGAGAAATCACAGGGGGAGAAAGAGTGAAACTCAACAGCCCACAGTAACTCCTTCTCACATTAGTGACCCCAATCCAGAAACCTATTCTGGTAAACCCTTGGTGAGTTTGCTTGGTTTTATTTTAAGTTGAATTTATAGACATTACTTTCAAAACTAAAGTGATATAAATAACCTTGGAGGGGGTTCAGAGAAGAAACACTGTGAGAACCACCATGACTAAAGTGTGGGCAAAGATACCTATTAATAGACAAAGACATTGAAATCACTTACGGACAGAGAGCAAGTTTAAGATCAACCTAAATGCTATCTTTAGTGGATAAAAGTTGAGAAGAGGAATAGACCAGTAAGAAAAAAAAAAAAAACATATTCTTTGAGCCACTCCATTTTAGAATCTATATATATTTTTTAAAGTTTATTATTTATTTTGAGACGGAGAGAAAACGAGAGTGGGGGAGGGGCAGAGAGAGAGAGAACTCCAAGCAAGCTCAGTGCTGTCAGCACATAGCCCGATGTGGGGCTCAAACTCAAGAACCATGAAATCATGACCTGAGCCAAAATTAAGAATCTGAAGCTAAACTGACTAAGCCACCAAGGCGTCCCTAGAATTTCTATTTTTAAAAGGCATGGTAAATTTCTCACAATGTTGTTAAAGTGAAGTTGAGAAATGAAAAGTTCCTAAATACTGGCTGTAGGATGTGGCTTAGACACAAAAAGTAGGTATGGGCCTCTGCTTGGAGAGCAGTGAAAGATTTTTAAAATAACATAAAATGTACTTAATGCCACTGAACTGTACATCTAAAAATGGTCAAAATGGTAATATGTATTATATTTTAACCACACAAAGTCTATGGAAAAAAGCTAGAGTTAACATGTTTCCAATTGCTAAATGATGTCACTTTTTAGGAAAATTAATATATCACAGACCCCAAATACACTAACTTGCCTACTTTTCTTTTTTTAATTTTTTAAATGTTTTATTTATTTTTGAGAGAGAAAGAGACAGCATGAGCAGGTGAGGGTCAGAGAGAGGGAGACGCAGAATCCAAAGACAGGCTCCAGGCTCTGACCCACCATGGGGCTCGAACCCACAAACTGTGAGATCATGACCTGAGCAGAAGTTGGACGCTTAACCGACTGAGCCACCCAGGCACCCCACTTGCCTGTTTTTCTAAGACTCAGGTGAATCCTTAGTTTTCCTGCAAAAGGAAAGAGTTCTTGAAAGGAGAAATGGACGCTGTTAGAAGACAGGCCTGGGACTCGAATCTAGATGCAGAAAGATACGATGTAACGGACCATCAGGGCCTTCTTGCCTGCGTGTGTGGAACTCCAGTCAAGGCTGAGGAGCAGACACCAGTAAAGCCGGTTGGGTGGGACCATGTTTCTTTACATGAGGCAAAAACATCTCAAAGAACAGAGTCCAGAAATATGAATTCTTGGGGCTTCTTCCTTCCCAATGTTTCCCCTTCAAGGTCCTCTTTCCTCTACTCCCAAAGTTAGATCTTCCTTTCAGCTTTATTCATGGAAGCGTCAGTGGGTAACTGCCTAGTGAACTGAAATGGCAAGGAGCTGCAGACTTCCTGCCCTGGACGATCCTGAAGAGGTAGAAGAAACACTGACTTGATTGAAAATAGACATCTTCACCAGTTTCAGCCTTCTAGAGAAAAAAAAATTAGATTAAAGCAACTCATAATGACATCTAAGAAACATGAAAGAGTTCTCTCAGAAGAAAATATATCTAAAAATCTTCAAACATTTTTAAAGGCCTAAAAACTGTAGCGGTTACCATTTCCTCTTGGTAGTTCCCTTGCGTTATTTTCTTGGGGATCATATCTGTGTGTTGGCTCTAAGTAAATGTTCATATTTTCTTAGGCTCCCACTTGGCATGGATAGCTGGGCTAATGAGTATTTGATCATTCCTGGTGCTGCCTGGGTGCTGTTTCACAACAGAAATTTCAGATCCTGATCTGTTTCAGAGATTATTTTCGGGGCCAGCTGGTCACTTCAAAACACACGGTGAGACTGACCATGCCTTCCCACCCACCATTAGAGCAGACACCCTGCAGTGAATTAAAGAAAAAGAACTTTTTATGCCTTGGAGGGAAAAGATCAAAAGTCACCCCTATGGCAGTTTTAGAGCTGATGATAATCTTATTTCAGTAAAATGCATAGACTTTTGAAATTAAGGTTGGAGCTGAAAGGAGAAAGTCATTAATTTCTTTAACCCACTGTATCTGAAGACCAGAACCCAGCTCAACACCTAGAATAAAAGTGTCCAAAATTTGCATCCAGTTGTGGTATTCCTGTATACGGAACTCTACTTGAAAGAGCAGAAGCATGCCTTTTCCTATTTCCCCCCACTTTTGTTCCACCCAGAAACCCATTATGAGGGCAGAGAGCCAAGGAGAGGTAGGGGGAAAGCAAAACTCATGGGAACTGAGGACTAGCTGAGCGCTCAGTTTCCTCCACTAATGGAAAAAAAAGGTCTGTCTTTGGTCTCTTGTCTGTGAGATTAAAAATAACCCATCCCAGAGACTAAGAGGACCTTGACCCATGATACCTTGAAATCTAGATCCAGCCTTCTTTTGCAAAGTAATAAATGCTAAAAAAAAAAAAAAATCTTAACAGTGGTGGCAGGTTTAAAAAAGTGATATGAATACATACATTTTACTTTTTCTCTTAGAAAAAGGAGATCCCTTTTTATGTCTCCTACTGAAAAAGTATAGTCCCAGTCAGGTTTATAAAGGAAGGAAATTCTGACACATGCTACAACATATTCTATATTGAATAAGTCAGTCACAAAAGGACCCTGTGTGATTCTACATGTAGTACCTAGAATAACCAATTCATAGACACAGAGAGCAAAATGGTGAGATTGCCAGAGGCTACGAAAGAGGGGATGGGATGGGAGTTATTCTTTAATAACTAATATACAGAATCTCAGTCTGGGAAGATGAAAAAAAAGTTCTGGAAATGGGTGGGGGGGAGGATGGCACAACAATGTGACTGTACTTAATGCCACAGGATGTACACTTAAAAATTATTCAAATGATAAATTTTTTTAAAGTTCATTAACTTATTTTGAGAGAAAGTGAGTGAGAGTGAGTGGGGGATGGGCAGAGAGAAAGGAGAGCGGGAGAGAGGATCCCAAACAGGCTCCACACTGTCAGCACAGAGCCCAATGCAGGGCTTGAACCCACAAACAGTGAGATCATGACCTGAGCTGAAATCAAGAGTTGGACATTTAATGGACTGAGCCACCCAGGTGCCCCTCAAATGATAAATTGGATGTTATGTATTATTTTACCACAATTTAAAACATTTTTTAAAAAGGGTAGTTCCTCATCTGGTGACAGTTCTGCATGCTGGCTCTTTTCTAGATGCTCTATCATGGTGTAATCTATGCCTGGTTCCCACGACACTGTGAAATTCATGGAGATGGTTTCACTCATAGTAAATACCTTTTGAATCACGACTGGGAACATGACAGTGACTTTCTCAATCGCACCTGCAGTTTGCAATCTGCCTCCCGCAGGTAGAGGCACACAATTTATTTTGACAGTTGGCCTTGAGCAAGAGTTGGTTCGATGCTGGATAACATAAATTCTTGGAAGATGTTGCTTTCCTCCTACTTTCCTACCCTCTTCCCTCCCTCATGAGCACCACATAAAAAGGGACAGTTTGTAATCTTTTTTTCTTCTTCTTTTTTAAGTGTTAATATTCAAGTTGGATGGGAACCTCATTCTCTGAATGAAAACAGGACACATTCCACTCTGGGCAGCACCTTATGAAGGAGCTGGTATCTTATCCAGCCACAGATTCAGGGGCTAAGGTGTAAAGGGACATTTCCTGTATATCTTCCCCCTAATATGGTTGCTTATTTAGGGGGAGAGGAGTTGGGGAGCGTGCTGGGAAATAAAGTCTTCTGGTCCCCAAGTTCCTCTTTCTATTTCTATGATTTTCACTTCCCCTCCTATCAGAAATCCCCACGTGGTGGTGCTTTCTCCTCTCCCTTCCTTGTCATTTCCCTTTCATTTCTCCCCTGACGCCTCTCCTGGGCTTGTCCCTGGCTCCCTGCCATTGCTACCTTCTCCATCTTCCCACATCTTGGGGTCCACTCTCCCCAAAGTACTGGCAGCCCACTCCCATACCAAACACAACTCCCTGCTTGCAAGAGCACCCTTCACACTTGCAACCCCGCTGGCTGTTCCTGGTGCCTCCTCCCAGCTCAGACGGTGGGTCAGGGAGTCACGTCTGCCTTCTGTGTGCTTCCATTTGCCAGCTTGTGCCAGACCCTGGGGCTGAAAGGGAGATAACCCGCCTTCTGCATGTGAAATTGTCTGCCGCTCTTGGGCTAGGCAAAAAGGAGTTTCACAGGGAAGGTTTAACTCCCACTGTTTCTTACAGCCATGAGTCCCCATTTCACCTCGATGGTGTCTACTGGAAAAATAGAAATGAGTTTTTCTTGGGTAATCCTCCTCTGAAAACTAAAATCTCATCAGACCCTTTGCTACCTATATAAATGTCTAAGCCCTGAGTCCGCTGACCCTGTTTAAAGGACTCTGACTTGGCAGTGAGAATACTTTCCCTATCTTTCCATTTTAGAAGGCTAGCATGGCTCACCCTCATTCATTCATATCCTACTATTCCAGAATGAGTACACTGGCCTGGACATGCTAAACCAACGTGTATGTCTGCACTTTGTCCAAAAAAATAAAGTTTGCCCTTTGAGTGGTTTTAAATCTGTCTGCAAACTCAATTTTTGTAAGAAATATACTTCAGTCTGTTTTGTTTTCTATATCAACTTGTTTCCCTTTTAAGGCTCCATTCGGCAGGATGAGAGGTTTAACCTCAGCTCTTTTTGAGGCTCTCTCCTCCCTGTTTCCAAGATGACGCCACAGCCCTGGGGTCTTACACAGCATCAAAGGCTTGTGCATCTGATCTTCTGTTCATAGATGTCACCTGCTACAAAGATGTCCACTCAGGTCCAAGGGCTCCCAGCAGCTTCAGTGTCATATTTGGGACATGGGAATCCTTGTCCATCTATGCACATCAGAGCCATAACCTCTCCGGGACTTGCTTCTCCCCAGCGGTGCAACTAACAAGCCATGTGTACATCCCTTCCATCCTTAGGACCCTCAATGTTCCCTCTCTTTCCTTTTCTACCCCGCCTGGAGGAATTTCTTTCTAATAGCAGGGAAATCTTCCCTTTGTGTGTTTGGCCGAGTTTTGACTATGCCCACTAATCCCCGCCCCCACTTGCCTTTATACCAACAGTCCACCTACAGCTGGAATCCAGTACTCCGGGGCTCAGGCCTTTGAACAAAAGCCAGGATTTCTGCTTTTCAGGGCTGCCACCAAAACAGCGAGCACAAGCACCACCTGAAAAGATAAAGAGGACCCCAACTGTAACTTCTGGTCCCATTCTCGGCAGCAGTTTTTGAACACAAACAATGAATGTGATTGTTACAAATGACTTTTATATGTCTGACTGATTGAGTGAAACTCTTGTCTCCCCAAAGTAGCTGTCCAGTCTTTATATAACCTTGTATATGTAGAGTAAAAATCTGCATGTCTCTAAAATTAGTTCAAGAGTTATGCAAATTCTCTCTTCTGGAGAAAATTAGCAAGACATTTCTAAGTTTATAGATAATATTTCCCCCTAGACTTTAGGGTCACTGAACAGGCTCCAACCTCTGTCTTGCTTACTAATTTTTCTAACTAAGAAAGTAAAACCAATGTAATTGCAAACATCTAACAGCGTATTAAGAGACCACTTTTACTCAGTGTGAGTACGCCTCTAGGAGAAACATGCCACTCCATCCTCTTCTGACTCAAAATCACTCAATTTCATTCCAAACTCAAAATCATTCAAGCAGACTTCTAATGATGGAACGGGGCTGTGGGTATGACAGCCTCTCACATTTCATTTATTGGTTTATTCGGCTTCTCTGTAGGCTGCTACTCCAGAAGCATTTAAAAATAATTTTGCTTTCAAGATAGTAATGCATATTCATCTCTGAACTTGCAGTTTATATAACACTCTATATCCATTATCTTTTCGGATCCTCATAATCACAGTAAGTGCCTGTGCCACTTAATAGTAGCTGTGGCTGACATTTGCCTACAGATAAGTACTGAGCCCAAGGGCTCATTTAATGAGGGGGTTCCCAGCTAGTTCTCTGGAGATGTGCAAAAGAGGCCCGCCACCTACGCATTGGAATAACCGCAACTCCTCCAACCTTTTCATTTTTGTGGAAACCTGTGAACTGCTTTAAAAGGTGAAAGATTTATGTGATCTGAAGAGAAACCAGAGTAGATGTGAACTGCTTTATTTTCAGTGTACTATATGCTGAGAAATAGACTTAAGTGGTTCTGAAAATGTACTAAGGGTCATAAAATGGATCAGTGTGAAAAAGTCATAATTTATATATGTGCATACATGTAGTCTATATTTTATACATAATTTTAACATATATCATAATCCAAACTGTGAGTAATAAAGGTATTCCTGTAATTTTTACAACTTAGAAGGTATTCAGAATCTGAGAGAACAAACAAGAGAAAAGTGAGGCCTTAAAAACCTTGGCTTTCTATGGGAATTTCCTACCTTAGAGAAAAGATGAGGACAGAAAACATGAGGACTAGTGGCAGTTCCTGTCACAAAAATAAACAATACACACCCACACACCCACCCACACACCTACCCACACACACACACACACACAAATACACAGGCACTACTAAAATGACTGTAAAAGTTCTTCCTGTCTTTTTTCCCTCCAAAATTTAAATAGCAGAGTTTTTCATTTGGCTGCATTTAAAGGATAAATTGGCACTATCATGAGAAGCTATTCAATTCAGAAGCTGTGAGTCACCATTGAAATTGTCTTTTTCCTCACCCCTTCCGCCCCTTCCATGCCATCCAACCAGTCATCAAGTCTTCTCTATTCAACCTGTAAAATATGTTCCAAATCTGTCCATTTCTCGCCTTACTTGCCCTGACTCCAGACCACCCCCTTCCTACCTAGATTACAAGAAACACACCCATCTCATTCCTCCCAGGCTTCCTGTCCCTCCACACGCCATGCCCATATTTCCCACATGGGTCCTGCACCTAGAGAGTACCCTGGACAGGCTGATGGACTGTGGGAAGAAAATTGTGGGACTTCTATTTATCTCACCCTTTAAAATGACTGTTTTTCTGTACTTTAAAATATGCATAATATTTTGTAATAATAAGCATCCCCTCACAGAATCTCTGGCCTCTCCTCTGTTCCTCTGCCTTGCTCCAGAACACTGTATCTTTAAGACTCAGTCCTGGTTAACCATCTGTTTTTATTTGAAGACTTTTGAAATGTTTCACCTGGACTCCCCAGCACACTCTGAAAAGCTTTATTATAGCACTCAGTATGTACCTATTTCCACCTATTTCCATTTCTGTGCCAAGACTGATGATCTTCAGGACTTGGACCTTGTCATTCATTTTAGTGAATGGTATAAAGTGACTAGAAGTCTCTGGTGTTCAAAGAACATACTTTGTAGAAAAAAAGGTTCAGCTTTAATCTCATAATTCTCAGAAAGTTACAACTATCCCTTAGAACAAGGCAAACACTCTGGGTATCTTCATAACACTTTTTGAGATATATTAAATGCTGATATCTTACCCTTCTTGAGAATTGGCGAGGCTAAAGGGGTGGAAAGAGTGTTAACACTCTGCCTGTTCTGCTTTTCTTCTTTTCCCTCTTAGAGAAACGAATATAAAGAGACAGCGAGTAACTCAGGGACTGAGTGTAAGCCTGGGGTAACAGCAGAGAACCTGAAAGTGACATACACACGGACAGGAGAGAGAGAGAGAAGAAAAAGGCAAGAAAAGACGCACCTGATGCTCTTTGTGGTGATTACATAAAATGGAAAAATAAGAGTTAGAAGAATGCTTTCACTGGGACTTGGGACAAGATGGATTTAAAATGGGGCAAGTAATTGGTTTTTTTGTAGGACAGCAACCTCATACAGATCACTTATACCACTACCTCTTCCTCCCTGAACGACCTTATCCCAAAATTAGTTTAGTTAATCCATACAGTAGCTAACAGTTTCTACACACAGGAGATTTCTTAATAGAAGTCCCTGGGCTGTTCAACTTTTAAGCTTGGATCCTAATAAGGGTTCGACTTGCTCATTTCAGCACGAAGGACTGCTGTGGAACAGTTACCATACTTGGGCAGAGAAGCCTCCGGAGGGAAGCGGGAGGGGCACTTGCTTCAGCACAGCAATTATAGAACCACAAGGGGAGGACTGCAAAGGGAAAGGCTCTTTCTACCTTCCTTAAAATGAATCCCAAAAATGTGTAAAAGACGGCTAACATGCATATTTGAGTTGCTGGAGTTAGTGACTTAAATATAATGAAGACCCAGGATATCAATTCAATCTGATGGGTGTATGTGGCTGCTGTTTTAAATAACTTAAGACACTTGCTGTCCTCAAGAAAAGATCACAGAAACATGTGCAGTATGTTTCAGTAATAGCAGAATAAATGTCATTTCCTTTTTCATTGACAAGGAGTTATGAATGTTGACCTACAGACAATCTCCAAACAAGTTGCATTCCAATAGCTCATTTCTAAGGCAGTTGTGAGGCACTTGGAACATAGTTTCCCATAGAAACAATTTTAGATGGTGTGGTTTAGATTTCCAGATATAGCCAAAGAAGCCCATTTGCCGGTAAGTAATTTTACTAAAGGCCCTAACCACCATGTATAACACTGCTTTTTTATTTTTTATTTAAAAAGATTATTTTTACATTTATTTTTGAGAGACAGAGTGAGACAGAGCGAGCAGGGGAGGGGCAGAGAGAGGAGACACAGAATTCGAAGCGGAATCTGAGCATTCAGCACAGAGCCTGATGCAGGGCTCAAACCCATGAACCGTGAGATCATGACCTGAGCCGAAGTCAGATGCTCAACCGACTGAACCACCCATGCATCCCAACAACACTTTTTTTTTTATATATATAAGAAAATGTTCCCTGACTTCCTACTTGGGATTCCTGTAACTCATCATCCCTTGTCCTGGAAAGAGTGGAGAATGCCCTAAATGTACAGGCTGGTTGGGCAGTGGTGGTGGGATGAAGGGGGAGAGGGAAGGGGGAATGCAGGGAAAGGTAGGAATCTCCAGCAGCAACAGCCAGGACTCCAAGGATGGAGTGAGGTCTGGTGCAGTCCGGGCCCTGAAAGGCAAAGCACCTGTGACGGTGACCTCTGTCATTATATTTTGATTGAGGAGTATGTTATTTTCACCTAGCAAGAACATCCCAAATGTTCAAGGTGATAGCACTACTATTGAGCACATACTCTGTGCTATGGCAGAGTGTTAATTTCTGTGTCTACAATGTTTCACATAATTCTACAAACTCAGTATCTGTGAGGCCAATTAATTTATCTAAAAATATTTTAATTAAGAAAGAGGGCACAGGGCCTTAGGTAAATTAAATAACTTCCTAAATTCATCCAGTTAGAACCAGTACTTGAATCCAAGCCTCTCTGACTCCAAATTGACCCAACTGGTGGACTAAAAAAATATGAAGTGCCTCCTGCGAGGATGAGGTAAGGAGGTGTGTGTTGGAAATCTAGGGGATATAAGTAGACATCCAAGTATGAACATTTAAGTAACTTTACAGAGCAAAAGAAGGCCAGTGCCACAGGTGTTGACATACTTTAACGCATTATACAGAGCCTTCTGAGAGGTCACTGTGAAATGGCAGCCTCAAGGCTCATAAAGGTTGCTGGACCTTGAAGAAATGGGTTTAGTCAAGAGGGCATGGCTGATGAAGGACCGAGATGAGCAAAGCTTGCATACTGATGACTGAGACAAAATGAGCTTGGTTTGCTTTCTGTTACAGAGAAGTGGAAGGAAGATGAGAAAAGCCGGGGTCCGTCAGTGCAAAGACTTCTAGGATTTCTCTGTTATAATTTAACTTTTTGAACAAGTAATATATAGTTCCTAAGTAGATTTATAAAAAGGAACAGAGTAAAAATCTCTCCCTCTCACAGAAGTAACCATTAATTTCCTGTGAATCCTTTCAGATATTTTCATGCATATACGAGCAATTATATATTGTTTTCCCTAGGTTAAAAGGTAGCATGTGACCTGTAAACTTTGAATAGCAATTATATAGATTTACATATATATATTCTTACTATTTAAAATGATTATGTTTACTTATTAAAGTAAGTGTGGATTTATTAAACAAATATCAAGAACTGGGATCCAGAATGGGGACAGTGATATCCAGAGGTGGATTAACCCAGAGTCAACTTGATACATATGGATCTAAACTCCAAGAGTGTGGCTTTAGGCTGGTGGGAGGGGTGCTCCTCTTCAGTGTTACCGTGACATCTTGGACGCTCCTCCGCTTGGCTTTCTTCGTAGTTTTCTAATTGCCTCTTTATGTGTTTACTACGCTCAATTGATTACTTTGAGGCAAAGACTATAGAACTCATTTATCCTTCTGTCATCAATATGTAATATAACGCATGGCAAATAAGGGATTTTAAAATAAGTGTTCAAATGAGTTAATGAGTAAAGAAAAGTTATGTTGAATGAACGTGAAAAACATGTTCAAGGAATGACTTGAACACCTTAGCTCAACCCTAGGGTATCAGAATACAAGGAGATGGAATGGTATCTTATTCTCTCTGGTAATACCATTTGATGAAACATGGAAAGATGTGTTAGGAAAGATCACGCAGTGGAGAGAAAGAGGGAAAAGATTAAGGGGGAGGGGAAGAGGAAACATAAAGCAAGGTCTCTGAACAACCAGGAAGAAGTTGGATCATGGGCAACAGCAGAGAGTTTGGCCAAACAGGAAGTATGGGTGTGAGAATAACTGGAGGTAGAATGGTTAGAGTTGAAATTATGCCTGAAGAGCTTAAATTTAAAAAATAATAATAATAATAGGGTACATGGATGGCTCCAACAGTTTAGCATCCGACCTCGGCTCAGGTCATGATCGTGGATTTGAGCCCTGTGTCGGGCTCTGTGCTGACAGCTCAGAGCCTGGAGCCTGCTTTGGATTCTGTGTCTCTCCCTCTCTCTGCCCCTCCCCTGCTCATGCTCTGTCTCTGTTTCTCAATAATAAATAAATGTTAACAAAAAAATAAAAATACATAATTTTTTTTAAACAGAGAAAATTGAGGAAAGTAAGGTTGAGCAGAAGGGCCTGGGTGACAAGTGTTAGAAATACTTGTAAGGACTGCGAGGAAAAGCTGACTAAAAGTAACAGCTGCCTTCTGGAATAAGGCCAATTATAACTTCAAGTAAAAGCATTGATAAGCAATGCTCAGAGTCCATTGGGGGCAAGAGATTATCAAGCTGTGTATCTTTTGTGTCAAATTCTAGGTGAGGTGCTTTGAGCCTATAGAAATGAAAAATCAACATGCTTTCAAGAAGCTTTTGTTTAGTGCAGAGAAGGCCATCTGACCCTTCAAAATAGATTTGTTTCCAACATTACCACCTTACTTTTAAAATGATCTTATTATAACACTGCCATACAACATGGCTGTCACTGCCTCTATTCCATTCATCTAAAAGAAAAGGTAAGCAATCTCTTAGACACTTTCAGCTATGGTTATGCAAAATAATCTTGATATCTAGGTACTTTATTCCCTGAGGCTGTGCTATGCCAAAAGCTGACACTGTTCCAAAAAAAAAAAAAAAAGTTATCTTTCTGGATCCATTAAGGGAAAACTTATTACTAAAGTACGTTTTTATCTGTTCAAGCAAACAAGCAAACAAACAGGCCATTTCAATCCCTGTAGATACAAACCAATTTTATTAGGGTACTTAAATGCAAAATATTTGTTCCAGGTGACCTAATAATCAAACCAAATCTGCTCTGACGGAAACTTGCTAAGCAAGTTAAACTCAGTCAGGTGTAGGTCCCCAGAGCTCACATAACACAGGAAACACATGTAAGCAAGAAGTACATTTACTTAAACTCAGTAACAACCACACTGGACAGAAAAAAAAACTACACATCTGCTCAATTTAAATGTGTAAAAAGTTCCCATAGTTACTTTTCAAAATGTTATGAGGAACATGATGCCTTCCAAGTTCAGGCTTGCAGAATAACTCACCCTTTCTGTATCAGATCCAGTCTCCAAACTGGTAAGTTACATTTTAGAAAGGTTTTTAGAAAGCATTTAGGCTTTAACTTTAAAAGCCAATCTTTAACCTAAAGATCTGTGAAGAGTATTTACAAATTATCTTTTTATTAACAGGTTCCAGCTAAAAGGCAGTATTTTCTATAAATCTGTTTTTGATAATAGATTCCCAGCTCATTTTATACAGATCTGTTTAATAAAAAATTATGTGGATTTCATTTCTAAAACCCATGGAAAAAGCAGTTCAAAAAGTCCTCAAAACCATTACCCTTCTTCTTCTTTCTAGAAAATTCAGCTTTGCCTTATATTTCTTTCTTTTTAAAGGATCAGTTCTTCATGAATAAGGACTTCTTTTTTGGTCAAGGAATTCATCCTCAAAACTCCCACAAATGTGCAAATAGATATGTTTGGAAATGTTCTTTGAAAATATTGTCTGAAAGAGCATGAAACTGCAAATAAATCAAATATCCATCTATTTTAGTATCCCTTAATAAAAAATACTACATAGCAAGTAAAAGAAACTTTTTGAACAAAACAAACTTCACAAACTTTTAAATGAAAAACAAAATAGTGTTGGTCTATATGTACAGAATGATCTAATTTTCGTCTTTATTCTTGTTTAAAATTATACTTGACTATCTTTAGAGACCAGAGAGTCCCAATGTTACCTAAATTATTTCAGAGCAAATAGAATGAAGGAAAACTTCCACATCTCTTTTAAGAAGCAAGTAAACACTGATATCCAAATATGTAAAGATAGTACATAAAGAAAAAATTATAGAGCAGTATCATACAAATATTTATGCAAAAATTATAAATAACATGTTAGCAAATAAACTAACATCACATTAAGAAAACAATTCACCATAACCAAGTTATGTTTTATTCCAGGAATGTATGAATGTTTGAGCATTAGAAAATGTATTAATATCATTCACCTTCTTAATGGCCTTATAGAGAAACATTACATGCTTATACCCATAGATAGGGGAAAAACCTTTGACAAATTCAACAACCTTTCCTTATACAAATACTTGAGAAAATAAGACTAGATGAATACTTAACATTATAAATTATGTATCCTAAAAAACCAGCATTTTAATTAATGCAGAAATACAAATGGCATCCCTAGTAAGGTCAGAAACCAAAAAGGATGCTATCTTCACCACAGTTTTATTAAGTGGTATTAGCCAATGCAATTAGATAAAACAAGTAGACACATAAGAATTAGGAAAGAAGAATCAAAAATATGTCTATCTGAAGATGATATGATAGGATACCTGGAAAACTTCAGGGAATTAATTATAAACAAATTCGACAAAGGAAGCAAGACAGGAGGATGTATAATTACAGTTGACCATTGACAACATAGGTTTGATCTGCATGGGTCCACTTACATGTGGATGTTTTTTGATAAATACAGCACAGTACTATAAATGTCTCTTCCTTATGATATTCTTGGTAACACGTTCTTTTTCTCTAGCTTACTTTATTGAAAGAATACAGTAAATAATAAGCATGGCATGTAAAATGCATTTGTCGACTATTTACGATATTGGTAAGTTTTCCCGGCAACAGGAGACTACTAGTGGTTAAGTTTTTGGGAGTCAAAGTTATATGTGGATTTTTGACTCTGTGGGGGGTTTGCACCCCTAACCTCCACATCGTTCAAGGATCAACTATAATATGCAAAATCAAAGCCTTCACATACATAAATAGTAACCAGTTGGAAAATAAGATGGAAGAGAAGACTCTATTTACAATGGCAACAGAAAGGATAAAATATTTAAGGACACACTTAAGAACTTCAACAAAGAGATAGAAAATATTTTTAAAAACCTGGTAAGAGCTGAAGAATACAATAACTGAAATGAAAAATACACTAAAGGGAATCAGCAGATTAGAGGATACAGAACAGATCAGTGACCTGAAAGACAGGGTAATGGAAAACAACCAAGCTGAAGAGCAAAAACAAGAAAAGAGTAGTAAAAAATGAGACTAGGTTAAGGGAACTCTGTAATATCATCAAGCATAATAACATTGCATGATAGGGATCCCAGAAGAAGAAAAGGAGGCAGAAAACTTACCTGAAGAAATAATAGTTGAAAACTCCCCTAATCTGGGGAAGGAAACAGACACTTAGAATCTGGAAGCACAGAGAGCCCCTAACAAGTTGAATTCAAAGAGGCCCACAACAAGACACATAATAACTAAAATGGCAAAAAGTAATGATAAAGTATCTTAAAAGCAGAAAGAAAAAAAAAGGAAAAAAGTTATATACAAGAGAAACCCCATTAGGCTATCAACTTATTTTTCAACAAAAATTTAAGGCCATAAAGGAGAAGCATGATATATTCAAAGGGCTGAAAGGAAAAAATCTACAACTATGTATACTCTACCTAGCAAGTTTATCTCATAGAATTGAAGGAGAGATAGTTTTACAGACAGGCAAAAGTTAATGGAGTTCATCATCACTAAACCAGCCTTATAAGAAATACTAAGGGGCATTCTTTAAGTGAAAAGAAAAGTCCATAACTAGAAGAAAATGATGAAAGGTAAAATTTTCAGTTAAATGCAAAAAAATATAGTAAAGGTAGTAAATTAATTACTTATAAAGCCAGTATGGAGATTAAGATACAAAAGTAGAAAAATAAGTCTATCTATAAAAATTAGTCAAGGTATATACAAAATAAAAATATGTGAACTATGACATCATATACATAAAATATGTAGAAGAGAGTAAAAATTTAGGGCTTTTAGGATGTATTTGAACTTAAGTGACCATCAACTTAACATAGACTGTTATATATAGAATGTTATCTATGATCCTAACAGTAACTACAAATCAAAAACCTCTAATACATATACACAAAATAAAGAGAAATAAATCCAAGCATAACACTAAAGAAAGCCATCACACCACAGAGAAGGAACAAGAGAAAAAAGGACAGAGAAAAACTACAACAACCAGAAAACAATGAACAAAATGGCACTGAGTACATGCCTATTACTTAAATGTAAATGGACTAAATGCTCTAATCAAAAGACAGAAGGTAACTAAATGATCAAAAAAACAAGACCCTTCCATATGCTGCCTACAAGAGATTCACTTCAGATCTAAATATAGGTACAGCCTAAAAGTGAGAAGGATGGAAAAAGACATTCCATACAAATGAAAGTAAAAAAAAAAAAAAAAGCCAGCATAGCTCACAAAATAGACTTTAAAAGAAACACTGTAGAAAGTGACAAAAAAGGGCATTACATAATGACACAATTGTAATAGGTCAACTTATGGAATGTAATAGGAATAGGTCAACTTATAAGATATCAGAAAGCTTACTGTATGTAAGTTTGGCTTAATTACTAACTGCCTCATATTGCTTCTGTAACAACACTTGCCTGCTAGATAGATAACTTAGGTTGCAAAACTCTCCCCCACCCCTTTTACTAAGACCTGGTCAAAGGCAAGGTCACCAGGTGAAAGTCACCTAGTCATTGCCCTGCGGTATCTTAGGTATCTAACTATGATTGGTCATTTTTAAGGGACAAAGAACTTTAAAATGATAGGTTCCCACCAAAACTAATGTCTGTGTATTACAATATAATTGGCTACCTTGAAATGCAGTAAATTGTAATTGCTTAACTAAATAATGATGTATTCTGCCTTGCTGACTTCCATAAAAACTCACCGCTGCCTTTGTTTGGGGCCATTCTCTGCACTTTTCTCCATAAGATCAGGGGATCAGGTTTGGCCTGGCTATAAATAAAATCACGGCTCGCTTCTATTAAGTGTTTGGTGGTCTTTTCGACATCACCCTGTAACAATAATGATGGGTTCTGTGCTGAGCATGGATCCTGCTTAAGATTCTCATTCATTCTCTCTCTCCCTCTCTCCCTTTCTCTCTCTCTGTCTCTCTCCCTCTCCCTCTCTGTCTCCCATTTGCCCACTCTAAGATAAAATAAAAGGGAAGTTTAGGGCAACACAGGCCTACTGCAAAAAACAGTAAAAATCTTGAAAACTCTAACCTGATACCTAAAGGAACTAGAAAAAAAAAACAAAGTCCAAAGTAACTGAATAAAGGAAGTAATAAAGATTGGAACAGAAATACATAAAACTTAAAACTAAAAAAAAAAAAGAATCAATGCAACTACTTCTTTGAAAGTTTAAACAAAATTGATAAGCATTTAGCCAGACTCATCAAGAAAAAGAAAGGACTCAAATAATCAGGAAAGGAGGAGAAATAACAATGGACACCAAAGAAATACAAAGAACTATAAGAGAATATTATGAAAAATTACATGCCAACAAATTGGACAACTTAGAAGAAATTTCCTCCAAAAATGAATCATGATGAAATAAAAATTAGAACAGACTAGATTACTAGCAACAAATTGAATTGGTAATAAAAAACTCCCAACAAACAAAAGTCCAGGGCCAGATGTCTTCATGGGTAAATTCTACCAAACATTTAAAGAATACCTACTCTTCTCAAACTAAAAAAAATTAATAATAAAAAAATAAATAATAAAAAAAAAGAAGAAGAGGAAGGAGCACTTCCAAATTCATTCTACAGGGCCAGAATTACCATGATACCAAAACCAGACAAAGGCAATACAAAACCAAAACCAAACCTGTAGGCCAATGTCTCTGATGAACACAGATGCAAAAATCCTCAACAAAACATTAGTAATTAAATAATTAGCAAACCGAATTCAATAATACATTAAAAGGATCATTCACCAAGATCAGATGGGATTTGTTCCAGGGATGCAAGGGGTTTCAACATCAGCAAATCAATCAATGTGATACATTACATTCACAAGAGAAAGGATAAAAACCATATGACCATCTGAAGAGAGGCAGAAGGCATTTGACATAATAAAACTTCCATTCATGACAAAAACTCTCAACAAAGTGGTTTTAGAAGGAACATATCTCAACATAATAAAGCCCATATAGGAAAACCCCACAACTAACATCACACTCAATGGTGAAAAAATAAAACCTTTATTTCTAAAATCAGGAACAAGACAAGGACATCCACTGTTACCAATTTTATTCAACATAGTACTGCAAGTCCTACCTGTAGCAATCAGACAAGAAAAATAAATAAATAAAAAAGGTATCCAAATTGGTAAAGACAAAGTAAAACTGTCACAATTTGCAGGTGACATGATACTACATATAGAAAACACTAAGGATTACACACACACACACACCCAAAAACTATCAGGATAAATGAATTCAGTAAAATTTTAGGATACTAAATTAATACACAGAAATCTGTTGTGTTTCTATGCACTAATAATAAAGTAGTAGAAAAAGAAATTAAGAAAACTCCCATTTATAACTGTACCAACAAGAATAAAATACTTAGGAATAAATTTCATCAAGGAGGTGAAAGACCTATACTCTGAAAAAATGATGAAAGAAACTGAAAGTGACACAAACAAATGGGAAAATATACCATGCTCATTGATTGGGAGAACTAATATTGTTTAGAATGTCCATACTACGCAAAGCAATATACAGATGCAATGTAATCCCTATCAAAATACCAAGAGCATTTTTCACAGAACTAGAACAAATAATCCTAAAATTTCTATGGAACCACAAAAGACCCTGATTAGCCAAAGCAATCTGGAGAAAAAACAAAGCTGGAGGTATTGCAATCTCAGATTTCAAGATATACCACAAAGCTTTGGTGATCAAAACAGTATGGTAATGACACAAAAATATAAACACCTAGATAAATGTAACAGGACAGGGAACTCAGAAACAAACCCATGCTTGTACAGTCCATTAATCTATGACAAGATTATACAATGGAGAAAAGACAGTCTCATTATGAAGTGGCATAAGGAAAAATGGACAGCTACAAGCAAAGGAATGAAACTGAATCACTTTTTTACACCATACCCCCCAAAACCTCAAATTGGATTAAAGGCCTAAATGTGAGACCTGAAACCATAAAACTCCTAAAATAAAACATAGGCAGTAATCTCTTGAACATTGGCCTTAGCAACATATTTATGGCTATGTCTCCGTAAGAAAGGGAAATAAAAGCAAAAATAAACTATTGGGAATTCACCAAAATACAAAGCTTTTGCATGGCAAAGGAAACCACCAACAAAACAAAAAAGCAACCTACTGAATGGGAGGTTATATACGCAAATGTATATCCAAAATATATAAAGAACTTTTTTTTAATAATAGTTTATTGTCAAATTGGTTTTCATTATAAAGAACTTAACAGAATTCAACACCAAAAAAAATCCAAACACTCAAATTAAAAAATGGGCAGAGGATCTGAACACTTTTCTAAAAAGGATATACAGATGGCCAACAGACACATGAAAAGATGCCCAATATCACTAATCATCAGGGGAAATGCAAACCAAGACCACAATGAAATATCACCTCACACCAGTCCAAATGGCTAGTATTAAGAAGACAAGAAATAACAAGTGTTGGCAAAGATGTGGAGAAAAGGGACCCCATGTACACTGTTGGTGGGAACGTAGACAGGTGCACCAATGTGGAAAACAGTATGGAGCCTCCTCATAAAACAAAAAAATACAAATATCAGGAGCACCTGACTGGCTCAGTCGGAAAAGCATACAACTCTTGATCTCAGGGTCATGAGTTCAAGCCCCATGTTGGGTGTAGAGATTACTTAAATAAGTAAAACTTAAAAAAAAAAAATCACGTGGTCCAGGAATTCCATTACTGGGTATCTACCCAAAAAGAGCAAAACACTAATTTGAAAAGATACATGCAGCCCTATGTTTATTGCAGCATGATTGCAGCCCAAATATGGAAGCAACCCAAGTGTCCACTGATGGATGAATGGATAAAGATGTGGTATATATACACAATAAAATATTACTCAGCCATAAAAACAAATAAAATCTTGCCATTTGCAAGAACATGAAAAACCTAGAGGGTATTATTCTAAGTGAAATATGTTAGACAGAAAAAGACAAATACCATATGATTTCACTTATATGTGGAATTTAAGAAACAAAACATATGAACAAAAAAAAATAGACTCTTAAATACAGATAATAAACTGGTGGTTGCCAAAGGGGAGGTGGGTGGGGGGATGGACAAAATGGGTGAAAAGGATGAAGAGGTACAAACTTCTAATTATAAAGTAAGTCATGGAAATGAAAAGTACATCATAAAAAATAAAGTTAATAATATTGTAATAATGTTGCATGGTGACAGATGATGACTGCCCTTATCATAGTGAGTACTGTACAGAATTCTCAAACTACTATTTTGTACACCTGAAACTAATATAACATTGTATGTTAATTCTGTTCCAATGAAGAAAACCCAAAAAGACTGTACCTGGGCGGGGGTGGGGGGAGGGAAGGAAGAATACACTTAAGAGATGCGAAAAATCTATGTGAAGGAAATGATGCAATCATTGGAGAAACACAAAGGTACTTGTGAACAAATGGAAAGATATCTCTTCCTCATAGTTCTTGAAGAGGATGCTTCATCATCATCAAGATATCAAATCTCCCTATGTTAGGGGGAGGGGAAGAGGGAAAGAGAGTTGGGGAGAGAGAGGGACACAAAACTTGACAGACTATTGAATCCTGAAAACGAACTGAGGGCTGAAGGGGGAGGGGGGAAAAGAGGTCGAGGTGATGGAGGAGGGCACTTGTGGGGAAGAGCACTGGGTGTTGTATGGAAACTAATTTGACAATAAACTACTTAAAAAAAAAAAAACAAAAAAAAAAACCCAAAAAACAAATCTCCCTATGTTAATTTATAAATTTAATACAAGCTAATTTAAAAAATAGCACCAGGATTTTTTGTTCTGGAATGTGAAAAGTTGAAACTAACGTCTGATCTTAGGTCAGTTTGTCAACATGAACTAAAACTAACTTGAAGAAAACTGGGGCGCCTGGGTGGTTCAGTTGGTTGAGCATCCAACTTCGGCTCAGGTCATGATCTCATGGTTCGTGGGTTCAATCCCTGCATCAGGCTCTGTGCTGACAGCTCAGAGTTTGGAGCCTGTCTTTGGATTCTATGTCTCCCTCTCTCTCTGACCCTCACCTGCTCATGCTGTCTTTCTCTCTCTCAAAAATAAATAAAAACATTAAAAAATTAAAAAAAAATTAAACGATATGCTGGCATTCCTCTAAGAACTCATTATGATTGAGCCAGTCTTACCTTCTAGCTGATTTGCTGCCACGTGGAATGAGGATTTAGGGTTGGCTAAATCATCCAGTTTCCAAAAAAACTGAAAAATCTCAATTTGCATGTGACATTTTACATGTGAACATGTTAGCAACTAATTAAAAAAAATAAAATGCAGATTAGGCAAAATAAAATCTACCTTGCAGATCATATGCAGCCCACAGGCTGTCAATTTTTGATCTTTAGATCTAACTTTTCTGTAAAAATTCAGATAGTAAATAATTTTAGGCTTTTTAGGCCATAAACAACCTCTATTGCACATTCATGTTCATTTTTACATCATTAAAACATGTAAAAGGGCCTCCTTAGCTCAGGGGTGTAAAAACCAGGCCTTGGATTTGGCTCTTGAGGTGATAGCTTGCCTATCTTGGTTACTAGAGATAATTAGCTTTGAGATTCAACAAATAACTTCCAAAGACAGCCATGTTATCTGACTTCTCTCTCTCCAAGATAATTTTTTAAATTAAGCTGACATAAGTATAATATATTTAAATAGTGGGACATTTCATAAGGCAGTACATTTTCCTCCTGGTATATGGAAAATATTCAGGAAGCACGTCCTGAAAAGGAGTGTATGCATAATTTTAAGATACATTCCTACCATCTGGTACATTTTAACTGCTCTTACAAATGAAGCCATATTGCCTGAAAAATGTTTTCTATTTTATTCTAATCATGTTCTCAAAAAACAGTATTATCAGGTTTACAATGTAGACTTTTCTGTTCAAGCACTATAAGAGTGGTTCTTGTTTCTTGGCTGGCAGCTGTACTCACTTCTTTTCTTAATCCCTTAAGAGAAGCATGTTTGATAAAGTTGGATAATAGCATCTTTCTGAGAAGGCCAACAACTGGATAATCCTACTAGACTAACGATGTGGCAAACATTAGAGGAAAAGTCATATCCAATTCATCCTTACAGATCACTTTGGTACTGGATCAACCTCAGAAGGGGTATCAGTGATAGGATCTGGCCCTGAACAACTGGGAAAGTTCCTAGGATGTATAAAATCTCTTTCCTAGAGTTCTTTTTTTTTTCAATTTTTAAAAAATTTTTTAAAATGTTTTATTTATTTTTGATACTGAGAGAGACAGAGCATGAGAGGGGGAGGGGCAGAGAGAGAGGGAGACACAGAATTGGAAGCAGGCTCCAGGCTCTGAGCTAGCTGTCAGCACAGAGCCTGACGCGGGGCTCGAACCCATGAATGTGAGATCTGACCTGAGCTGAAGTCGGAGGGTTAACAGACTGAGCCACCCAGGCGCCCCTTTTTAAAATTTTTTTAATGTTTTATTTGTTTTTGATACAGAGCGAGACAGAGCACAAGGGGGAGGGGCAGAGAGAGAAGAAGACACAGAACTGGAAGTAGGCTCCAGGCTCTGAGCTAGCTGTCAGCACAGAGCCTGACGTGGGGCTCACACCCACGAAGGTGAGATCTGACCTGAGCTGAAGCCGGAGGCTTAACCCAGGCGCCCCTTCCTAGAATTATCTTAAAAAAAAAAAATTTTTTTTTTATTTAAAAAAAATTTTTTTTTTAATTTTTGAGAGACAGAGACAGCATGAGCAGGGGAGGGTCAGAGAGAGAGAGAGAGGGAGACAAAGAATCTGAAATAAGCCCCAGGCTCCGAGCTAGCTGTCAGCACAGAGCCCGACACGGGGCCCGAACCCATGACCCGGACGCCCAACCAACTGAGCCACCCTGGCGCCCCTTAAAAATTTTTTTTTTAATGTTTACTTATTTTTGAGACAGAGCATGAGAAGGGGAGGAGCAGAGAGAAAGGGAGACACAAAATCTGAGGCAGGCTCCAGGCTCTGAGCTGTCAGCACAGAGCCTGCCATGGGGCTCAAACTCATCCACCGCAAGATCATGACCTGAGCTGAAGTCAGACGCTCAACTGACTGAGCCACCCAGGCGCCCCTCTTTCCTAGAACTCTTTAAAAGTAGGATAGTGAGACTTAAAAAATAACTACATGTGAAGAAAATAAGATGGGCATCAGTTCTCAAATACCTTTTAAACTTCACAATTCATTGAAAAGGTATTGGGAGTATCAATCATACATTATTTACCAAATCAAAGTTGATCCTGGATCACTACTAAGTTGACTCTAGTTCTACCCTGGTTGTACTCCATCTTTCATCAATAACCAAATCAACCCAGGGCTAAGGATTTCCTAGAGCTTGGCTGAACCAATGTCCCTATACTTCTTAATTAATATCTCTAATTTCAGGGAAGAACAAACATAAAGTAGCTCGTAAAAATGATGGACAATGGTGTGCCAGAGTAGGCAAGTGAAGTGTTAAGTAACAGTGAGCAACTTGTTAAACACAGCCATCACATAAGGTTAAATTACATAAGCTATAATGAACCATGATATATTAAAAACAATGATATTGAAGTTAAAAAATCATCACTCCCTAATTATTTTACATTTTACCCTTACCCATATTTTTTAAATGTTTATTTATATTTGAGAGAGAGAGAGAGACAGAGTATGAACAAGGGAGGGGCAGAGAGAGAGAAAGACAGAATCTGAAGCAGGTTCTAGGCTCTGAGCTGTCAGCACAAAGCCTGATGCAGGGCTTGAACCCACGAACTGCAAGATTGTGACTGGAGCCAAAGTTGGACACTTAACTGACTGAGCCACCCAGGTGTCCCGTACCCTCATCTGTATACTTGACATTATTTACGTCTGCTCTAACTGCATGCTAGAATACTGTGTAATGGTGTGCTAGGGAGCATTTTCTCCCAACTCCGTATTGTCATCATGCTGGTAATCTGAAATTGACTGTACTGGGAGTCTTTGTATCACACAAATAGGCAAATAATATAAATCAGTCCCAATTCCACTTCCCAAAGAGTCAGTTTAGCTAGAAGCATTTAAAAGCACTCTACTGGCTTGGAGGGTAGCACCGTCTCTGGTTGGCTCACATACAGGTTCTATCTCAGTCCTTCTTGTGCTAACCCCATAAAATAGACTGGAAAAAAAAAGAGAGAGAAATAAGTTGATGAGCAGCAGAATACACATTTTCCTCAAGTGCCATGGAGCACTGTCCAGGGTAGATCATACGCTACAAAACAAGTCTCTGTGAGTTTAAAAAGAATGAAATCATATCAAGCATCTTTTCTGACCGTAACCGTTTAAATCTAGAAATCAATTACAAGAAGAAAACTGGAAAAATCACAAATATTTGTAGATTAAACATGCTATTGAACAGCCAATGGGACAACAAAGAAATCAAAGAAGAAATTAAAAAATACATGGAAACATAAAAATGGAAATACAACATAACTAAAATCTAAGGGATGCAGCAGCAGTAGCTCTAGCAGGGAAGTTTACAGCATGGAGGCTTCCCTACAGAAACAGGAACAATCTCAAAACATCTAACTTTACACCAAAGGAATTAGAAAAAGAATATAGTCCAAAGTTAGCTGAAGGAAATAATATAGATCAGAACAAAAATAAATTAATACAAACTAGAAAAGATCAAGGAAACTAAGAACTGGTTCTTTGAAAAGATAAAATTGACAAACCCTTAGCTAGACTTACAAGAAATAAGAGAGGGCCAGGGTACCTGGCAGTCTCAGTCAGAAGAGCATGTGACTCTTGATCATGATATTGTAAATTCAAGCTCCATACTGGGTGTAGAGAGTACTTAAAAATAAAATCTTTAAAGAAATGAGAAGGCTCAAATAAAGTCAGAAATGAAAAAGGAGAAATTACTGCTGATGCTATAGAAATATAAAGGTTCATAAGAGACTATTACAAACAATTAAACACCAACAAATTGTACAACTTAAAAGAAATGAATAAATTCCTAGAAACATACAATTTTCAAAGTCGGAATTAGGAAGAAATAAAACATGTGAACAGACTGATTACTAGTAAGAACATAGAATCAGTAATAAATAACTCCCAATGAATAAAAGTCTAGGACCAGATATCTTCAGTGAATTCTACCAAACATTCAAAGATTTGAGACATATCTTTCTCAAATTCTTATAAACGAAACAAAGAGAAGGGAATGCTCCTAATTTTATGAACCAGCATAACAAAACCAGATGAGGACATCACACACACACACACACACACACAATTACAAGCCGATACCCTTGATGAACCTAGATGCAAAATCCTTAACAAAATACAGGAAACTGAATTCAACAACGCATTAAAAAGATCATACACCAGGGTGCCTGGATGGTTCAATCAGTTGAGTTTCCGACTCTTGATTTTGGCTCAGGTCATGAGCCCAGGGTCAATAGATTGAGCCCTGCAACGGGTTCCATGCTAGTGTGAAGCCTGCTTAAGATTCTCTCTCTTTCTCTCTCTCTCTGCTCCTCTCCCCTGCTCACTCTTTCTCTAAAAGTAAAAATAATTAAAAAAAAAAAAAAAAGAAAGAAAAAGAAGATCATACACCATGATCAAGTGAGATTTATTCCAGGGATAAAAGAATGGCTCTGCATTTGCAAATCAATCAGTGTGCTATGCCACATTAACAAAATGAAAACCAAAAATCATATGCTCATTTCAACAGATGAAGTAAAAGCATTTGACAAAATTCAATGTCTATTTATGATACAAACTCACCCATAGAAAAGAACAAAATCTTGCCATTTGCAACAATATAGAAGGACCTTAAGGGTATTATGCTAAAGTGAAATGTCAGAAAGACAAATATTGCATGTTTTCACTTATATGTGGAATCTAAAAAATAAAGCAAGCGAATAGAACAAAACTAAACTCATAAAGAGAATACACTGGTGGTTGCCAGAGGAGAGGCTGTGCGTAGGGTTGTGAAATGTGGGAGGAGGATCAAGGGGCACCAACTTCCAGTTATGAAAATAAATGGAGCACCAGGGTGGCTAGGTCATTTAAATGGCTGACCCTTGGTATCAACTCAGGTCATGATCTCATGGTTCATGGGTTCCAGCCCCGCATCTGGTTCCACACTGACAGCATAGAGCCTATTTGGGATTCCTCCTCTTTCTCTCTCTCCCTCCCTCTCTTTTTGTCCCTCCCTGGCTTGCACTCCCTCTTTCTCAAAATAAAAAAACATTTAAAAAATTAGTCATAGAGATGTACAGCATGGTGACTATAGTCAATAATAATGTATTGCAAATTTGAAAGTTGCTTAGAGTAAATCTTGGAAGTTCTCATCAAAAGAAAATAAAATTGTAATGTTATATGGTGACAGAGGTAACTAGATATACTATGGTGATCATTTTGCAATGTATACAAATGTCCAATCATTATATTATACACCTGACATGAATATAATGTTGTATGTCAACTATACTTCGTTTTAAAGTGCCCCCAAAAAGGTACTTAATATTTATAAAATATAATCTTTTAGGGATCATTAGAAATGCCTCCCTTTTTTGAACATATATACCTTAACAAAGAATTATATTTTCTAATAAACAGCAAACTGTGTCTGAGAAATTTTGGAATTTCCACAATTAGTGTTTTTGGTAAAGGCTTATGATGGGTTATTTTTATTTCATATGCTTTGTCTCTTACATCAAATGCTTTCTTCTGTGAGAAGAGCTGGTGCCCGAAAGCACCATAAAAGTAGCCTTGAGAACAAAGATGGACCGATTTGCTTCCTCCCCGGAAGTGATTAAGAAGGCTCAGAGCAACTTCACGCAATGCAAAGGCCAGATTCGCCAACAAATGGTTCAGATGCTGTTTGGGTCATTTCAGACATATGGAGTATCTCATTCAAGTTACTTAAAAGAACATCAAAATTAGTATAAAAAAAAATTAAGGCATGTGTGTAAAGGCCATTACACACATTAGTTTTGTTTTCTTTCTGTAAGTTTTTCTTGGAGTGCTACAAATACTCTAAATACCCAAGCTGAATTAGAAAAAAAAAAAGTATATACACAAGACAGGCATTATTTTTAATTTACTCTTTTACAGGTGAAAAAAATCCCTGAACGCTAGTTGGTGATGTGAGCCATACTAATACCACATCACCGTCCTATAAAAAGTGCATGAATCAGGACAAAGGGCCATGTGCTTGTTCTTTACAGAAAAAGGACATCAAAAAGTCAAAAGAAAGTAGTTTCAGGACTGAGGAATTACTACCTAACTCTGAACTTGAGTATCCTAACATTCTGCATTTTATTCTATAGGAAATTTGCAAATATGATGGAGTACACTGAGAATCATACTGAGAATCAATCACGTACATTTTCCACTAAGTAATGAAAAATTGCAAAGCATGCGCTAAATTTAGTTTTAAAGGTTATTTCCACGTATGTCCATGTCAATGTATGTCTGTAGTAGAACCTCCAAAGGTACCCTGAATTCTCAATATTTAACATTTGAATGAAATTTAAAAATGTTGTCATGTCATGTCGTGTAAAAAATTATGTGTAAAATCTCAAAAAATTATGTGTAAACCTAACTTAAGTGAATGATTTTATTTGCACGAACCTACTTTGATGGCCACTTGGGAATATGGCTATAATTCTGCTTTTGATATACCAAAGAGTGAAAAACATCTCTACGTTATACTTTATTTAAAATTAACAAAATGATAAACACAGTTATAGGTAAATGGCAATTCAGTACATTTAGTTGGATAATATTTTTAAAAATTACATATTCACAAGTACACAGATCCTTTACCAACATCGAACATTCTAGTCTATGTAGTCAAAGTCTTCTGGAATTCCAAAATTTTTATCAATTTTATTTTCTTCCAATCCAAATTTTCTTTTGGCCCAAGATTTTATTGCAAATATATTATCTATAAAGAAAATTGAGAAATATTTTTAAGAATTGAAAACAATCATACAACATTTCAAATATAATTATATTCTTTTTTTGTTACTTCTATTTCTTTCAGAAGAATCAACATAATAAGTCTGCGGTATTTTCAGAAGTAATGGCAATTAATTTCAGAAGAAAGAAAATAATTAGTATTTTGAATAACCAGATCGCATATTTAAACATTCAGCAACTGAGGTGCCAGTAAAGAATCCCTGAGGTAAGAATAACCTAAGAACAGGGGAAGGCCACCAATGGGGCCTCTTCCACATTTCCACAGCACAAGGCCAGGACTCCGTATCTCAGGAACTAGAGTTGCTCCGTTCCCAGAGGGTACACATTCTCTCCAGACCTTTTCCCCTTCCCCAGAGACAGTAATGGTTTCCAGATAATCAGGACAGCCTGAGGGAGAGGGGGTGAAGAGAACAGAAGGTAGTTCGCCTATCTTAAGGCTAAGGAAAGAAATAAGAGGTAGCCTTATTGTCCTCTAAGGGGAATTTAAAATGCATTTTGCCACTTGAAAAAGGTGTTTGATTGACTTAAAAGAATCTATCCTAAGGAAACAATAAATTGTGTACAAGGATTTATGGTTACATCTTTATAGCAGTGGAACAAAAGAAAAAAATAAAAGCAATCTAAATATCTAATCTCTTGGAAGGGAATCTCCGCACAGGCAGTGAGGGAACTGGGTAACCCCAACATGGTCACAGTGGCTGCACCTGGAAAACGGGGTGACTGTGAGGTCTTTCTGTGTTTTTTCCCCACACATTTTCTCTAATGTATATAAATCACCTTTATAATGAACATGTTTTATAGATAAAGAGAAACGAGAGTTTTCCGGTTCAGAATATTCTACAAAATGTTAAGTGCTGTATTGATAGTGATAATGAGGGGTTAAGAGGTTCCTCTGGAGTGTCAAAGGCTGAATGTGTCACTTCCCCCAAATTCACATTCAAATTAATTGTAGTCCTAGCATGTACCTAAGAATGGAAACTGGGTCCTCAAAAAGATGATTAAGTTAAAATGAGCTTGTTAAGGGGGCCTAATCCAATCCTCCTGGTGCTCTTATCAGAAAAGGAAATGTGGATACACTGACACCAGGAGTACACACTGGAAAGACCATGTGAAGACACAAGCAGATGCCCGCCTACAAGCCAAAGAGAGAGAGAGAGACCTCAGGAGAAATCAAACCGGCTAACACCTTGATTTTGGACTTCCAGCCTCCACAAGCGAGACAAAATAAATTTCACTTGTTTAAGCCACCCAGCCTGAAGCACGGGTACACCGCATTTTATTGTACTTTGCAGACAGTGCATTTCTTATGTACGGAAGGTGGGCGGCAACTGTGTGCTAGCAAGTCTACCAGCGCCGTTCTTCCAACAGCATTTGCTTACTTCATATATTTATTGTCACGTTTCTGTAACTTCACATATTTGAAACTTGTTCATTAGGATTATATTTGTTGTGGTGATATGTGAGTAGTGATGATTGAGGTTACTATTATACTTGTTTTGGGGTGCCAGTTAGTTTTGCTGGGGTGCAGACAGCAAAACTAACTGATTAATATTTTGTGTTCTGATAGTCCCACCAACTGGCTGTCCCTCACCTCTCCTCTCTTCAGACATCCCTATTTTTCTGACACACATTATTGAAATTACACCAATGGATTAAATGGCCTCTAAGTGTTCAAGTGAAAGGAAGGGTTGCAACACGTCTCATTTTAAATCAAAAGCTAGAAATGATTGAGCTTAGTGAGGAAGGTGCGTCAAAAACCAAAACAGGCTGAAAACTCAGCTTCTTGTGCAGACAGCCAAGTAGTGAGTGCAAAGAAAGAGTTCTTGAAAGAAATTACAAGAGCTACTCTGATGAACACACAAATGATAAAGTGAAACAGCCTCATTGCTGATGTGGAGAAAGTGTGAGTGGTCTAGACAGAAGATCAAAAAAGCTACAACATTCTCTTAAGCCAAAACCTAATCCAGAGCAAGGCTCTAATTCTCCTCAGTACTGTGAAGGCTGAGAGAGGTGAGGAAACTGCAGAGAGAGAGTCCGGAGCTAGCAGAGGTGGGTTCATGAGGTTTAAGGAAAGAAGCCGTCTCCATGACATCAAAGTGCAAGACGAAGCAGCAAGTGATGTGGAAGCCGCAGCAAGTTATCCAGAGGATCCAGCTAAGAGAATTCATGAAGGCAGCCACACTAAGACAGATTTTGAACACAGACGAAACAGCCTTCTACTGAAAGAAGATGCCATTTGAGACTTTCATAGCTAGAGAGAAGTCAGTGCCTGGGTTCAAAGCTTCAAGGCACAGGATGGCTCTCTTGCTGGGCAAATGTAGCTTGGTGACTTTAAGCTGAAGCCTGTGCTCATTTACCATTCCCCCAATCCTACAACCCTCAGGAACTCTGTTAAATCTACTCTGTCTATAAATGAAAGAAAGCCTGGATGACAGTAGGTCTGTTTAAAACATGGTTTGCTGAATATTTTAACCCACTTTTGAGACCTACTGCACAGAATAAAAGATTCCTCTCAAAACATGACTGTAATACACCTGGTCACCCAGGAGCTCTGATGGAGACGTATGAGAAGATGTTGTTTTCATAACACGACATCCATTCTGTGGTCCACAGATCAAGGAGTAGTTTTCACTTGCAAGTCTTCTTTTTTAAGATATGTACTGCATAAGGCTATCGCTCCCATAGATAGTGATCCCTCTGATGAATCTTAACAAAGTAAATTAAAAACCTATGGAAAGGATTCACCATTCCAGATATCATCAAGAACATCCATGGTTTATGGGGAAAAGTCAAAATCCAACATTAACAAAAGTTTGAAAAAAAGTTGGTTCCAACCCTCAAGGATGACTTTGAGAGGTTCAGGACTTCAGCGAAGGAAGTGGCTAGAGCTGTGCTGGGAATAGAGCGAGAACTAGAATTAGAGGCGGAACCTGAAGATGTGACTGCATTGCGATCTCATGACGAAAATTCAGCAGATGAGGAATTCTCATGGATGAGCAAAGAAAGTGATTTTTTTTTTAGAAAGTGATTTCTTGAAATGGAATCTCAATTACTGGAGAAGGTGTTGTGAAGATTGTTGAAATGACCAATAAAGGATTTAGAATGTTACACAAACTTAATTGATAAAGCAGCAGCAGAGTTCTATTGTGAATAAAATGCTAACAAACAGCATCACATGCTATAGGGAAATAATTCATGAGAGGAAGAGTCGATCAACGTGGCAAACCTCACTGCCACCTTATTTTCAGAAAGTGCTGCAGCTGCCCTGACCTTCAGCAGCCACCACCGTCATCGGTCAGTGGCCATCGGCATGCAAGCAAGCCCCTCCACCAGCAAAAAGGTTACAAGTCACTGAAGGCTCAGATGATAGATAGCATATTTTAGCAATAAAGTATTTTTATTTTATTTTTTTAAGTTTTCTTTTATTTGAGAGAGACAGAGACAGTATGAGTGAGGAAGTGGTAGACAGAGGGAGAGAGAGAGCCCCAAGCAGGCTCCACATCACCAACGCAGAGCCTGATGTGGGGCTCGAACTCCCATAACTGTGAGATCATGACCTGAGCCAAAACCAAGAGTCATATGCTTAACTGACTGGGCCAGCCAGACGCCCTAGCAATAAAGTGTTTTTAAATTAAGGTTAAGTACATTGTTTTTTAGACATAATGCTATTGCACAAATGTTGACTTTCGCATACACATAACTGTTATATGTAGTGGGAAACAAAAAATTCATTTGACTCATTTTGTTATAATAGTCACTTTATTGCAGTGTTCTGGAACTGAAACTGCGATATCTCCCAGGTGTGACTGTATTTAGGTTACTCTTAACAAATTAATAGTTGGAGTTTGATCACCTTTAAAAATACTGTTTAAGGAAGTTTAATTCCAAGTATCAAATAATGATAACTAAACGTTTGGAATGAAGTTTGTTTCTAAGCGAATACTACTACATCAGAGTAATATTAACAGAATATCCCCAATTCTTTCAATTAAAGTATAATGGAATAACAACAGATATTAAAAAATGAATCTTTATGTAACAATTTAAAATAAATCTGTGGTTCTCCTGAGGACCTAAGAGAGACTGCTAATAACATGAGGCACTCCAGAATGATCTGTTTAGTTTAGTGTCTGCATCACTGTACATTCTGGTCAATCACAGTCAAATATTTATATAGGGCCCACTGCTACATAAAATGGGCATTAAGTGTATTACAGGTACTCTATAATGTAAACGGCCTATGCTTTCAAAGCTGACACATGAGTAGAGAGAGAAAAATCAATTTACTACTAAATAATTCCAAAGTGTTATATATGTTAAAGAGAAAAGATCAAGTATTATGTGTACAGCTTCCAGAACAGGCTTCAAAAGTACAGGAAGATTTCCAGGAAATGAGAGAATAGATGCAACATTGCAAGAAGCCTGAAGGAAAGGGCTTCAAACCCGGATCAGGAGAGAAAGAAATAAGGCACCATAGTAAGGCTACAAGGCTTTGTAGGAAGGTGCTGCTGATTCACATGAGAGCAAGAAACCATTTTATTACAAACTTCCAAAGATTACACTTGATCTTAGCCAAAAAGCGAAGAAGCAATTAAACCTCCAACGATAAAAACAAACAAAAAAACAAATAAAAGCCTATTCACAATGCTTAATGGATGAATTCAAAAAGACTGATTAATACCATATCTTGGGCTGCTGGATGTCTGCCTTCAAGACAATGTCACCTGCAATCTTGATCATTTCTCATCAAATAATTTTCCTATTACGTGGAAATTTTTATAAATGGATAAAAAATAGGTGTGTGTGTGTGTGTTTTAAAGAAACAGCTCTAAGACTAGTAGAATTCCTGTTAATTTCTAAGGTGGTATACCCAGGATATATCTAGAAATAGGATGGCAATACCATATGCATGAGTCTGTTCTATGATCTCGCAACATCTATTCCCCACCCCCATTCACTAAGATACCTCTCACACACAGTCATAACTTGAGTATATTAATTATTAAGCAAGGTTTTATAAAATGTTAAATCTCACTTAAAGTGCATTTAATGCTATAAATTATTTAGATGTGATATTTCTACTTAAATCCTGAGGTAATCTCTTTTTACAAAACTGAAATACTATATTACTGAACAGTAAATATTCTCCATTCTAGATACATTTTAAGGACCTTTTTAGGTAAAAGGAAAACCAAACTGTAACTAATAATTACAGAACAATCTTTAGTTACAAGTATTACAGATGATTTTTGTTTTGAAGGCAGGCTGGTTTTCTGAGGTGTGATTTGCTTTAATACCATACTCTTATGGTAACACTGTTCTGTTGGAAGGAGCAAGTTGTAACTTCAAATGGAAATATGGTTCCTGACAGCTGTTTTTCTACTGTGCTAAAAATATCTTCCTTCCTATATGATTTTAAAAGTTTCAAATTCAGGGCATCTGGGCATCCGACTTCGGCTCAGGTCATGATCTCACGGTTCGGTTCATGAGTTCATGCCCCGCATCCGGCTCTGTGTTGACAGCTCAGAGCATGGGGCCTGCTTGGATTCTGTGTCTCCCTCTCTCTATGCCCCTCCCCTGTTCATGCTGTGCCTGTCTCTCTCTCTCTCTCTCTCAAATAAACAAACATTAAAAAAATTTTTTTTAAACCTTCAGGTTCTTTCTTAGCTAGTAACATTAGGGGAAAAAGAAGTTGTTTACATTGTTCCTTTTTTTCATCATAACTGGAAGTTTATGCTCAAGTGGAACACAAAAGGATTTTTTAAGAGGAGAATGGGAAAAGTAGAGTACTTATTCTTCAACTTGCCTAACATTATGCTAAAGCGCTTACAAACTGTTCTATTTAATCCTCCTAAAATGTAAAGTAGATATAATCTATGTTGAAGAAGCAGGTTCAGAGAAATTCAGTAAGTCATACAGCAAATAAGGAACACAATCTGGATTCCTTTCAAAAGTTAAGTCCTTCCCACCATGCATGCAGGCTGCGTGTTCCTACTGCTAACTGAGCCACTTTTCTGAGAACTATGGGTGAAATCACTGTGTGACTCGTCTTATTTTTAATCCACTTGCCTTTTTTTCTCCCTCAAAATTTTGTACTTCTCAAACCCATATAGTATCACTGTATTATGTATTTATACTTATTGGAAACACATTTCATTCTTCTCTTTTCTTAAATGGGAGCTTGCTGTTTTTACCCTCTTCTTTCCATATCCCTAAAGTATTGTTATTTATGAAATGTATTACTTTTGTGATAAATAAGACTGCAATTTTATGGGAACCAAAGACCAATCAAATTGATTTTATCTATTTAATTCTAAAATAGACAAGGAAGAGTGACTAAAAATTTTTTTCTTAATGTTTGTTTATTTTTTGAGAGAGAGGGAGAGTGCAAGCAGGGAATGGGCAGAGAAAGAGACAAAGGATCCAAAGCAGACTCTGCACTGACAGCAGAGCGCCCAATGCAGGGCCTGAACCCATGAACCCTGAAATCATGACCTGAGCTGAAGGCAGAAGCTTAACCAACTAAGTCAAGGTACTCCTAGGAAGAGTGATTTTTTTAGTTTAAAAACTGTTTTTATGTTCATTTATTTGGGCGGGGGGAGAGAGAGAGAAAGAGAGAGAGAGAGAGAGAATGAGAGAGAGAGCGCTCGCGCGCGCGCACAGGGGAGAGGCCAAGAGAGAGGGAGACACAGAATCCGAAACAGGCTCCAGGCTCCGAGCCCAGGGCGTGACGCGGGGCTCAAGCTCACAAACAGGGAGATCATGACCTGAGCCGCAGTCGGGTGCTTAACCGACTGAGCCACCCAGGTGCCCCAAGAAGAGTGATTCTTAAACATTTTGTGACATACAGAGGGCTGGACATGGGGTCAGGAAACCTGGAGCAAATCTTTGTACACCCTGTGACTAATCACGTTTGACTCAAGGCAGTCACTTTAAATTTTCTGGATCTCTGCATCAATACAATCTTACCCGTACTCTCCCACAGAAACAGAATAAGGATGAGTAGTACATATGAAGGGATTATAGACGGTCTTACCAGGATGGTAAAGTTCAATTACTATCACATTATAATACTGGAAAAACATCAGTGTAATTTATAGACAGGTTTTAACAAGGCTAATCATACCTGTATATAAATGACAACAATCATTATTTGTGAACTTTTATTCTAAACTTTAAGACACAGAGAAAATGTCTTACTAATTCCCATTTCTTAGAAAGTCTCTGGTGTAGACCAGAGGGTACATCCACTGGCAAATGGATTAATGAGGCATTTATATGAAAGTAGGTATACAGAGAAGATAGTATCAATTGGTGGGTAAGAGCTCGGACTCCGGAATCAGAAAGGCTGTATTCTAATTCCTGTTCCACTGCCTAACATCTGTGTCACTGAGGGCTACTGATGGCTTCAGTTCCTGCTCTAAAATTAGGAATGATAATCCTATTTACCTCACTAATTGTTGCAGAGATAAAATGAGAATGCGCGGCAGATACTCTTTACAATGCCTGGCTTACAGTCGGCTGCAACAAATGTTAGCTATTGTTATTATTAGCAAGAAGACAAATCTTTCAGATTACATGAAACTCTTAAAGTTATCTTGCACTACTATAAGGAAGGCTAAGTGATTAGCCTAAGTGGCTTATGTAGAAAAAATTACACAAAAGTTAAACTTCAAGCAATCATTGGTTTTACAAAAACTATGTTGTACTTTACAAAATGATTCATAATAAGATTAAAAAAAAAATCTTAAGTAACCAAAATGATTTAATATATAAAAACAATATATACATTTCTGAAAATGTCTTTTCTTGAATGGAACTAGGCACAACTGCTTTTGCATTTCGTATCATAATAAGTATGAAAACGTTTAACTATAGCTTATCGGTATCATTATAATACATACCAGTCCATCTGTTAGCGGCTTCTTTGGCTACTTGATTTGCTTGACCTGAAAAAGTATATATGTGAGTAATCGTCTTCATCTATTTACAGATTAATTTTTTACATGAACAAAAGGTTATATAAAAAAAACTCTATGTAAAAAAAAAAAGCTCAAATTGAGACAGAATCTGAAGCTCCAGGTATTTTGATACACAAAAGTTGTTAATTTTCATGAAGTCAAATTGATCTTTTTTTTTTTTTTTTGGTTGGTTGAGCTTTCTAGGAAAGTTTTATAGTTTCTTATATTCAGGTCTTTGATCTGTTTGAGTTAGTTTTTGTACATGGTCCGAGTTGAGAGTCCAGGTTGATTCATTTGCATGTAGATAACCAGTTGTGCCCAGCACACCATTAGTTGAAAACACTGTTCTCTCCTGCTTGAATGGTCTTGGCATCCTTGTTTAAAAAAGTCAGTTGGGTTTAGGAGCATCTGGGTAGCTCAGTAACTTAAGCTCAGGTCTCGCGGTTCGTGCGTTTGAGCGCCACGTGGGGCTCTCTGCTGACAGCTCTGAGCCTGGAGCTTGCTTCAGATTCTGTCTCCCTCTCTCTCTGCCCTTCCTTGGGCTCATGTTCTCTCTGTCTCAAAAAGAAGTAAACATTAAAAAAATGTTTTTAAATCAGTTGGGTTTACTTCTGGACTCTCAATTCTATTAACCTCTCATTAACCAGTATGTCTATTTTCTATTCTCAGTAACTCTACACCCAACATGGGGCTGGAACTCACAACTCCAAGAGTCGCATGCTCTACTGACTGAGTCAGCCAGGTGCTCCTGGGGGTCTATTCCTATACTAACACCACACTCTCTTAATTTCTGTAGCTTTGTAAGAAGTTTTGAAGTTGGGAAATTTGAGTCTTTGAACTTTGTTGTTCTCTTTCAAGATTTTTTTTGGCTATTCTGGGTCCCCTGCATTTTCATATGAATTTTACGATCAACTTATCAATTTCTACAAAAAAGCAGTTAGAATTTTGATAGGTTTTACATTGAATCTGTAGATCTGAGGAGTATTTCCATCTTAACAATTTTAAGTCTTTCTATAAACACAGAATGCCTTTCTATTTATACAGGTCTTTGGTTTCATTCAATGTTCTGTACTTTTCAGGACAAATATTGCACTTCCTCGACTAATTCTATTCCCAAGTATTTCATTCATTTGGGTGCTATTGTAAACACATTTTTTAAATTTTATTTTCAGATAGTTCATTGTTAGTATTTAAGATACATGTGATTTTTGCATATTGATTTCTGTATCCTACACCCTGCTAACCTCACTTATTATTCAACATGGATGGTTGTATTTCTCTTTTTTGCCTCATTGGGCTGGCTTGAACTCCCAGTACAATGCTGAATAGAAGTGGTGACAAAGGTCATCCTTGGAGAAAGCATGCAGCCTTTCACCATTCAATAAGATGTTAGCTGTAGATCTGTTGTAGGTGTCCTTTTTAAACTGAGGATTTCTATTCCTAGTCTGTTGAGTGTTTGTATCATGAGATGGTGCTGGATTTTGCCGAATATTTGTCTGTTAAGACAATTATGCTGTTACTGTCACAAATTACATTATATGTTTTGTGCCCAACAAAATAGGCTTACCATTATTGCATATGCAGCTGTATTTGAAATAGGAGAACCATAGGAGATACAACAAAAATACATATATACTGTCTTCTATATTTACCTCTTAAGTAACCTTTACCAGCATTTCTTCATGTTACTGTGTAGTGTCCTTTCGATTCAATGAGAAAGACTTCCGTATTTTTTTAGGACAGTTCTGCTAATGACAAACTCTCTCAGTTGTTGTTTACCTGGGAATGTCTTAGTTTTCCTTCATTTTTGTAGGGAAATATTTCTGGATATAGAATTCTTGGTTGACAGTTATTTTTCCCCCTAAATCACTTTGAATATGTCATCCTAATGCCTTTGGCTTCTATGCTTTCTAATAAGAAACAAGTTGTTAATCTGATTGAAGGTTCCTTGTATATGATTAATCACCTCCACCTTGTTGCTTTCAAGATTCTCTATCATTTGACAATTTGAGTATGATAAGTCTGTATGTGCATCTTTTTGAGGCCACCTTAAATTGGAGTTTGTTAAGTTTTTTTGATGTAGAGATTAATGTTTTTCATCAAATTTGAGATGTTTTCAGCTCTTATTTTCTCTCCTTCTGGGACTTCCATTATATATATAAGTTGTCATATATATACATATATATATATGTATGTATGTATATATATATATATGTGTGTGTGTGTGTGTGTGTGTGTGTGTATATATATATATATATATATATATATATATGTCTTAATGCCATGACACAGATCTCTTGAGACTCTAATGTTTCTTCATTCTATTCTCTTTCTGTTCCTCAGAATGAATTATCTCAACTGAACCATCTCCAAGTTACTGATTCTTTCTTCTGCCTGTTCAAATTGGCTATTAATCAGTCCCCTGATGAAGTTTTTGTTTTAGTTATTGTAGTATTCAATTCCAGCATTTCATTTGTTTCCTTTTTAATAATTTCTACATCTTTGCTGATATTCTCTATTTGGTGAGCTATCATTCTTAGACTTTCCTTTAGTTCTTTAGGTATGTTTTTCTTTAGCTCTTTTAACATATTTAAAACAGCTGACTGAAAGTGTCTAGCAGCCCAATATCACATATGTTTCTGGGCATAAACCATACTGTCTTTGCAGATCTTGCAAATTTTTTTGTTGTTGAAAATTGGAACATTTTAAATAACATAACATGGCAACTCTGGAAATTGGATACTTCCTCCCTTCCCAGGGCTGTTGTTTTGGTACTTGTTATTGTTTGCTTAGTGATTTGTCTGAACAAATTCTGTAAAGTCTGTATTCTTTATTATGTGAGGCCACTGAAGTCTCACTTACTAGGCAGTTAATAATCGAACACAGATTTCCTTAAACACCTGGACTAAAACTCCAGGCCTTCGCTGAGCGGCTCTCTCTCTCTGTGTTGGGGCAGGTTTCAACACTCAGCGAGGCAATTTACAACTCTGCCTTAGCTTTCAGTTCCGGCACGCCCTGAGTGCCAAGGTCTGCTAAAGGTGGGAGATGAGGAACTTCCCAGGACTTTCCTGGGAATGTGCACAGCCCTGTGCATATGGCCTTCCAGTTTTCCAGAACTACGGTGCTTCTCAAGGCACCTGTAACATGTCTTTCAGCCTCTCCTTTTAAGCTCTTTGACTAGTCTACCGTTTGCCTTAACTGTTACTCAGTGGCTGAAACAGCTGTGGGGTTAAAACTCTTGTCTATAACAGTTTTAGACAAATGTTCCCCAGAAAGAGGCTATTAGCATTGGGCATACTACAAGCCAGATCAAATAACGATAATTCTTCTTATTGGTGGTTTTCAGAGAACCATCAAAGAGGTCAAATAGTGACAACTTGGGAAAATGAAGGTCTTAAAGAGCTCCAGCTCCAATTTACTCCTGCTGATACTAGGATGCAGGGCTCTTATTTTTCAAGGTCACGGCTGAGCTACACAGTAGTGGGTAACAATAGGGTGAGTTAAAATTACATAAAGCTTATTATTCTTGCTGAGATTCAGTCATTTTTCTTGAATAGGCAAATCTTTGGTTATTTTCTAGAATTCTGGGAAAGTTGTGACAATTTTTGCCAGTTTTCCTGGAAGGATAAATTTTCATAGGTCCTTATTCCATCATTTTCACGGTCATCCCGGCATTTCCAAAAATATTTAAGTACTTCTTGTCTTCAAGAAGATTTGCTTTCAAGTATTTTTGTTGGAATTCAATTTTCTACAACTTATTTTATCGGTTCTCACTTCAGTAATGGTCAAATAGCTAAAATTAAATTTTATTTTCATACGTTATTGCTTTTACTTCTCACTTCTTAGATATCTGCAACTAATCTTGCTAATACTTAATTAATTAATGTAGATACCAATAATCAGCTAACATAAGAAAATATAAATATTTCCTGCCAGAACTATTGAGAAACAAGTAAAAGATAATAGTCATGTCTACATGAACATAAAAATTAGTTATTATCAGCAGAAAAACTGTTATAAAATAAGCTACGGCAGACTTAGAGATCAGCCTGATGGTTGTGATATGGGTGCTACAGCTACATAATTAAGAACCAAATCTTATTAAAATCAATTTGGCAAACTCCTAATCCTTTAATCCAATAATCTTTCCTGCAATAACATGATAGCCAAAATCCTATGAAACCTCTCATCATCAAAAAGCATGTTTTAAAAGCAATAATCTCTTTGGGGGAAAGGAAATAATCTCACTTGGGGGAACAGAGGTTAAAATCTAAAAACATTCTCTACATTTAGTAGTAAGGAGATTACCACCATTTACTACTTAAATGTTTAAATTTCTTAAATCTTGAGTTTATTGAAAAAAATAGCCTTTACGTCTTTTGATATTTACTTATTCAGGTTATTTTTCAGGCTTGGACACACACACACACACACACACACACACACACACACACCACCCTATGACCTCACCATACACTCCTTTTGGGACTTTGATTACACATATATTAGGTCACTTGAAGTTGTCCTACATTTTAGGGATTTAATGCTATTTGCATTTAAAAATTTTATTTTTCCTCTCTGAGTTTCATTTTGAATACTTTCTACAGCTAGTCTTCAAATACACAAATCCTTTTTTCTGAAAAGTTTAATCTGCAACCCAGTGTATTTCTCATTTCAGACACTGTAGTGTTCAACTCCAGAACTTTGACATGAGTTTTTATATCTTCGTGTTTGTTTGTTTCTTAATGTTTATTTTTGAGAGAGAGAGTGAGAGAGAGAGAAAGAAAGAGCAAGAGAGAGAGCACGAGCGCACCAGCAGATAAGGGGCAAAGAGAGAGGGAGACACAGAATCCGAAGCAGGTTCTGGGCTCCAAGTTGTCAGCACAGAGCCCAATGTAGGGCCGGAACCCAAGAACCTTGAGATCATGAGCCAAAGTTGGATGCCCAACCAACTGAACTACCCAAGCGCCCCTGGATTTTCCATATTTCTACTTAACTTTTGGAACATATACATTTATAATAGCTTTTATTGTTATGGTCTTCTAATCCTACTGTCTGTATCAGTTATGGGTCAGTTTTGATTGAAGGATAATTCTTTTCATTAAAGGTCATGTCTTCCTACTTCTTTGCATACCTGGTAATCTTTCATTATATGTTAGACACTATGAATTTTATTTTGTTGGGGGCTGGGTGTGTTTGTATGCCTGTAAATATTCTTTAGCTTTGTTCTGGGATGCATTTAAGCAACTTTGCAATAGTTTGGTGCTTTTGAGATTTGCTGTTACGATTTGTTAGATGAGAGGAGGACAAAGCTCAGCCCAGGGCTAATTAGTCCTTGCTAGTGAGGCAAGACGTTCTTGAGTGAGTTATGAATTTTTCCAATCTTCCTGGTGAGAATAGGCACTACTCTTGGTTCTGTGTGAGTGCCAGGCACTGTTCCTTCTAATTCTTTGAAACTGTTCTTTCCCCAGCTTTGGGTAGTTTCCTCACATGCACGCACCAAATTTGAGGGGAACCCTCTGTAGATCCCCAGGGTTCTCTTTCTGTGTAATTTCTCCTCTCTAGAAGGCCATCCTGTGAACTCTAGCCACACTGTGGCAGGTCTCCCTGATTCTCAGTTCCATCTACAGGGTTCTGCCACAGCTCGGAAACTCAATAAAATAAGCTAACACAATTTTAAGACCTAAATTGTTTCCTTTCTCTAAGTGTTGTCCTTTATTGTCTGATATCAAGTATCTTAGAAACCTATTTGATATATTTTGTTTGTGTTGTTTTTTAGGTGAGAGGATAAATTCAGTCTGTTACTACTCTATCTTGCCTACTAGTGGAAGTGCCACATCTGAATAAAATTTTATTTGTTAGCTGTTCTGAATTTTAAAGCAGAAGAAATGGACATTTCTCTATAAAAGTATGAACTGAAGTTGGTCTAAAATTCTTCTTACAGGTATACAGGCTTTGATAGGGTTTTTTTTCCTCCCCTTCTGATTAGACTGTGGTAGCTTTCCACAGGAAAAAATATCTTACGTTAAAAAAGTTTTTAAAAATATCTTACCTTCACATCTAAAATATATTTATGAAATAATGTAATTATTCTAGATAACTAATATCTATTAAATATGTTGTAATTTTATATAATTAATGCATTTTATAAAGATAGATAATATTTTTAATGTTGTAAAATAAAAATGATACAAAGCCAGGAAGGACCCTTGTCCTCTTACCCCTACAAAGATCAGAAATGTACAATGTAAAAATGTCAAAAATTAATATACATGTAATGGATTCACCACTACAAAATTCTACAGGATCCAAGTATGGATCCATCTTAGGTGACTACATAATTAAATAGGAAAAGACAATCCAGGTCTGATGTTGATGAAGAACAGTAAAGTCTCTTAACTCACTGTAAACGAGAAAACATTTTCTTCTCATTCACTTAGACCTCATAGCCTGCATAATACTCATTCACACTAACATGTTTTCCTTAGGTTGAGAAATAAATTACCTAACAGAAGGCTTAAGATGGAGAACAGAATTCAGGCAACCAGCATAAACTAGTTACAACTTCCTCCTCAACTCTGCTATTCTACTCTTCAGAAAATTCATCAACCTTTATATACCTTGAAACTTCTTCCATCAAATTCCATCACCTTTCTAAGAGGTGAGGCAATTGCCAAAACTGCTGCTTGACTCAGAGGTACAAGAACTAGCAACAGCTGAATACACGCCTGAAATAACAGTTTTCCCAACTCATGAATCGGTCTGGCACAGTTCTCTGTCCTTATGGATTTTCCGCAGCCCACGATTAGCCACTGGCCTAGGATCACCATCAGTATTGGTCAGAGTAGGTTTGTAGGACTAAGTAGGTTTTAGCCATTCCAGAGTGGACAGAGTATCAAAATTATGAAAAGGACTGTAAAAATTGGAGGTCACAAGTAGAAATGATGTCAGGCAGGTCATGTGCCCAGGGAAAGAGCAATGGCAATACCACAAAGTAGAAAAGCAGAAGTGTTGAGTGGGCATGTCTATGGGCTGTAGGTCCTTGGCAGAAGAGAGAATGAAACGGGTAAGCAAAGAATTGGCACTATCAAGGAAAAGTCCCAGATGTACACAAAACTGCAATCAGGAAGGATGGCAGAGCCAAGTAGGAGAACTAACTGAAGGATCAGATTTGATAACTGTGAAAACAAAATTTTCATGATGACCTGCTACAGGGCACAGACAAGCTGATCCTAAAACTAAACCACCTGAAAGCATTCAACCTGGGTAAGAAAACTCTTCTCAAAGCTCTCCTTCATGAGAAGCTGCTCAAGACAATTGGTTTCCTCTTTAACAAACAGTACATATTTCCTTTTAAAGATGAATCATGAGCAGGTCCAGCTTTCTCATAGTAACCTGCTACACTGCTTTGAGGTGCTTATGTTCACGGAGGGTCATCTGATTTTAGTTAAAACTCTGAAACTGATTAAAGTGGTTAATTTCGTAGATTTAGTTAGCACTTTATTTTGCAGGATGATGATAACTGAAATTAATCTGTGGGCAACATTAAAGAGCTAATATGTGTCTCTAAGTACCTGATTTACAGAAAATGACTGGCTGGTGGGGGAGGGGGCAGATGGGTTCCTCTGCCTCCACTTCTCTGTGAAAATCACCCTGGGTAATCAGCTGAACCAGGCCCAAAACATATCATCATGTAGGCCGTGGGCTACATGTGCATGAATAATGCCTCCTGGGCTTGTGCAAAACAGGGATCGGTCTCTAAAATTAAATTTATTTATTTATTTATTTAATGGTTTTTATTATTTTTGAGAGACAGAGAGACAGCACAAGCAGGGGAGGGTCAGAGAGAGAGGGAGACACAGAATCCGAAACAGGCTCCAGGCTCTGAGCTAGCTGTCAGCACAGAGCCCGATGTGGGGCTCGAACCCACGAACCATGAGATCATGACCTGAGCCAAAGCCCGATGCTTAACCGACTGAGCCACCCAGACGCCCCTAAAATTAAATTTAACTTTAGATTACACTAACTGAACTGCTTAAATATTTTTTTAACTGCAAGGAATACCATCAAGGAGAGCTTAACTGTAATCAAATTACTCTCAAGCTAATTTTATTTATTTAGAAAGTGGGAGCGTGAGTAGGGTAGAGGAACAGAGGGAGAGGGGAAGAGGGGAAGAGAGAGGAGGGAGGGGGGAGAGAGAGAAAGGGAGGGAGGAGAGAGGGAAAGAGAGGGAGGGAGGGAGGGAGAGAGAGAGAGAGAGAATGAACCTTAAGCAAGCTCCAGTCTCAGCACAGAGCCCAACACAGGGCTCGATCCCATGACCCTGGGACCAGACCTGAGCCACAATCGAGAGTCAGATGCTCAATGGAATGGGCCACCCAGGTGTCCCTCAAACTAATATTAAAGTGCCAAATATTCTCAATTCCTCTCAAAGCCTTCAATCACATAGTATTAGTTTTTTCTAAAAGTTTCACTTGGTGAAGTTCCCTAAATGAAAAGACAGGCTAAGGCAGAAAAAGGTGAAGAAATTTATACATATTTTCCCAGGCAATTACATGCAGTCTCCTTATAATATACTCTTTCACTTCCTCAAATATTGAAATTTCTATTTTTATATAAGTATATAAAAACTATACAAAAAAGGTTTGGAGATTGATTTTAAAGTAGAGGAAAACATCATTGGTATATTTAAAAGGCAAGTCAATGCAGAGACTCATTTTTTTTTTTAACTTGCAAACTCATATATTTTTGGTAATGTCTTTCCTAGAAGATAATAGGGAATTTAGTTCTCAAGTCATTGTACTTGGGGGCCAACTTATCCTTCCCTGACTATTCAGTTTCCTTAGCTTATATTTTATACCTTTATCCTTCCACCCCATTTCCCTTCCTTACCCTTGAAATGCTTTCAATTTCAAATTTGTCACTGTTCAACGCTTTAATGTTAAGATTCTTTAATGGAAATATTAATGCAATATTAATACTATTAATGGCTCGATTTTCTCATTATACATGGACAATGGTTACCAGGCAACTAGAAGATTAACATCTCTTTCATTAGTAAAGTTAAAAACCTTCAAGATACGATATAAACTTACGTATTTCTTCCACAACTTGTGGGTCACATTCTCTGTATTTTTCCACTTCTGCCTTTAGCTGTTCCCTCTGGTCTCGAAGTGAAGAAAGCTCTTTTGCTAGCATGGTTCGCTCTTCCTGCATTCAAAATAGTTTTATGTCCAATTAAGACAAGTAAAAATGCCATGTGTTTTAAGGTTATACACTTTATAAACATTTTCATTTTATTTCTCATAACTAATATGCACTAGGCTTTGGACACTATATATACACATACCTATATTAACAGTATAAAAACAAATCCAATTTTCATTTTTCTCTGAAATCTCAAACATCTTTCATATATTTTGATTAACTGAATGGGAATGAATATGTAGAATGGACCACTCATAAACAGATGAGAGGTCACTGATTATGTATGAACTTAAAGATGACTATATCATCATGTTAGAAAAAGTGCCTCTTGGATAGTTTTGTAAGATTGTACCTATATATAGAAGTAATATTTTACAGGAACATCATCACTATATAATTTTCCTTAAAAGTGTGGTAGACAATTTTTCAACCTTTAAAGATGATTAACCTTGAAAAATATTTAAAGAGGTCAGAAATAACAGAATTACTGCTTGTGGTCTCCTATCACTTTCCTTTAAAGGTAAACCAGAATATGCTTTTCCAACAACAGGATCCAATAAACACCACTTGAAATTTCACGCCGGGAGTTCTCACTAACAGGGAGAAGTCACACTGCCATAGTTTTCAATTCGTATGTGTGAAAGGCTATGGTACAGATTTACAGGATAAGCCTGAAGCAAAACCAAGTGGAGTTCAAGCTGCCTAATGGGATTTATTTAAGGTCCCTTGCTAGCTAATATTTTGGTATTTGTATTTTTTGACTTTTGCCTTTAACCGTTCTCTTCCATTCCAAAGTGAAGAAGTCTCCTTTGCTAGCATTTGTGCAAGGGAATGCATATACAGGGCATCATGGTCTGACGCAGCATAATCCACCAGAACTCTACAATGACAGAAATGTTCTAGATCTGTGCTCTCCAATTCAGGAAACATTAGCAATGTCTACCTACCGAGTACATAATATACGGCTATTGTTATGAAAAAAACCTGAATTTAATTGCATATATTTTAAATTTAAATGTAAATAACCATATATGATTACAGCATATACTATATTAATACAACTCAGAAAAGATTTAAAAATAACTACAACAGGGGCGCCTGGGTGGCTAAGTCAAAAAAGGATCTGACTCTTGGTTTGGCTCAGATCACGATCACACGAGTTCAATTCATGATCTCATGAGTTCAAGCCCCATGTTGGGCTCTATGCTGGCAGCATGGAGCCTGCTTGGGATTCCTTCTCCCCCGCACCCCCCGCCCCCGCCGCCACCCTTCTTGTGCTCTCGCTCTCTCTCAAAACAAACAAAAAATAACTACAACATAAGATAATTATTATTTGCCACACACAAATTATACATTTGAGAATTACACAATGAGAAATGAAAGAAGCAGCAAAATTGGGAAGAATCTCTAAGAAGGCAATGCTAGTTCTCCAGACACCTCAACCTGGGAGACATCTCAGACTGTTATTACTAGCACTGAGATTTTTCCAAATTACTTAACTTTTTTGTGCCTTTAATTACTCAAATTAAAAACGGAGATAGTAATAGTGACTACCTCCTTGCACTGTTGGCAGGACTGGATAAATATAAAATGCACTGCGACAGTACTTGCCTGGCTCATAGTGAGCAGATTATAAACGTTAGCTATCTCTTCTTCAATACCTTTGTCAGCAGCAGCAGCACCACCAGGGATCACACCTAGTAAACAGAGGCCATGTGTTTCTAGAAAAATCCTGATTGTGTGCTCACAATGAACACAAGAGTTCATCATTCTCAGGAGCCTTTCTAAACTGCTACAGTCTGCTGAGAGCTGCAGGCACCAACTAGGTTTTCTCCTAGTGGCAACAGATCCAGCGGTAACATGCAGCAGAAACTTTTAGGCATGGGTGTGTCACCATTATTCAAAGGTGCTTCGATAATTTATTGCCAATGTTAAAGAAAAAAAAAGAATCAAATAAAGAAATGGTAATTGCTCTGTCAATTAAAGAAATATAACAGTCATGCCAGAACTTACATTCCCTTGAATATTCTTCAAAAATTACCATACTCCAATTCCTATCTGTTACTGCTGACTATTCACATAAAAGAAGATAAGTGAAATAACTGTGAAAAGGCACTGGAAACCTGTGGTATATTCTTTTCTACAATGTGACAGGTTTTTGAGTCTCTTTCACAATCAAGTGGTATAAACACAGGCCTAGATGAAAGGTTTAGTGGTGCCTATTGATCTTAGTTTTTCAAGCCACAAGTCCATACTTACGATAAAGATGAAACTAGAAAGTAAAGTGATTGTTAAAATCCCCTAACATAATACTTTAGAGAACATTACAGGTTTTGAAATAAAAATGTGTCAGTATTCATTTAAATAATTTAGAAATATTACTAAATTCTAAGGATAATATATTGATAGTTCTCAGTATGTTCTATGCCAAACTTAAAAACAAGACTCTGAAAATTTTACATAAGCATTTATAAAGGGCTCCCCTGTACCAGGACCTCTTCTAATTGCTTTGCAAATATAAGCAAGTTTAATCCACACGATAACCCAAAAAGGTAGATTTTATTCCCTATTTTATAGCTGGGAAAACTGAGAACATAGAATTTAGGAGACTTTCATGCCTAGGCCACCTGACCCTAGAGTTTATGCTTTTATGTTATGCTGCCATATACAGTATAATATAATAATAAAAAATAAATCTGTACTTATAATTAGTGAATCCTACCAGGTCTAATGTCCATGTCTTTTGCTGTACTCACCTCTCTTCTGGGAAGAATGGCATACTCCTTATAGGTAACTCTATGTTCTTACTTTTCTATTTAGAATTGATATTATTAAGGAATCTACAGATACAAACTTACCGTTTCATGTCGGCCAACTTTGGCTTTCTCAATGCTTTTCTGTAGATTCGCATGCTTTTGGTTTCCCTCAGATAACTGGAGAATCAAAACAAACAAAATGGCTTCCAATGATGTACTTGCTGAACATGTATTTAGAAGTCAAGAAGTCAAGATGAGATTTGTTTTCAGCCCAAGTCAGTGTAACAAATAAGTCAAAAACTCCATTGGGAACTAACTTCTCTAATTTGAAGAAAACTAAGTACCATGAATCGTTAGGGGAGAACGAGAAAAAAAAAATTAAAAAACAATGCTGAAAAATATTTCCTCTCATCCAATCAGAAAAATAAAAAATATGCTTTTAATCTTTTCGTCAATCTTTATTTAGCAGGTCCTCTAACTCCATGCCAAGTAACTTGAGGTATATTTAGTTAAAAATTGAATTTTAAGTGACGAATCACTAAATTCTCCTCTGAAACCAAAACTATACTATATATTAGCTAACACAAATTTTTAAAAAATAATGAATTTGAAAATTCAAAAAAGTTTTATATACATTCTTTCTTCAGATTTCATTTCACTTCTGCCTAAAGTGAAATAGAACACTCTAGACTATTTCTTACAGACTTATAGTATTATGGTCAATCCCACTGACAGAATAAAAAATGAATGCCTCACTTATTATTCTTAAATCATGTCCATTATGAGGCATTACATACTTGATAGATACTAAGTTATTCAAGAAGAAAAAATTTATTAGCCTGTTGCAGGTTTTATGCATGTTTTACATACCTTAAAAGTGATTAGTTTAAGTACTGTGCTAAGCTTATAAAGTGGCAAGTTATATGCAGAAATGGATTAAATAATACCAGCATCAAGAGACCATAAATATAAAATATATTCATTAGCATATGGCTGGACCCACACCAAATAAGGACTGGCTAACTTCAAAATTTTATTAATCTTTGGGACGTCTAGGTGACTCAGTTGGTTAGGTGTCCAACTTCAGCTCAGGTCATAACTTCATGGTTCCTGGGTTCGAGCCCCGCATCGGGCTCTGTGCTGACAGCTAGCTCAGAGCCTGGAGCCTGCTTCAGATTGTGTCTCCTCTCTCTCTGACCCTCCCCTGCTCACGCTCTCTCTCTCTCAAAAATAAATAAAACATTTAAAAAAACCATAATTTTTAAAAAAAATCTTTGCCTCAATTTTATTAATCTCACCTGGGCCCACAACTAAATAATCACAGGATATTCCCAATACTAAATTCACCACCACATCTTCTGCTAGTTAGAAATTTCAGACTCATATGATTAAGAGCCTTCTTAAAATCTATTCCACTCCTCCCTCACTCTTGAGTTACAAACATTTAGAAAATAATTAATGATTCGGATGAATTTCTTTAGGTTGATTATAAGAAGCTGACCTTTCACAATATGACCTAGTTATATGTAGAGGGTGAATGATATTTATCATGTGTCATAGATTAAAAATCATAAACAGTATCTTCAAAAAGTAGTAGCTTTACCCTGGCTTTAGGAAATCTTTCATTTCTCAATGTGCATAAAGGAAACCTTGTCAGCTTTCCTTTAATGGTTCTCTAGTCACTGATTCTTATCCAGCAGAGACAAGATCCATCTGTGATGCCAAGAAGACACCACCACCAAACCAGTTATACCTCTTCTGAGAGTAATTATCTTCCTAAGTTAAAAAAGAAAAATCTGCTGTAGATTTAGGAGCCAAAATAAGCTTTAAAGCCCTAGATTTAACAAGAAGATCTAGGTCTTTAAAACAAGGGTTCCCATTTATAAAATAGTACCATGTTTAAAAAGTTAATATTCTACCCTGCAGGGCTCCCCTGAAATATTAATACACATGTGACACTTAAATTCAGGGATAGAGAATCTTCTAGTGGAAAAATATGCTAATTTTTCCAGTGCTAATATACCTATTAGCATAACATATTTCCATTAAAGACGGTTTTTTAAAAACCAGAGAAGATGTTATCCAGTTAATAATTATATAAAAATAAGCCAATAATTACTGGATATATACTTATATTGAAGTGTCTTCCAGGTATTTTATGGCTGCTTGTAAATATGTATAACTTAAAAGGATTTGAAAGAGGGCTAATTCAGGAATTCCTTAACTCTGAAAATAAGATCTGTTTTAAATGTGATTTCATGATTTGTCATTTAAAATATGTTGGTAATGGGGGAAGGCACAACCTAAATGATATGCTCAAATGAGAAGCATCTGCTAATTATCTGAAGTACTGAAGCAACTTGGTTCAGCTCAGTAGGAAAGGACTGCTGGCTCTCTGTTCTCAAAATCTCAACTACCAAGAGCAAAAAAAGCAACTCCTGTGAGGCAGCCCTTGCTAACAGCTTTTATCTACACATCTCTTAGAAGCAGTATTGCTAAAGTTCTTAACACGTACCCTGGGATTAAACCAGACCCAAGCTTTCAAGTAATAAGAGTGGAGATTTTTAGCCACTGAATAGATCTTACCTAAACCCATGGTCTCAAACTGGAGCACACAGCAGAATCTCCTAAAGGCCTTGTTAAAACACAGGTCACTGGGCTACACCACGCAGTTTCTGAATAGTAGGTCTGGAGTAGAACTTAATAATCTGGGGTTGTTGGTTTTTTTAATGTTTTTTATTTACTTTTGAGAGACGAAGACCATGAGAGCAGGGGAAGGTCAGAGAGAGAGGGAGACACAGAATCCGAAGCAGGCTCCAGGCTCTGAGCTAGCTGTCAGCACAGAGCCTGACATGGGGCTCCAACCCACGAACCGTGAGATCATGACCTGAGCTGAAGCCGGATGCTTAACCAACTGAGCCACCCAGGCGCCCCTAGAATTTAATAATCTGTATTTCTAACATGCTCCCAGGTGATGAGAGATGCTGATGCTTCTGGTTTGGGGGCACCACACTTCTGAGAATTACTGGTCTAAACAAAACCCTGTTTTGTACAATAACAAGCCTAATTAAAATACAGGAGATATTTATATACAGGAGAATATTATCTAGTTCATCAGCAAAAATGAATTACTGCTAAGTATTGTAGCCTGAACTAGAAATAAAATATCTTAATAATTCTGTCACTAAAAGAAATACAAAAGACTACATTACCCAAATAGAAAAATGAGTGATACTCTATATTCCAGAAAGGCATTCACCATGAAATTCCTTTAAAGAGCACTGTATATACATTTCCATAAATAAGAACCAATTATATACCATACCAAGTCCATCTTCTACTTTCATTAAATAATTTTTTAAGACCCAGCAACTCAGAACAAACAACAACAGCAACAATAACAGATACTACTTATTAGTAAGAAGAGGATTCCACCTTTAGATTTGAGGATCTGACACAATGCCTCTAACGCATTCCAGACCACCTATACAGACACTGAGGGTTGAGAAACATAATGCCAATGCTTTCTAAAGGGCTAATTCAGTGCCTGGAGGAACTGCTTATTCATAAGAGGAACAGAAAGACTGATTCAAGCTGGCTGCATTGGAATTCTGATTTGCTCCTTTTAAGAAATAAAAATTGTCAAAGCATTAGGGAGGGAACATAGAGGTTTCCATAGGTGGGAAAGAAGTCAGGGTACAGAGAATGCAGAAAAGAGGTAACAGCATGAGAAACCAGATCAGTCTACTGCTTTATCAAGACTCACATACAATATATTATGGAAAAGTAAATTCTATGTCTTTTGTTCCCTCTTACAAAAAAAAAGCAGTATCATTAACTTTAATAGATCTAAAAAAGTCTTGTTAGAGTATCTACAACTTTAAAATTTACTTTTTCAGATGATATTTCATTTAGGCACAAATGACAAGGAAACTATGAACACTGGAAAGATGTATATATAAAGATGGGAGCCATGTAATTGCCTTAACAAGAGAGAAATTTTAAATCAGTATTTCATGGTATGAATGTGTCACAATTATGTAGCCAAAGAAAATATTTTGGGAGAATTTTTAATGACACTATAAAATACAGAATAGAGTTCTTAAAAAGCTGGAAAAATGACTGTCAATACATTTGAGAGCCTATCCATGACAAAAAGAAAAAAAAAACCTGCAAGAAAATGCACAAAATTTTAAAAATGGCTATCTCTGTATTGTGGATCATATTTTTAAACTTTCTATATAATAAGCATATGTCATTATTATTTTCAAAAATTCTTTTCCCATTACAAGCAACATGTATTCTCATAAAATGAGTACATTTTTGTTTTTTTAGAAAACTCAAATCAGGGCACCTGAGTGGCTTAGTAGGTTAAACATCCTCTTGGTTTCAGCTCAGGTCATGATCTCACAGTTCATGGGTTCAAGCCCCACATCAGGCTCTGCAATGACAGCACAGAGCCTGCTTGGGATTCTCTCTCTGCCCCTCCCCTGCCCACATGCACATACCCATGTGCTCTGTCAAAATAAAAAGAAAAGACTCAAACACTGCAGAAGTATTTAAACAGAGTCTCTTTTTGCTTCCCACTCTACACCCTCCCCCCAATCCCCTCTCCATACACCACCCTTGTAAAATCTGGTGGGTAAATCTCAAAGAGCTCAATTACAGGATCATAAGAGTATGTTTAGTTTCATAAGAAGCTGTCAAACTCTCTTCCAAAGTGGTTGTACCATTTTGCATTCCCAACAGCAATGAATGAGAATTCCTATTATTCTACATCCTCACTGGCACTGGTATTGGGTTCATTTTTTTGTTAGTGTCTACATACTATTCCTTAATTATTCTACTCTTTTATCAGTAGCTGTTTTTTAAAGTCCCATTTTCCATATAGAGGGCCCAACACTCCCATCATTTGACACAGATCTCCATGCACACGTGGAAGTCTTTCTGTAATATACAGTATAAGCAAAATTGCTAGATCAAAAGACATTTACAATTTTTAGTGCTTATTATGGAAATTACACATAATATTTAAACATTTTAACCATTTTTAAGTGTATAATTATTCAGTGCTGTGAAGTACATTCACAGTGTTGAATAACCATCCCCATTATCCATGTCGAGAATTTTTCATCACCCCAAACAGAGACTTTATACCAATTAAAGAATAACTCCTTCCTCTCTCCATGCAGCACTTGGGAATCTCTACTTTGTCTCTCGGAATTTGCCTATTCTAAGTACTTCATATAAGTGGAATCATATAACATTCACCCTTTTGCGTCTGACTTATTTCACTTAGCAAAATGTTTTCAAGGTTCATTCATGTTGTATGCAGCTTCTATCAGAATTTCATGCCTTTTGAAGGCTGAATAATACAGATTTCATTTTATGTATATACCAGATTTTATCCATTCATTTGTTGATGGACATTTGGGTTGTTTCCACCTTTTAGCTATTGAGAACAATGCTGCTATGAGCACTGGTGTACAAGTGTCTGAGTCCCTTCCCTACTTTCAGTGCTTTTGAGCATATACTTCAGAGTGGAATTCCTGGATCATATGGTAATTCTATGTGTAACTTTTTGAGGAACCACCATATACTGTTTTCTACAGTAGGTTCACCATTTTACATTCCCATCAGCAATGCACAAGGGTTCAGTTTCTTCAACACTTGTTACCTATCATTTTTTCTTTTACAACAGCCATTCTTTGTGTGAAGTAAATGTTTAACTTTTCCTCTAATCATTTTGCCCTTCACTGATCGTATACAACAGGTTTCCCTAAAGTGGACTTTAGTAGTTTAAAAGATTGATGAAAATGACATTCCATTATTATTTTAATTTGCATGTCTTTGATGATCAAGATTTAATATCTTTTCATATATCTATTAATGATGTATCTTTTTTCAAAGATTTAACATCCTTTGACCATTATTTTATTGCAATGTTTACCCTTATTTATTTTTAGGATCTGTGTATATGATAGATGGTAATAACTTGGCCATATATGTTTAACTTAAAAAAATGTTTTTAATGTTTATTTATTTTTGAGAGAGAGGGACAGAGTGTGAACTGTGGAGATGCAGAGAGAGAGGGAGACACAGAATCTGAAGCAGGCTCCAGGCTCTAAGCTGTCAGCACAGAGTCTGACATGGGGATTGAACTCATGAACCATGAGATCATGACCTAAGTTGAAGTCAGTCTCTTAACCAACTGAGCCACCCAGGCACCCCGATCTATGTTTAACATTCAATGTTGTCTTCCAATGAACAAGTTTTACTTTTTTAATGCAAATCACCCATCTTTTGGCTTCTAGATACTGTCCTACATAGAAAAGCCTCTCAAACTAATATTGTACAAATAGTTTCCTTCTATTATTTGTAGAGTATTCTGACCTTTCACTTTTTAAAAGGCCTCTGGTTTATTTTGGAAATGATGAGGTAGATCTCTAAGTTCAACTCATTTCAATGGATATCCTATTCTGTCTATAACTCATTCAATAGTCTGTCCCTTCTCTACTGAATTGGTAAAAATGTACAGAACCTTTGTCATAAAGTAAGCAAGTATACATGAGCCTGCTTATGACTTCTCTTTACTGCTCTACTTATCTGTAGATAAGCATCAAGTTTTTTTTTTAATGTTTATTTTTGAGAGACAGAGAAACAGACTGTGAGCAGGAGGGAAGGAGGAGGACAGAGAGAGTGGGGAGACACAGAATCAAAAGAAGGACTCAGCCTCTGAGCTGTTAGCACAGAGCCCGACACTAGTCTCAAACCCATGAACCATGAGATAATGACCTGAGCCAAAGTCAGATGCTTAACCAATTGAGCCACCCAGGCAACCCTACAAGTATCAAGTTTTAATTACTATAGTAATATACTTATATTGATATCTAATAGGGAGAATCCCAGCTCACTGTTCAATATTTTCTTGATCCTTCTTACAGTTTCTCTACCACATGAACTTGAGAATCATCCATAACAATCTAGTGGGATTTTGGTTACCACATCAGCTATATAGACATAAATTGACATTTTATAGTTCTCTCATTTATGAATATATTGCTTCATTTATTTAAGAGTTCTTTTGGGCATCTGGGTGGCTCAGTTGGTTAAGGGTCTGACTTTGGCTCAGGTCATGATCTCACAGTTTGTGAGTTCAAGCCCCACGCCAGGCTCTACGCTGACAGCTCAGGGACTGGGGTCTGTTTGGGATTCTGGGTCTCCCTCTCTCTCTGCCCTGCCCTCGCTCACTTGCTATCTCTCAAAAACAAATGTTAAAAAAAATTTTTTTAAGTGTTCTTTAATGTCCTTCAGTAGACTTTTGTAGTTTTTCTTCATGTATGTATTGCCCATTTCTTGTTAGGGCTTAATAAAGTTTTGGGTGTTACTAAGGGATAGCCAAAGACCCCTACGCCTAAATCTATCACTGTATGAGAATGCTCTTTTCCACAGCTGATTTCAAGTGTTCCTGAATCAGAATGAAATAAAGTATTTTGTTCAGTGGTTCTGAAAAACAACTCTCCCCTGCCCTCTGGATTCCAAACTACAAGGCTACAAAGAAGCAAATAGCCCAAACCACTTCTGGCAGCCATCTTACAACAGTGAAGAAAGCCAACTTCAGTATCTGGGTACCACACAAAGAAGCAAAGCCAAGATAAATGCAGAGAAACAGAATCACAATCTTAAATGATACCTGAAGTAGGCTCTACTTTTGACAGTTTTTAATTTAATGAGCCATTAACTCAATTTCACCTTTGTCATTTATGCCAAGTAAATTTGGGTTTTCTGCCATTACCATGGTATACATCTTAATTCTTACAACAAATAAAGCTTTAATAATAGTCTACTTCATATACTGCTGGCTAGCAATGAATGCTGTGAATTTGGATTATTTTGGAAAGTATCAGATTTAAAACGTTCTTATTCATCTATATTGGGTTGTAGAACTAAGTCTCCAAGAATAGGAGTGAGAAGAATAAATTAATGTATGCCAGGAAGGCTCTTCATTCAATAAACCTTCATTAAGTATCCACTATATACACAGTTATAATAGTATTGGCTTGAATCTTTTCACTAAATTAATATAGTAACAAATAACCTAAGGTATGTAGTGAGCACTGAATGCTGAATATTTTTATATTAAATTGCTTTTCCTTATGCAGTAAGATAGTGCTTATCAAAAGACAGTGCTCTGGGAAGCCAGTAAAAATATAGCAAACTCGTACTCCATTTAACAAGGAGATCACATTCCAGCACTCCAGCCTGTGGAGCACGCTGAAGAACCTGGAATGGGACAAGTACACCAGAAATCTTAATAATGGACACAGGGAAAATATGAGAATCCCATTAAGAAAGCAATACAAAGGGAAAAGACCCAAAGAGCTCAAACTCACATATAATATTCCTGGCTGAAGATGAGATCACAATAATCAAAAATTACAAGGTGAAGAAATGAACTGTCAGAGAGTAATGCGCAACAAACAGGAGATAAGTATTCTTTCAACTAGAAAGATCAGGAGTATGTATGTTCACTACTAAGATTAAGTAATAAAAGAAAAAATAGAAGACTAAAGAAATTACAAGGAAAATGCAAGAAAATTTGGAAACGAACTATTTTTAATTTCTAGGAAGTGATAAAAAACATTAAAAAGTAGTTGAGAGATATAGAAGATAAAGCCCAAGAGAAGCCTTAGAGTGTAGTGAAAATAGACTTAGAACTTGTGACTACAGTCAGAATCCAATTAAAAGTCCCTCAAATATTTTGAAAGCCAAAATCCAACTGATGAAGTGAAGCTAGTCCCATACAAAGTTATGGAGGGTTAGACTTCAGACATGAGAACTGGGATATAATATAAATTCTGAAACGAGAGCTCACTAGCAGAGATTACTGTCTACCAACAACCATTCTTCCTTGTAAAGGGACCCCAGTGAATAGTGAAAAAAATAGGAATTACTATGTCCATCAGTACTGTGGGCAAGAATATGTCCTAGTTAAGGAATCTCTGTTAAGAAATTCATCTACTTGAGAAGGAGACCCAAAATCCACTTAGAAGGTCAATCCTAAAACTATCTGGAATGACCTGCTTCTTCAATAAGTGAATTTTTAAAAAATAAAATTAAGTATAAAGATGAGATTTTTATTATTAATATTTTTGTATTAACAAATAACCTATACATATTTTGCACTGTACCCATGGGGTTAAACCATAAAAGCAACTTAATTCCTGTCCCCAACTACCATTTTAAAAACAGCTCAGTGAGGGAAGTACTTCTCTGCCACTGGAAGAAAAGATAGAAGTCCCATGATTTCTTTGATGACTCTTAATATCTACAATTATTTTAAGTTGTGAAACAAAGACCTGATCAGAAATTAAAATGTTTAACAAACTAATCAATACTTGATTTAAAGATAAGACCTCCCTTTTCAGCAACAGCTGGCTGCCAGTGGGTCTTTTGCTAGAAAAGGCACACTGTCCTCTTTGCTGGAGAATTTCTGTTCTCCTGCTAGTCTATTAACTGCAGTTTCTACTTCCTGTCCCCCACCCCTACCAACACCTGGAGGAGGAGAGAGAAAATAGGTAAAGGGGACAGAAAAACAGCATACATAGATACTGTTGTAAGGATGCCTCAGTGCTATCTGGTCTTGACAAATGTTTACACTAAATCCTCGTATGGTTACACTCCTGGGTTCTTTGCAGGCTTCCCTGTTGTGTCCTCATAACTATAATCCCCAAGATGTGGAAGATACATTCTCGAGGGCTACACAACATTCCATCGCTCCCCATCTCTCTTCCGCAGCTTGCCTCCCCCTCCACTGCCTTTCAGTCTGGTTTGTCAGAGGTTCATTTCTCACAGACTTTATGCTAGGTCTCAATGCTCTCCGGGGCAGAACTGAACAGGCTCCAAGTGGGCTCTTGCTCTCTCACTGTTGAGTATGGCTTAACGTAGCCCATGAGGACACTCATATCCAATAAACTCCAGGACTTCTGGCCAATTTCTTACTTTTATATAATAATTGAAAGAATCAGCCAAAAGATCTACATAGATGCTAAGATCAGCAAAATTGTTTTTACATAAAGAATTGGTTATTTTCCTACTGTCTTTCAAGAGCACTGGGAAACAATATGCCCATATTTTACTCTCACTGTTTATGGATACTTATAAGAATTAAGATTGTCTACTATTAAAATTTCTTTTTTTAAATTTTCTTTTAACATTTATTTATCTTTGTGAGACAGAGACAGATCATGAGCAGGGGAGGGGCAGAGAAAGAGGGAGACACAAAATTGGAAGCAGGCTCCAGGCTCTGAGCGGCCAGCACAGAGCTCAATGCGGGGCTCGAACCCACAAACCGTGAGACCATGACCTGAGCCAAAGTCAGACATGCAACTGACTGAGCCACCCAGGCGCCCCTAAAATTTCTAATGAAAATGTTCCTGAAATGCTATTTAAAATGTTTTGATCCAATACGTTATTTAGTTTACGTAATTAAATTTCATTAGATGCCATCAATCTAAAATACAACAAATAACTTGCTAAGAAGCATCAATTAAAGAATTTAAGCTCAAGTTTCTATTTAATTTAAATAGACATTAAATTTAAAGCTTTAAATTTCTATTGAGGTCATGTTATGATAAACTCCACATTAAACTTGTAAAGCCAGGGGACCCTAGGCAGCTCGGTCTGTTGAGCATCCACCTCTCGATTTCAGCTCAGGTCATGATTTCAAGGTTTATGAGATGGAGCCCCACAACAGGGCTACACTCACAGCACAGGGCCTGCTTGGAATTCTCTCTCTCCCTCTTTCTCTCTGCCCCTCCCCCACTCATGCACATGTTCTCTCTAAATAAATAAACAACTTAAAACAATAAATTTATAAAGACAAAGAAAAAGTCATAAAGAAACAACAGTGTTGAGAAATCGTGATTAGAGTCCCTGCGCACAGAGGCTTTTACCTTTTTACAAAGGTAAAGCCATTCTTTTTTTTTTTTTTCTATTTCTGCTTCTTACAATGGAAAGATTCACGAGAACTTGGATTTCAACGGCTTAAAAAGGCAACCTAAAGCCTTCTCTTCCATAGCCAATATAGTGTTAGCAGAGTAAAGAGAGCAACCTAACACATTCAGATGGTAAACAAACTCAAGACTTGAGAACTGGCAACCAAACTTAAGATCTGCGGCAAGTTTAAATGTTAGAAATTAACTGAAAAGGTAAAAATCCATGTAGTTTTTTAAAAATGTAATTAACAAAACTTGAAACTGAGGTTGTTTTGTATCTAATCTAAACCTATTTTTCAAAGAGTCATAGTGTAGGAAATTTACAGTTATAAACACATATAAATACAAGGAAGCCTGAACAAAGCCCTATATTTGAATCTGAGTAATTACAAAAGTGGAGGTTCAAACCATACCTTTGGTCAAGTAAGAACCATACTTTAAACATAAAAGGCACAACTAACAAGGCTATTTCTGTGAAACTTCTAAATACATAAAGCAGCCACAGACATTTTAATATTTAAATATTTAAATTTATAAAATACTGACATGTTTTCTGAGGCAAAACAGGCCAAACAAATTGGAATTAGGGCTATCCCAGAAAACTAATATATAAATTCTCCTATCTTGACACTGCCACCACCTGGTGGCCTGACATCCAAATTGTAGGCTCAGGTTTTTTTGTGTGGAGTAAATCTTTTCCATGTTGGTTGGTCTGGGGAGAAAATAGTTATCAATGAAGAATGGATGTCACAAACTTGTAACTCATAAGAAGCACATGGAGTACAGGGTATGCTACAGCTCTAGAGCGAGGCTTCTCAAACATTCAACTAGCTCCGACAGCATAGGAAAATAATTCCTGAAGAAAGATTTAGAAACTTAGCCCAAAACTACCTACTATGAAAGAAAATAGAAACAAACAAATATAAAAAAAAAATCTCTGAAATCTAAGTCCTATCAAAAATAAATCTCTGAGGGCATCTGGGTGGCTCAGGCGGTTAAATGTCTGACTGCTGATTTCAGTTCGGGTCATGATCTCACAGTCGTGAGCATGGAGCTTGCTTAAGATTTTCTCCATCTCTCCCTCTACCCACCCCCAGCTCACTTGCTCTTGCTCTCTCTCTCATAAAAATAAAAATCTCTGAATCACGGCTATAAATTCAAGTTTCATAGCTGTAACATTACCTGTTGCAATTTTTACTAGTTTAAGTTATTTATCAATAAAAATACTTAAATTTATATACTTCCCCATCCACTCCCAATATTTCACTCAATTACAACAAACATATATTTAAACTCTTGATCATCTGAGACAATGAAGAGAATAAGAACATTCAATTTAAAAGACATGATTTTATTAGGGGCGCCTGGGTGGCTCAGTTGGTTAAGCGTCCAACTTTGGCTCAGGACATAACCTCACGGTTCGTGGGTTCAAGCCCCACATCAGCTAGGTCAGTGTCTGGAGCCTGTCTTCAATTCTGTGCTCCCTCTCTCTCTGATCCTCCCCTGCTCACACTGTCTCTCTCTGTCTCTCAAAAATAAATAAAAGACATTTAAAAAAAGACATGACTTTGAAGTACAGATATAATTTTGCAGACCCTATTAGTTGTCTCTCTAAACATTTTCTTTGTAAACAGAACTCCAACTTTGTTCAGATTGGGGTGGTAATGCACTCAGAGGAATGAGTTCCCTCCTCGTCCCAGAGAATGCGTTTATGATGGCTGACCCTTCCAGCATGAGCATGTAACTCAAAACTGACCAACGAGACATAAAGGAAAGCCCACTTGGAAAAGGGAGCATTCCACTTAGGAAAGGGAGCATTTCAGAATTTTCCTCCGGGATAAAAAAAGATGTACATGAAGCAGAGCCATTTTTCTTCTAGCTTTGAGCAATGTCATGGAAGATATGGTAGCTGTAGTAGCTACTTGCATCCAAAAAGGGAAAGCCAAAAAATGACAGAGAAATCAGTCCGGACCTCTGATATCAATCTGTGGTAAGATTAGCCAATTCTGAAACAGCTCACCTCCAAACGTCTTATATAAACACCCCTATTACTTAACCCAATTTGGATCTACTTTTCTGTTATTTGTGGTTGAAAATACCCTCACTCATGTCCAAAAAACAAACAAACAAAAAACCATGAAGTTGGGCATTTCCCAAAGTGTATTCCATGGAACATTAATCCCTCATGAAAATGGGGCAAGTAAGATTCATAATGTATATGATAGCATATTATAGGCTCTGAGAACTCAAATAAATGAGTTTATCTTTATTAATCCAGGATCTTTCAATGATTTTGATATATGATATTTATGAGGCTGAATTTTGTCCCCCACAAATGAGAATACTATAATCATGACTACTTAGTGAAAATCATCTTTATTGCTATATGTTGTACACCAGGAGACAAAAATTATAGGCCAAGGAGGAAGGCTCCTAGACCAAGAACACAATAATTGGGGCTGAAAGTAGGCAGAGCTGTATTGATTTATGCATTCATTCAACAACATTTATTATGTCTATACATGTCTCAATAACTGTATTCCACACTGGGGATAAAACATGATTAAGATATCTCTGCCCTCAAAGAACATCTGCCAGGGCCCCTGGGTGGCTCGGTCAGTTGAGCATCCGACTACGGCTAAGGTCATAATCTCATGGTTCGTGGGTTCAAGCCCCGCATCAGGCTCTATGCTGACAGCTAGCTCAGAGCCTGGAGCCTGCTTCAGATTCTGTATCTCCCTGTCTCTCTGATCCTCCCCTGCTCACGCTGTCTCTCTCTCTCAAAAATAAATTTAGAAATTTAAAAAATAAAAAAAATAACATCTGCCATGGAAATAAGGCACCTAAGACTTCACTCCATAAAATAAATATATATAAGACGGTCAAAGTACAAAGAAGTACTAAACTGCTGAGGAGGAAGGATAAAAGCTTAGAATAAAAGATTCTTGTGGTGGGTCTTAATGGATATATGTCTCTGGTTAATGGGCAGGCTGTAGTTTGTTAGTTCAACTAGTAAAAAGAGCCAATGATGCACAGCATGTAAAAACACAAAGACATAAAATGAGTGGCACTAGAAGCTGTAAACAATTAGGTATAGCTGGTCTGTACGGCTAGCAAAACACGAAGAGCAAGTGATAGGCTGGCCAGTGGCAGGAGCTAGATTGCAGACAGCCTGAAAATCAGGCTGAGGAATCTGGACTTTACTATTCAGAATTGGAAAAGCATCCAAAGGACATTAAAGATAACTACTATAGCACACAGGAGAAAGTGAAGACTAGGGACAGGGAGACTGGTGAAGACAATAATTCAAAATTCTGGGCCAGAGATAATGAGAGTCTAAGCCAAAACAGTGGCAATGAGGATGGAGAAGAAAGGAGAGATCTGAGAGGTTATCAACTGAGGTTGAGAATGAGCTAGATATGGAGGAAAGGAAGAAAAAAAAAAACCTTATGATAACTACCTGGTTTGGGTGACTAAGTGGATAGTACCTCCAGGTTCTAGAAGACACAGAGAAGCAGGTTTGGGTAATGAACTGAGCTGTAAATTACTGAATGTGATTGGCCATCAAAGAGAGACGTTTACTGGTAGCCGAACTCACAGGTGTGGAGCTCACTGCAGAGGTATAAACAGGAAATATGAACTGGGAAGTCAAAGGTATGGAGATGGCAATGAAAGCCATAGGAGTTAGATGAGACAAGAAAGTGCAAAGCAAAAAGGGAGACGGACTGAGGAGAGAGCACTGGGGACCAGCCTGGGGATCCTAGTTTGTCAAGGTGGTTGCCTGAATTGGACTTATTTTTCCCTATTTCAAAAACTTTCACAGGAGACATATATTTATTTAAGATGGGGCTACATAGGCTAAAGTCTCATAAATGGTTGTCTTAAATGTTAGTTCTTCAAAAATGAGACTCGGGTGAAAGGAATAAGCAAATCTTTCTTTACAATTTAGAAGAATGAAGTATTTTAAAGCCTAGATTTATATCAACTAAGTGTGTTAATGCTAATTATTTCACATCAATTTTGAAAAACTCTTATTACCATTAGCTCTCTGATTGAAAAAAATGAAAAAAAAATTAAAATGGAATAGGAGCGAAATAATAGAGTCATGAATCTAAAATGGCCTTAATAACAGTTTGGAAACACCAGACTAGGGTTACTACAGGAATGAAAATAGGGCAAATTCAAGAAATATTAAACTAAAGAAAACTAATAATAATAATTGGTGATGAATTACATAGAAGGTAGAACCAGAGTTAAATCTTCCAACATAAAGGTATCAGAATTGTGGAGGTGACAGACCCCAGGATGATCTTCATTTTTCATACTGTAAGACATACTCAGTTAAAGATAGAAGTCTGGAAAGAATATGAAGTTTTTTCTAGGGCTCAGATATTAGTTACACAGATATAACTGCTGTCTAAGGGAGGAAGTAGGGAGAAGAAAATTCTTTAGAATCAATCTTGAAGGACATGAGAGTGGAGAGAAGAAAACAGTAGTAAATGAAGTACAGTCGCCCCCCTTATCTGCAGGGGATATGTTCCAAGACGCCTGGTGGATGCCTGAAGCTGCAGGTGGTACTGACCCCATATATACTGTTCGTCCCTACACACAAACACACACACACACACACCTGTGATCAAGTTTAACTCTCTCTCTCTCTGCCCCGCCCCGACTCATGCTCTGTCTCAAAAATAAATAAACATTAAAAAACAACTAAAAAAACCCCAATTATAACAGTGTTTTATAATAAAAGTTATGTGAATAATGGCCTCTCTCGCTCTCAAGATACTGTACTATACTCGCCTTTCTTCTCGTGATGATGTGAGATGAAAAAATGGCATGATGAGATGAAGTGAGGTGAATGATGTAGACGCCGTGGCACAGCTACTGAGGACCTTCTGGCCACACGTCAGAAGGGAGAATCCCCAGCTTTCAGACACTGTGGAGAGCGCAACTGCTGATAAGGGGGGCGGCTACTGTAGAACAGCCAGAGACATTTTTATTGTCAAGAAGAAAGAGTTCTATAAGACAGTCAACCTCAACAGAACTGGTAGAAGGAAGAGGTTATGAAAAGAGAACAAGCCAGAAAAAAAGGCACCAAAAGCATTAAGTATGGGCACCAGAAGCAGTAAAATCCAGAAAAAAAAAAAATGAGGCAGCAGGCATAATAAACAAATTAAGCGGTTGCTCTCTCTCTGTGCTACAATAGTGCCTGCTCATTTCTCTGTTGCTGAACATATTAATTACCGTACAACTTAGTTATGGTCTAGTTTCTGAAATAAAATATGAACTTACAAGGACATAGTTAGCATGGTATCACAGTACACAGCATGAGCACAAGAATCTGCTGAAGGACTGAATGGCTCCCCATTTCACTCAGTGTAAAAGCTGTGCGGCAGTGTGACAGCCTTCCACTGTCTGGCCATCCTCCTCCATTAACTCTCTGACCTACTAGTCCATTTTCCTTCATTCTACTCTAGTTACACTGGCCTCTTGATGCTCTGTAAACATACTGGGCATGCTATGGTCTTAAGGCTTCTGCACTGGCTGTCTTCTCTGGATAGTGTCTCTCTCGCTCTCCCTCTCTGGATGTTTCTCCCCAAGATATTCACACATTAACTCCTTCCCCTCCTTCCAGTTTTGCTTTCTCAATAAGGTCTCCTATGACCACTCAATTACAAATCTGTATGCCCCTCCCCATCCTAGAACTACTTTTAAGGTTTTACCATCTATTCATACTATACATAGTCTGCTTAGCAATTATGTTTATTATTTGAACCTGTCTCCCACTACTAGAAAGTGAGCTCCACAAAGGCAGGAATCTTTATTTTGCTCATGGATACATGTCCCAAGCACCCAAAACCGTGCCTGGCCCAGAGGAGAAGCTCAATAGATACTTCTTAGATAGACGAATAACAGATGAATCACAGTGACAGAAAATGAGTCTGCTGGGGTGACGAGGCTTTTCCAGCACTGTATCTGAGGACACTCGACATCCAGATACTGGAAAATTCCAGGACAGGAAGGAGGAAACCAAGGGAGGGCACAGAGACTTGCCGTGGGTATGCTCAAGCCCCGGTGGCCTGGTGAAGACAGTGGGTATGTGAGCCGTGGAACAACAAAACGGACATCTCCAGCTGTGAGAGGTCGGAAAGCTAAGAGCTGATGCTCTCAGTCTTGTCCATCAAGCAGAATGCAATATAAAACTTCTGAGAATCATGGAATTTTAAGAACTACACATATTAAGTAGCTTTGTAATTTAGCCTATTAAAGAGGAGAAATAAGAAGTTGCCAAGTATTTATGTTTTTGATAGAATATGAGCTTCTTGAATTTGAATTCCACTAAAATCAAAGTCTCTCCCTCTCTGGAAGAGATACTAAAAATGATAACTCAAGAATGGAATTATTAACGTTTCTAGTAATGGTTTTTATTTAGATGAAAAATATAAGTTTAATACAATTAAGACAGAAAGAATTTCCACTAAGAAAAATTAGCTTGATCTTGATATATTACTTCTTAGGATTTTACTTCCTAAAAGGAGTTCGTTTTGGAATATTACTTAGGCATAATTATTGAAGTTTGTAAGGTGATTATGCCATTAGGTGATGATCTTCTGGCTTACCACAGGAAAACAATGGAATTATTCTTTCCTCATTAATAAAGGGGCAGAGGGGGCACCTAGGTGATTCAGTCGGTTAAGCGTCCGGCTTCAGCTCAGGTCATGATCTCACAGTTGGTGGGTTTGCCCCGTGTCAGGCTCTGTGCTGACAGCTAGCTCAGAGCCTGGAGCCTGCTTCAGATTCTGTGTCTCCCTCTCTCTCTAATAACCCTCCCCTGCTCATGTTGTCTCGGTCTCTCAAAAATAATAAAAAACATTAAAAAAAAGGGGGGGGCAGAAGGCTTTGACAATAAAGAGATAGATATAAATTATACCAAGAGAGAAAGTTGTACTGACTTCTACAAAACATTTTAACAAACTGAACATAACTTGGCAATACTAACTGAAGTAGCAAGTAATGTCACTCCAATTTTTGTGATTGCATTTTCTTGTCATTTTCCTTTTTCTTCCTTCATGTATTTAAAAACAATAACAAGAACAACGAATTACAAATGCAATGAGCTATACAGTCACCCTGTATTTTCTGCTGTCAAAATGGTCACCTACAGAACAGAGGGCTTGGGTGGCTCAGTATGTTAGGTGTCCAACTTGATTTTGGCTCAGGTCATGATCTGACGTTCACAAGTTCTAGGCCTGTGTCAGGCTCTGCACTGCTTGAGATATTCTCTCTCTCTGCTCCTCCTGCACTGCTCATTCACTCTCTCTCCCTCTCAAAAAAAAAAAAAACAAACAAACGTAAAAACAATAATTAAAACACACACACACACACGTCACCTACCTGCTATACTATCATAGAGTGCCTCCAGTAAAGGAGGCCCTGAAGGGGATGAAATACATACATCTCACCGGAGGCTTTAATATCACTCTTTTATGGATGAAGGAACTAGATTCACAGACATTAGGTAATTTTGACTAGGTAGTAAATGGCAATATTGCTAGTTGAAACCAGGTCACCTGAATATCAAAATCTATGCTTCCTAGTGAGAATCCTGCCCCTCTGGGTATCGTATGCTAAACTGTCAACAACTTACATATTAATAGGCAATGTCCAAAACAATTTCAAATGAAGTATTTTCAAAAAATAAAAAATAAAAAAATAGATGAGCTACACATCATATATTTAGCTAAGATTAATCTTCTGAAACAAGATTATCAAAAGTAAAATGGTATCTTTGGTCAAGAAGAATCTTTCAATGCAGCAGAAACCCCAAAATTACTGATAATAAATAAGAACCTCTGGCATTAAAAAAAAGTAGAAAAACCTCAGGCAGACAATATTTATGGAAGTATAAACATATACCAATGAAAATGTATTTGTAAGCAAAACTAGCAAAAAAATGATTAAACAACAAAAAGAAAGTGGTCATGTATTTCCACATTTCAGGAAAAATCAAAACATAAATATTATTTGTGGACTGTAACACCACAGTCCAGCATCACTCCTGCAGCCTAAGCGGGGAGGGAGGATCAAAGGTAAAGTAGTGTTTTCTGTATAACCCAGGTATTCGTAGAGAATGGACCACATTATCTCCGAACATTTTATTATCTGATCAATCATGCTACAGTTAAAGAACTTTATACTCCCATAAAATAATGTCCTATTTATATTACAATGCCTGCGGCCAACCCTTTTGGTTTACTGACTCATCTCATCCACTTCGAACCTCCTCCCGTGCCCATCACCACTCCCAGTTTCCCTACAGCTAGAGGTGGCAGTGTGACACTGCTTCCACCTGTACAAAATGAAGCAAAAGTCTGCTGGAGAGCTTCTGGGGAAGCTTCTGTTCACCCGTTTTCCTGCTAAGAGAGACAGCAAGTCCCACCATTTCCCTTTCTTCTCTTTATTCTTCAGATAGAACAGAGGGGCTGTGACAGCCATCCCATGGGCTTATGGATGGAGAAGCCCAGAGGGGCACAAAGGTGCCAACTCTGATACCACTGAGTCACTGATCAAGATCAAGACACACCTGCCTCTGGCCTCTATGTGAGAAAAATAAACTTCCATTTAAGCCACTATTAGTCAGATATTCAATTGCAGACAAAAGTAATCTTTATCAAACATCATAGAAAACTTTAAAGCTGGTAAGAACACAATTTGGAAGCTGGTCAGTTGTATGATGTGTTCATTCATTCATTCATTTGTTCAAATGGTCAGTTGCCTACTTATATTGGGCTTAGTGTTAGGTTACGGGGAAAGAAAGTTGAAGATAAAAAAAATGTCTCTTAGTGTGAGACACATAATATGAGAGCAAGATGTGTAAATACAAGTGTGATAAATGCTCTAATAGAGCATGAACAAACTTCAATAACAGCAAAGAGGAACCATGAATTATTTTTCCTTTTTGTTTTTTCAGAATTCAAAGTCTAGGTTTCTAAGTCGGTAAACTACAAGACTAGCCCAAACCAGTCCTGTTCTGTCCTCCCGAATGGCAAATCAAAGACAGGGGAGGATGAAGAGAGTCTGGGAGGAAGCAGGGTAGACCCGGTGAGGATTTCTGATAACCCTGACCCACCTACAGACAGCAAAGCACGAGAGGTGCAAAGAAGAACTCTGGCCTGTGTCATCCAGAGCACGGTGGGCCCAGGACATCTCCACCTCATTCTTCCAGACCAGAGTGGTCTGGGAGACTTAGCTCGGTGTGAGGTACCACGTTCGAGAAAAGAGAGGGTGCCCTAACCCGAGTAGGAGATGAGGCTGCAAGGCAGAGGACTAAGCAGCAACACTGATGTTTTAGGGGAGGCCCGCCTGGATGAACGCTGAGGACCAGACTCTTCAGCCAAAACCATTCCCATGTATGCCAGAATGCACACTATGACGTTCTACACACACTTGGACTTTGCATAGAATAGAAAGCTAAAGCATTGCTATGTATTAGTCATCATCGTAAGCAGTTCTACGTAACATATTTAATGTTGCAACTATCTTATGAAGTAGGAAATATTAGGAACATTGCACATGTGAGAGGAAAAGCGAAAGAAATTTCTAGTAGATGGAAGAACTGGATTTGAATCTAAAGGAACTGGGTCTGGGGTCTACTCTTAAGCCACTGTCTCTGTACCCACCATGCCCTTCACCCTCAACTCCCTTATGAGCTCCCATACATCTTTCCAGAACCAACTTAACGTCTCCTTCCCTAACTGCAAAGGCTCTCCTCAGCAGAACTGCCACCCCTTTGGATACTACTGTCTTCTTCAGTAGAGCACATATCACACCACCTGCAGTGCTCTGAGGACATATGTGATGCGTGTCCTCACTGCACTGTGAGGTCCTGGGTACAGAAACTGCCTAGTTTATCCTTATGTCCCTCTCATCAGTCACAATGCCTACCATACCAACCATTCACTAAATGCTTACTGAACTGACTGAATTTCAGTAGAAATAATGCCTATTTTTATTTAAAAACATTTCAAAGTTATCCACACAGCCCAGTAGTGAACCGACTCTTTACTCAATTTTGGCAACAAAGAATTCTATATACACATTTCGAAAAACTAGTTTAAAAATGAAATCTTTAAATTATCATAAGAGAATCTAGTAGTGCCTCCTGAATCCAGCTGTCTGAAATCCAGGTTGGTGTGGATTTCCCAATGTAATGTTTAACTACTCCTAGTAAGCACGTCCCCCAGACCTCTTCCACTAGAGATAAATGGGTTGCAAATCAGAATTTGGATGAAGAACTATGGAAGATCTTAGCAGAGCAAAATAATTTTTTTAAAAAAGGATGATTTCCATAATTCTGATCCCTTAATTTTAAAAATCAGTTAAGAACTGCTCCATGGACTTGCTGCGGCACTAATGGAATCCTCTGTTATCAGTGGATGGTCTCATTAGAACTGACTTCATATCCTTTGTTTCCTTTAATTCTCACTTGCTGGTCAAATACCTGTCATATGCCAAGAACTGTGCCGAGTCCGGAGGATGTAGGCTGACTACGCAACAGGGTAGAGCAAACTAACACCTGCAGCACAGTGCGGTGGGCTAGATCACACTCAAGACGCGAACTACCCAAGTCAGAATGGGGAATCCTGGAAGGAGAGACAAGGGCATGGATACAAAAATAAAAGTATCTTGGAAATGGTATCCCTTTTGGAAAAAGATTTTAAAACGTGCATTTCAAATCAGTAGTGGTAAGAGTCAAATGATATAAAGCATGCAAAAGCCTGCTATGGTAAGAATTTTATGTCCCCCTTCCAAAGTTCCTATGCTGAAATCCTAACCCCAAAGGTAATGCTGATAACCTTAGGAAGGTAAGGCCTTTGGGAGGTGCTTACGTCATGAGGGTGGGGCCCTCAGGAACAGGATCAGTGCCATATAAAGAGGCTCCAGAAAGATGCCTCAGCAATTAAACCATGTGAGGGTACAGTAAGAGGCCTGTGACCCAGCAGAGTGCTCCTATCTGAGCAGCCTCCAGGACTGTGAGAAACAAATGTCTATTGTTTATAAGCTCCCCAACCTGTGCTATTTTGTTACAGCAGCCTGAATGGACTAAGACAAACTCTTCAAATGGAACCTGGCTAAGTTAAGTGCTCAATGAATTTTGGCTGCCATTTTCAACATCAGGATCAGGGGCCCCTTTGGTTCCCCTTGGGAATCTCCTCCATCTACATCTACTTAACCTGCAGTTCAGAATAATCAATTCTAAGAAGTCTCCTTTAAGTATGTGGATTTATAAAAACATGGCATCCTCTAAACTCATATAATGATTAGGACCCATAGAAAAGATAGTATTTGGAACTTTTATATAAACTGAAAAGTTAATTATGTCTTTTCACAAAAAGTTAATTAACTATTTAAGGTATTTATCTTGCCTTGCCAAATATACTGTAAATTATTCAACATGAAACACACATTCTATTGTTTTTATACTGTCCAAGGAACTTAGAACAGTGCATGCTCAGAGCAAGCATACAGCCTTATTTGTCAAAGCAGTTAATGCAACCCCCCCCACACACAACTGATGACTTATTTGCCATCTTAGAATGATGTGTTAAAGAACAACATAAATTATAACCATGAGGCTTTTAGACTGTCTTTAACGATGATAAATATATAACCTAAAGGCAAGAGAGAAAAAAATGCTTCCTGATTTAACTTTCAGATCTACTACACGAAAGTCCATTCTCAAGAGATGAATACATTCCAGCACTTAATTGGAATCACTGGTAGAACCAAAGCAGAACAGAATGAATGAATGAACAAAAGAAAGAGAGAGAGAGAGAGAAAGAAAGAGTGAGTGGATGGTAGGGAAGGAATGAGGAAAGAGAAAAATTTAGTTCCCTCACTCTAATCTGGAAATAGCTAACAAAAACTCAAAGGAAGTTAACCTCTCACTTTGGCAATATGCCGAATAAACTAATCCTTCAGTGCAACCCTGAATTTGGAATCTGGTTCACTTCCACACTGAGTACCTTCTATTTTCATATAAATCCCAACATCTCTTGCAGCAGTTTTAATCTCTACACTCATTCATCAAACTAGCCATATTACACTTCCACTCCTACCTTTAGCACAGGTTACAAGTTCTTTCATATAAGGCACGAAATCTACTTTTACAAACTACCTCTAGTATTTTGTACTGCACATCGTAGACTCTCAAATATTTGTTCTCACTGAACAAATAAACTTACAGTACTTCTGGGTGGGTACTAATTTAGCTGAATCTGTGGCTACCATAGACTGAGTACCTAGTATGCCACACATCACTTAATCTATACCACAACCCTTTGAAGGATACTATTTTACAAATTGGGAAACTAAGACTTTGAAGAGCTAAAGAAATTTTTCCAAGATCCTACAGCCAGTAAGTAAAGCTGTGATTTCAATCCATGTCTGACTTCTAATTACTTCTTTCCATTAAGCCACATGACTTCTCTAAAATGAGAAGTGATCTCCAGAACCATGGTTGAGGGGCACAGAATGATACTGACTTGCCATCTCAAATTTTAGTGAAAGAATAAAGTAAAAATTAGGTCAGTGAAAAGTCACTAAGGTTTTTGTTTTTGTTTCCTAAGAACTATATACAGCAAATGTCAAGGGCTATCAACCTTTTACAAATGACATATTAAAATCACGTTTTTCATTTACCTCTGGAGTGCTTAGAACAGAGGGTATAGGACTACTCCCTAGACGTACACCTCTGGCTTGACCTGATTTCTGAGCAGGTGTTTAAGATTAAACTCTGACCTCCAACTTGTCAATGGGGGTGGGGAAGGAGGGGTGTGTCACAAAATACATTTGATGCCAACTCTCAGACCTGTAGGGAGAGGGGTATATTGACAGTAACTGATCAGAACATCCTATTCCTCAAACATTCAGAACAAACAGTGATACTAAGTTCACTTTTTAAAAATAGATTCACTGTTCTAGAGATTCTTACTAGATCTCTTCCTTACTTCTGTTAAGGTTTGCCAAGCTCCTCAACTTGCTAAGTAGATATTATGCTAAATCCAGAGACAAAGAAATAAAAAATGTACATTTGGCCTTTTTTCCTCAAAGGTAAAGAGTTCCTCTGGCTCAAGTCAACAAAGAAATGTTTAATCAGCACCTGTTATGCCCAGTTTTAGGCACAAATAATTGCCCAGAAGGTAAGAAACCCCCCCAAAAACACCAAGCACAAAGAAACAAATTGATAAACTGGACTTCAACCAAATTAAAAACTTCTGTTCTTCAAAAAATAGTTAAGAGAATAAAAAGACAAACTGAAGATTGGTAGAAAAAAGTTGAGAGAACATTTATCTAAGAGGGGATCTGTATCCATAATATATAAAGAATTGTCTAGACTCAATAATAAAAACAACCCAAGTTTTAAAAAAAGCAAAAAAAAAAAATTTTTTTTAAGTAAAAGATCTGTATTCACACTTTGTCAGTAAAGACCTATAAATGACAAAGAAACACATGCAAAGATGCCCAACATTATTAGTCACTGGGGAAATGAAAAAAAGCCACAATAAGATATCACTATATACTTATTAGAATAGGTATCATTCCAAGTATCGACAAGGGTGTGGAGAGACTAGGAACTCTCATCCATTCCAGATGGGAATGTAAACTGGCCCAACTGTTTCAGAAAACAGTTTGGCAATTTCTTAAAAAGTTAAACATCTATACCTGCCATATGATCCAGCCATTCCAGTCCCAGATATTTACCCAATATAAATAAAAACATATGTCCCTACAAAGACTTGTATACAAATATTTATAGCAGCTTTATTTCCAATAGCCCAAAACTAGAATGCACAAAAAACCCAAATGTCTATCAATAGCTAAACAGACTGTCATATATCCATACAATGGAACCCCACTAAGCAATAAAAACAAATGAATAATCAGCAACATGAATACATCTTAAAATACTTATGCTGAGTAAAAGAAGGCAGGAAAAAGAATACATTACTGTATGATTGCACTTATATAAAGCTCTTGGAAATACTGCTTTTTAAAAATTTTTTTAAAAATGGACAGGAGCACTGGGGTAGCTCAGTGGGTTAAGCATTTGACTTTGGCTCAAGTCCATGCTCTCACAGTTTGTGGGTTTGAGCCTCACATCGGACTCTGTGTTTACAGCTCAGAGCCTGGAGCCTGCTTCAGATTCTGTGTCTCCTTCCCTCTCTCTCTCTCTGCCCCTCCCCACACCCCACCCCCGGCTCATGCTCTGTCTCTCAAAAACAAACATTTAAAAAAATATATTTTTAACCCTGGGAAATATCATTACAGAAAGCAAATCGGTGGTTGCCTAGGGACGGGGGCAGGGGAAGCAGTGCAGAGAAGGGAAGGGCAGGAGAGAAAGACTAAAAAGGGGAATGAAAACACTTTTAGGGATGAAGGATATGCTCATTATCTTAACAGTAGTGATGGTCTCATAGATGGATACATATACCCAGACTCAGCAATTTATAAACCTTAAATGAGAAGTTTTTATGTCAATCATTCTTCAATAAACCAATTAAAAACTAATCAAGAAGACTTATACATATGAAACGTTAAAAGAAATTTCAGGGCGCCTCAGTCGGTTGGGCGTCAGGCTTCGGCTCAGGTCATGATCTCACATTCATGGGTTCGAGCCCCCTGTCGGGCTCTGTGCTGACAGCTCAGAGCCTGAAGCCTGCTTCGGATTCTGTGTCTCCTTCTCTCTCTGACCCTCCCCTGCTCTTGCTGTCTCTCTCTGTCTCTCAAAAATAAATAAAATACATTAAAAAATTTTTTTTAATTTAAAATCTGTTATGTATCCTCTAAGATGGCTGAAATGATCCCTGCCCCTTGCTTTTTATGCCCATTTGTAATCTATGCTTGCAACTGAGCTGTATTTAATGACTTGCTTCGTTAAAAAAAAAAAAACAAACCACACACTACAGCAGACGTAAAGAGATGTCACTTCCAAGATTAAGTTACCAAAAAAACCCAGTAGTGCCCTTCTGTCTTGGACTCTCCACAGGTTTGCTCTGTGAACTGCCCTATGGAGAAGCCCAGGGTATAAGGAAGGAGGGTGGCCTGTGTCTAAAAACTATCAAGGAATTAAGGCCTTCAGTCCAACAGCCTTCAAGGGACTAAATCCAAGAACCATATGACTGAGTTTGGAAGTTCATCCTCTCCCAGATGAGCCTTCTGAGGAATATGCACCCCAGCCAACTGTCAGACTACAACCTCATGTGAGACTCTGAGCTAGTTTTACCTAACTAAACCATGCCTGGATTCCTGATCCACAGAAACTGTGAAATATCTGTATTTGTTTCTTTAAGTCACAAAATTTTGGAGTACACAGTTTGTTACAAAGTGACACAAACTAATAAAAAAATCTGTCATATTTATATTTTTAAAAAAAGTCTTCAAAGCAATTGTATCTATTTAGAATACATTCAGCTACAATAACAGAACATTTGACTAAAACTGGATTAAACAGTCCAGAGGTGAGACAGTCCAAGGTTAGTGCAGCATGTCAAAATGCCACCAGAGACCCAAGCCTGTTCTCTTCAGGCTCTGACATCAAGGGACGGGTCTTCATCCTAATGCATGGAAAGAAGGGGAAGGGTTTTGCCTTCTTCAGAGAGTAAAGACTTTCCTACAAACCTTGAAGATACTCTTCCCCTTACATCTCACTCATCAGAACTGTTTTCCACTGCTACCTTTAGTTGAAAAGGAGTGTGGGAAGATGAGCATTTTTTTTTTTGGTAAGACAAACCATTGCCTCATCAAAGTGTTTTGTTAGTAAAGAAGAAAGGGGCAATGCTCATTACATAGGCAACCAGTAACATGAGCCAAAGCAATACATGATATTATAGTAAAACAAAAAATATTATAGTTTAGAGAAGGCCAGAAACACTAGAAGCCATGGGGCCTTGAGAAGGTTTCTGAAATGAGAAATTTTTAGAATTTGGCTAAGTAGAAAGGAAGAGCAAGGGTATTCCCAAAGAAGATAAAGGAACAAAAATCTATGAAGACAGGAAAATGCAATAAGGCCTAAAAGTATATTACCCTGTATACAGTTTTTAATTTCATGATTAACTTTTCAAAAATTGCTGAGTGATGAGTACGCATATTGTTTCCTAGCAGGGAAGAAATGCGGCATCATGTTTAAAAGATAAAACGTGGGCAAAGGATATGAGTAGACATTTCTCTAAGAAAGATACACAAATGGCCCATAAGTACATGAAACAATGCTCAACATCATTAGTCTTTAGGCAAATAGAAAGCAAAACCATAACGACATGCCACTTCACAACCACTTGGATGGCTAGAGTCAAAAAAGCCAGGTAATGATAAATTTCAGTAAGGACATGGTAAAATGGAAGCTTCACACACTGCAGGTAAGAATGGAAACTGGTTCAGCCGAATTAGAAAGAAGTCCAGAAGTTCTTCAAACAATTAATCATGTTGCCACATGACCCGGCAATTCCCAAGAGAAATGAAAACACATCCACAAAAAAACTTATACACGAAAGTTTATAGCAACATTGCATATTAATGGTCAAAAGGTGGAAACAATCCAAATGGCCATTAACTGAAGAATGGATAAATAAAATGTGGTATATTCATAAAATGGAGTATTATTTGGCCATAAAAAGGAATGAAGTACTGATACTATCATGTGGACAAACCTGTAAAACATTATGCTAAAGAAGCCAGTTGAGAACGATACACATGATGTGATTCCACCAATATGAAATGTCAAGAACAGGAAAATTTACAAGAGACAGAAAGTAGCTTACTGGTTGCCTATGGCTAAGGCAGGATAAGTGGGCTTGGTCCAAACCATCCTTATTTCATAGCTGGATTATTTCAACAACTTAACCTACTTGGTTTCCTTGCTTCCATTCTTTGTCCACTAATGGATTCTGAGTGCCTAAGATAATTATCACAGAAGATAGTAGGTATTCAATAATTTAGTTGTTATTACTCCAACTCCCAAGTCCTGTGCTCTTTTCCAGCTTTTTCTCCTAATTTATTTTGCAGATATTATGATAGGAGAGAGAGTACGACTCAGCATTCAAACTCCCTTCCTACTTTGGGGAACTGCTGGTGCCAACAGGAGGCAGCTACCTACCCATCACAAAAACTGGAAATTCCAAGGGATGCCTGGGTGGCTTAGTCATTTAGGCATCCAGCTCCTGATGTACACTCAGGTCATGATCCCACAGGTTCATGAGGAGATTGAGCCCGGCACTGGGCTCTGCGCTGGTAACACAGAGCCTGCCTGGGATTCTCTCTTTTGTTCTTTTTCTGCCCCTGTGTGCGTGCTCTCTCGCGCTCTCTCTCAACAAACTTAGAAAAATAAAAAAGAAAGAAAGAAACTAGAAACTCCAATTACTTATTTCGCCAGTTCCCCTGGCAACCAGAGTGTGAGAATGTAACCCAGCTTTGGCCAAATCACACGCACCTCCACAACTGTGACTGACAGCTGGGACAGAATTCTTTCTGAGGGGTTTTTATGTTTGTTTTCTCTTCTTTTCTTTGGCAGCAGCAACATCTGGTTCTTCAGCCTGAGTCAGAGGCACCAGTGGAATCATCTTCTGAGGTCAGCAATGTCACGAGAGCCAGGTGCTGTGTTTGTGGCTCTGGGCAGCAGAGTCCTCACCGATAGGTTTTAGGGTGTGAGTCTGGCTGTGGTCTGGCTGTGTACCTGCCTACTTTTACCACTGGGTTTCCAGTTTTCCCAGTGATTCTTCAGGTCCATCTCGTATCTTTCAATAAATTCCTTTTCTGCTAATGTCAGTCAGAGTTAATTTGTGTTGCTTATAATTAAAAACAATGACTGACAGAGGTCTCCCTACAAACTAACTCTTTAACCTTCTTAAACTTATGGGCAACATTTTAAATAGTAGTGTTTCAGGAGATTTTCCTATGAAGAAATGTAATCTCACTTTATCTCCAAACAGAAAGAAATTAATTTCCTTTATTCTTTTTTTAAGTTCATTTATTTATTTTGAGAGAGTGCATGTGGGGAAGGGGCAGAGAGGGAGGGAGACAGAGAATCCCCAAGCAAGCTGCCTGCTACCAGCACAGAGCCCGATGCAGGGCTCAGATCTCACGAAACCACGAAATCATGATCTGAGCTGAAACCAAGAGTCAGATGCTCAATCGACTGAGCCACCTAGTCACTCCTCCTTTACTATTCTTGATTAACTTTTCCTGGTCCTGTTATCTTCTCAAGAATCAGAATTCTTCCTCACTGCACTCCAAAACAAGTCCATAGTCCATTTCCCTGAAGTTCCATTTCTTACCTACACTGTAACTTCCACAAGGTAATTCACCTCCTCAGTTGTGTAAAAGAATAAAAAAAATACTTCATTAAAATGTAGTGGAATCTTGTGGTACACACTAAACGTATGCTCTTGGAAACAACCAAGATTTTCTTTAATAGCTGAATGAATAAACTGCAGCACACTATGAAATGGAATATTACTTAGCAATAAAAAGAAATGAGCTATCAAAAAAAAAGAGCTATCAAGCCACAAAAAGACATGGAGGAAACCTAAATATCTATGACTAAGTGAAAGAAGCCAATCTGAAAAGGCTATAGACTGTTCAATTTCAACAATATCATATTCTGGGAAAGGCAAACTACAGAACAGTAAAAATATCAGTGGTTGCTAGGAGTCAGGGGACAGGGAAGGACGGAAGGGGGAGGGGGAAGGATGGAGGAATAACTCCAGCACAAGGGATTTTTAGGGCAGCAAAGCTATTCTGTATGTTCCTGTAACTGTGGATACATAACATTTATGCATTTGTCAAAATTCACAGAATATACAATATAAAATGTGAACCCTGATATATGCTATGGACTTTATTTAATAACGAGGTATCAATACTGACTCATCAATCATAACATGTACCACACTAATACAAAATGTAAACAACAGGGGAGTAGGAGGTGGGATAGGTAACCCCGTTTTTCAAAAGTTCATGTTATGCCACTTTGCTTTTATGAAAGACCTACATTAGTACCTATTTTTACTAACTGGAAGAAATCTGAAGGGTATTTTTGCTTTTACAAAAAAAGATAAAAAGCAAAACGAATGTTCAGCGTTCATTTAGCAGCAAGCCCTTAAATTATAGAGGCAGCGTGCACCCAGAGCAGTGAGAGTGGGCCCTAAGCTCTTTCCCTGGGAGCTATACTCAGCATCTCAGCATCAAGCTCCATGGCACTGAACTGTTCTATGAGCATTTGTGCTTTACTTTGATGTATTTTGCGCATCTATTAGCAAGATGTGCCCTAAGGCATCAGAAAAGCCTAAGAAAGGTTATTTTGGGTCTAGACTCACTCAAAGATTTTTTCCATATAAATTAATGGTAATTGCTTTTCCGCTTTACACCATTTTAGCTCACAAAAGATTTCAAAAAAGACTCCCCTTTCAGACAGAGGGGGGAAAACTATACAGCTGACCACTGAACAACACAAAGGTTAAAGGCAACCCTTGTGCAGTCAAAAATCCACATATAACTTTTGACTCCCCAAAACCGTAACTGCTAGGGCACCTGGATAACTCAGTTTGAGCCTCCAACTCTTGGTTTCAGCTCAGATCACGATCCCAAGGTCATGGGATCCAGGCCCATATCGGGCTCCGTGCTGAACATGGAACCTGCTTGAGATTCTCTCTCTCTCTCTCTCTCTCTCTCTCTCTCTCTCTTTCTCTGCCCCCCTTCCACTAGCGCGCTCTCTCTCTCTCAAAAACAAAACAAAACACGTAATAACCGCTAATAGCCCACTGTTGACCAGAAGAAGCCTTACCAATAACATAAACAGTTGATTAACACATATTTTGTATGCTATCTTAGATACTGTATTTTTATAATAAAGTAAGGTAGGGAAAAGAAAATGTAGATAATAAGAAAAAGAAAATACATTTACAGTACTATATGTATTAAAAAATCCATGCATAAGTGGACTAACGGAGTTCAAACCCGTGTTGTTACACCCATGCGTTCCCAATGGCATTCAGGAACTCTCTGTACCTCCCCATCCCTTTTTCTGTAACCCTTAAAGGAACTAAAATACTATAAAATAAAATCATGATATAGGAAGATGAAGGTTAAAACATTCTAAGATCCTTGTATTGTTTGGAAGAAAGAGATGTTGATTACCTCTGGACTTTGAGTCGAATAATGCATGTTAAAAACTTAACGGAAACCACACAAGAAAATTAAATAAAAACAAGTTTCTTTCTCACAAAGCAAATCTATAATTTTTAACTGTGGTGGCTCACCTGAGATTCCAGAACCTCCAGCTTGCGTTTCCTTGCATGAAGAGCTTTGCTTGGAAAAGCCCAATAATAATTCGACGTTCCGATCCTCTCACAGTCAACCATACCATCGTCAACTAAGCTTTGAAGGACTTCTTTCACTGACATAGCAGCTAAAAGAATTTTTAAAGACTACATTAAGACAAATCCTATACAATTAACAGGCTTAAAACTAGGAAAACACTTGCAGTAACTACTACAAAAGGGGTAATAAATTAACAAAGGAATTTTAAAAATAAAAAAACACTACAATGGAAAAACAAAAGTACATCAATGAGCAAAAACAAAATACATACAGCCAATAAACAAAAATGTTTAACCACACTAATAATTGAAAAAATGCAAAATAAAAAAATGACATATGATTTCTTGACTACCAAATTAAAAACACCAAAAAATATCATAAAAGATCTAGGGTAATGACTACTCTCATCAGGTAGAGAATATGGCAAGCCTTAGATGTATGCACACTTTTTATGTAGAAACTCCACTATTTTAAATATAGCCAAAGAAAATGATGGACATGCATAAGGATGCTTATCAAAACACTGCTTTCAATAGCAAAAAACTGGAAACCAATCCAATAACCAGACTTGTAAAAGTATTTTATTGTGGGGCATCTGAGTGGCTTAGTCAGTTATGCATCTGACTTCATTTCAGCTCAGGTCATCAACTCACAGTTTGTGAGTCTGAGCCCTGCGTTGGGCTGTGCTATGCTATGCTAGGGATTTTGTCTCCCTCCCTCTCTGCCCCTCCTCCACTTGCGCGCACGCACTCTCTCTCTCTCTCTCTCTCTCAAGATAAATAAAATAACTTTTAAAAAAGGCATGGTGTTGTGATGGGATACTATACAATTATTAAATTTATGTTATAAAATATTTAATGGCTGGACATATACATATTCAAAATGTAGTATATAAAATATAGAAAGAAAAAGTTTAAATATGCACTAATGTGACAGAAGTTATCTGTGGTAGGTAAGAGGCAATTTTTATTTCCTCTTTTTGTTCATTTTTCTTATTTTTTCCAACAATGAACATGGTTTGTCTTTTTTCTAAGAAAACTAAAAAAAGAAAAAACCATTGAAAAAAATTAAACAATAAAACAATAAACTGAATGTTATAGTTAAGGATAAGATAAAAAATCAGAAAGAAGTTTTCAAAAAAATAGCATATAAAAATGTAAAGTCATTTCATAAATATTTGAAATTCATGAACAATTTTTACTTTCTATTAAGTAAAACTGTACTGAGAAATTATCTATATTTGAATGTCCACTTTAATTTTTTTTACAGATTCCTAAACAAATCTAATAGAAAACTAAAGATTTAATAAATTAAAAACAAATCAACACTAAATGTGCAAAACATTCAACCTCACTTGTAAATAAAATACAAAGTGAAATGAAACGTCAATGATTCTAAAAATGAAAACACAGTTCTGAGAAATAAATGTGAATATAATTTGTTATAGCCTTTCCTGAAGGCACTTTGAGAATACATATTAAATGCCTAAAACTACACAAGTCTCTCTTTTCCATTCTGTTTCTAGGAAAATTACCTAATGAAGTGATATGAGATGTGGGGAAAAGATATGGGTGAGGAGAGAAACGGATGAATAAGTGGAACACATTGAGTTTTTAGGGCAGCAATAAAATCCTCTGCATGATACCGTGAGGATGGATCCGTGTCATTACACATGCAGTGCAAACCATGGCCTTTGGGGGATTAGGCTGTGTCGTCTGTAATAAATGGACCCCTGGTGAGCAATGCTGACAACAGGAGAAGCCACACACGTGGGGAGCAGGAAGCATATGGGATGTCTCTGTCCCTTCCTCTCAATTCTGCTACGGCCCTAAAACTGCCCTAAAAGTTCCTTTAGAAAAAAAATTCATAGATAGCATGTTACACCTTAATTTTAGCAGCAAAATTTGGGAACAACCTACATGTTCAAGAATAGGTAATAGGCTAAGCAAATTAGGGTATAGTGGGTGGTCACAGAACGAAACATTAGGAGATGCAGATGTTGTACATAATTTTTTAAAGTTCATTTACTTATTTTGAGAGAGACAGAGAACAAAGGGGAGAGAGAGGGAGAAAGGGAATTCAAAGCACACTCCATGCTATCAGCGCAGAGCCCCACAAGGGGCTCAGTCCCATGCACTGTGAGATCATGGCCTGAGCTGAAATCAAGAGTCAGCTGCTTAGCCAACTGAGCCACCCAGATGCCACACATCATTTTTTTAAGCAAATGACATGAGGAAACATAGAGCACATAATGTTATATGAAAAAAAGGCATGAACACACAAAAAAGACAGATACATACACACAGAGACAAATAGAACCAAAGAATAAGACATCAAAATACACCAAAATGTTACAGTGGTGATCCCAGAACAGAGGGCTTATGAACAATTTTTACTTATGAACATGTATCGTTTGTACAATGAAAATAAGGTTTAAAAAATATATATCTTATATGGTGGGTTTAACAGTGACCCTTCAAAAGATAACCCTCAAATCCTGTAAATGTGACCTTATTTGGAAAAAGGGTCTGTATGGATGCAATTAAGGATTATAGATGAAATCATCCATGTTTTAGGGTGATATGACCCAAATCCAATGACATATGAGAGATAGAACAGAAGAAAACAAAGAAGTCTCTGTGAAAACAGAGGCAGAGATTAGAATGACATGTCTATAAGCCAAGCACTGCTGGCAGCCCCCAGAAGCCAGGAGAGAAGCAGGAGAGAGATTCTCCTTCAGAACCTCCCAAAAGAGCCAACCCTACCAACACCCCGATTTTAGACTTCTGGCTTCCAAAACTTTGAGAGAATAAATTCTATTGTCTTAAGTCACCAAGTTTGCAGTAATTTGTTACAAGAGCTTAGAAAACTACTACACCACATAAAGATAGGAAGTCACATTTAACCAATACTGGAACAAAAATGAAATTTTTATTTCTCTTGAAGTAAACAGACCCATAAACAAATAAATAAATGTATTTGTGAATGGATGTGTGTATAGGTACAAGTATGGGTGTATATTCCATTTTAATTTTCCTAAAGCAGATACTCCAAACACAAGAATCGTGGGCACAGCCCAAAGACACATGTAAGGACTTTTACAAACATTCTTCACCTGTGAAAATTTGTTTTCACAAAGTGAAAGACTGCTGCAGAAAAGATGACCAATATTTCACAAAATGTCTTAGCATATCTTTGATACTCACTAATGCCTTTTTCTTTGGGAGCAATCTTCTCCATGTCTTTTAATTGAAACACATCTTTCTAAAGAGTTTAAAAAAAGATGAAAAACATGTATTTATTTTCTACTATATATTTATGTTTACTATAACTATGTTAATAAACTGTACTAAAAGCTGTGCCTGGTAATGAACATTGCAACAGAATCAAACATTTTAGAGCTAGAACAAACTGCAATTGTTCAGTATCTTCAAAAGAATTTGAAAGGGACAGATTTTACAAGAACATTCAATTCTTTAAAGTAACTGGAGATCAGAATGTAAAGAACATCTTGTCATTGAGGTATAAAAACTACTTACAACGAATCTTTTAACAAGAGATAATCACCTTCTCCGACACTGTGATTTTAAGAAAACAGTGATTTCCTTAGCATGCATCGTATGTCACAGATTTAGCAGTTTTAACTAAAAGCAAAACAGACAACTGATGGGCGTCTACTTGAGATTCTCTCTCCCTCTGCCCCTCTCCCTAGCTTGTAAACGTGCATGCTCTCTAAAAAACAAAGAAAACAAAAAAAACTGAGGGACTACTGCACTTCCAGAAGCTAACACTCATTAGTATCCTGTTATTAATTGAGAGCAGGGCTGAAATTTTTCAATCTGAAACAGCCAATTTTGATACTTGAGAAAATGAACAATATCATAAAGGACAAAATAATTTCCCTCTCCACTCTCCCCAGCTTTCCACAGCTGGACATTAAATCTACTTTTCTTGCCGAGACCATAGGAAAAATATTTTAACTCCATAGTCAAAATCCTCACGTATAAATTTCATCAATTTAACTTCCTAATTATTATTAATATGATATTCTGTTCTGAATTGCCAATAACCTTTGATAAGTCACTGGAGGGAGGTAACATCAGTAAGATTACACTTAGAAGGCAGTTTTAAAATAAAGATCCCCAGAATGTTTTGCTTGTTTTACTGAAAATCTGAAATTATCAAAATGAAAATATCAAGTAGTATTATTATCTTATTAATTTCATATTCTATTTTGCCATTTTCTCCTATATTCTTCACATCTGTAAATAATGAAAGTAGCCAGTAGACTGTGGCCAGACTAGACTTTGAAGGTCCTGTAAAGTATTGGGCTAAGATGAAGAAAATTAGTGTTTTTTTTTGTAGGTCTAAGATTTGGACTTGAACTGGAAGAAAAAAAAAAGCTACTGTTTAGCAGCATGGTAAAAAAAAAAAAAAAAAACACACAGCCTCTAGAGCCAGGTGCCTGGATTTGAATCCTGGCTCTACCACGTAGGACCTGAAACTTGAAACATATTTCCTGTCAGTGGCAGGCACAAATACCCGGAATAAATTAAGGAGGCCTATGATATATATGTCACACTACAGTCAGACTTATAAATGCAAAAAGGCAGCATTTAACACCACCTCGAAAATCAGATGATCCTCCCTGGATTTGAATCCTAGTACTACCATTTGAAATTTTGGAGAGCCAGGCTAGTATCTTAGGCCGTGTCTCAGATGTCCTCATCTGTAGAATGAGGATCCTAGCAGTACTGATCTCAAAGGGTTAAAAAAGGATGGCATCAGATAACCTACACTGAGTGCCCAGAGCAATGATTGGCACCTAGGAAGCACTCAGCTGATGTCAACAATAATCATTATTATTCGCAGGCAGAAAGGCTTGGGACACAATCAAATACACGCTTCAGAAAGGTTATTCAGTGCCAGTGTGTAGCAGGAGTTCGGACAGAAGTGAACATTGGGGTATTGTTCTTTCATACTCCATTGCTTCACAGAAACCAAAAATGTTTGCAGAATTTTATCCATTCTTCAGGAAATTGATTAGCAATCATATCTAATAAAAAAAGATACAGTTGACACTGAATGACATATGCTTAACGAAAAAATTACGAAAATACTAAAAATCTTAGAGAAAGCAACTTACCGTCTCAAAAAATATTTCCATCATGCGGGCTCTCTTCTCCTCTGCACTCAGTCCTTTTTTCTTTGACTAAAGCACACACACAAAAAAGTAGACACTGCATTAAAAAACAAACAAAACAACAACAACAACAACAAAAATACTGCATTCTAAAACAACGTGGTCTGAAACATTATCTGAAATGTTATGGTCTTGTCTGCCAATGAGTTTGATAACTCTCAGAGCCAGGTCTAAAGATTCATTTGAACCACTACATGCCAAGCCTTGTGGTAGGTGCTGCCAGTATAATAACTGTGATTGTGATGGAGCCCAGAAGTCTTTGAAATTCAGTATTTATCAAATGATCCAATGATAAGTCTCTATTTACCTTCAAAGGATTTACAATCTCTCAAAGAAAATTGACGGGTCTAATAATGATGAAATGGTACATGCACAAATTGCTACCAAGGACAGAATTAATTGTGGAAGGTTAAGGGTTATCTACGGCGGCTAGAGATGAAACAGATTTTGGCAAGTTGACACCAAATGGTGTTCTGGGCAGACCACACACAGCCACGATGTTATGGAAGTCCATGGAACACATCAGAAAGACAAGCACTCAGGGATGATTACTGCATAGTACATGTAGAGCGAGGGGCAGAGAAGGTGAGAAAGGTTGTC
>NC_043700.1:69804890-69805975 GCF_006229205.1 Suricata suricatta
TGGTTTGAGGATTCAGCATAAGTGTGTGTTAAAACCATGAAAGCAGTAAGATCAAAGAAAAGGTGTGAGGAGATGAGGGATCAATAGAGAACCCAGGGGAACTAGTGTTCGGGGGTAGACAGAAAAGAGAAGTATCAACATTAAGCCTACTTATTTATCTGTACAACTCGTCCAGGAACACCTGACAATCTTATTGCTGCGAAAATCAGTTAGTGGGTTTCTAGGTTCTGCAAGTAGAATAAAGACTCGTGGACTCTAGTATGTACTCAGGATGGCAACTCAAATCCCTTCCCCGTCTATTATAGGCTTTCATTTTCCGATGAAGTATTTGGTTGCAAAGGCTCAGTCTTTTTTTTGTTTGTTTTTAATGTTTGCTTTTTAAAAAGTGGTGTAAAGCGTTTTAAAGTTTTTCCTAAATAGTTTATATTGCCTCATGACCCTGTGTGATTTTTCAGAAAGATGTAGATGACTTAAGAAATACTAGTGTGGAATTCTCTATTAGACATGATGGTTCTTTTGTTATTTTCTGTGAATCTTTGTATTGAGGGAATTTGGCTTTTAAAAAAAATTTGGATTTCAGCTTTATATATTCTAAATACAATATATTATAACATTGAATTATCAACAGACATTTTAAAATTTAAAATCAGCTAAACTATAGTTATAGAATAGTAGTAACCTGCAGTAGGCTTCCGTTGTCCGCTTGGATAGGTTTTTCCTTCCTCCAGCCTATCTATCTTCCACAGTGTTACCATATGCCATCTTACTAAAACATAACTCTAATCTTGTCATTCCTCTGCTTCAGAAATCCGCCCAGTAGCTTCTTATTGTCTAGATGAACATACATTCTCTTCGACTGGACAGTCCTTCCATGATCTGGCCCCCCGACAACCTTTCTCACCTTCTCTGCCCCTCGCTCTACATGTACTATGCAGTAATCATCCCTGAGTGCTTGTCTTTCTGATGTGTTCCATGGACTTCCATAACATCGTGGCTGTGTGTGGTCTGCCCAGAACACCATTTGGTGTCAACTTGCCAAAATCTGTTTCATCTCTAGCCGCCGTAGATAACCCTTAACCTTCCAC
>NC_043700.1:69806075-69846472 GCF_006229205.1 Suricata suricatta
TAAGCTATGATGTTCCATAGGTTAGGTGTATTAAATGCATTTTTGCCTTAAAGATGTTTTCAACTTACAATGGGTTTATCGGAGTGTAACTCCATTGTGAGTTGGCGAAGATCTGTACTTGTAATTCTCCACTCACAGCATGCCCTTTCCCATGTCTGTCTCTTTAAAAATTGTCCTATCTAAAACACCTGCTCCTCTCTCCTATTTGAAACTCCAAAAAAAATTTCCCAAGGCTTAGTTTAAGCATTCTGGGAAAGAGCTTCCCTGAGCTCACAGGATAGGCTGAGTGTCACTCCATGTGTTCCCACAACACAACTTCATCAAATCAATGTGTATACTTGTCTTTCTCAGCGGACTGAAAATTCCAGAACATGCAGTGCCCTTGCCTTCCTAGAGCTTAGTGCTGGGTGAGAGCGAACACAAAGGCCATCCCTTGACTTCAGGACCGTGTATCTACAGCCCTAACTCTACACTTTGAGACTGTTCAGGCTCCCAAACCCCACGACATCCTCTGCACTCCCAAAAATATGACACAGGGTCAATTAATAATAAAAGATTCTGTGCTAACCATTTATGGCCTTTCCTGGGGAGATAAATCACAGAAATCTCAGGTGGGCAAACTCCAAAACCCATATAGACCTATTCGCTAAACCCAGAGTTGAGAGCCAGCTTTCAATACTGCTTTAATAAGCCTCCCTCACACTGGCCTCCGCAGTATCAGAACAACCAAGCATGAAATCCACACCCAGTTAGAAGGCTCTTTTGGTTCATTTTCCTGGTCCAATGGGTTTCAAACTGCCATTAGAATCATCTCAGGAGCTTTTCAAAAATACTGATGCCAAGGCACAGCCATATGAACTGAATCAGAATCTCTGAGACCAGATCTTGGCCTGGGCATGCATATTTTACGAAGCCGCTCCAGGTGCTTTAACTGTACCCCACGGTTGAGAACACTGCTCTTCTCAGTCCAGAATATAGAAACATGTCAGGGGAGCCGTGAGGATTCCTTTAGGACCTTACTCTGGGCTGCATCAGTGGAAACAGATCCAAAGCTTTTAAATGGGCCCTAACATTTTGGTATTATGAAACAGCTCCTTGGAGAGATTCCTGGACTCGACAAGAATCTGCCACCCAGAAGCAGGCGGTGAGCAAAGTCTAGTGTCCTGGAGGCACACAGTGTTAGGAAAGCTCACATCACTCAGTTCAGAAGCTATGACAGTTATTCAAGAAATGTGGATGAGCTGTATTATCCACTTACACTGTTTTCAGGCCAATTTACTCATCAGTCTCTTTTATGACTAGAACTAGTTTTTATTATTAACCACAGTTAGAAGAGTATCATGGCCAGAATTAAAGCAACTAATGTAAAAGGATACCACACCAATTCATATCTAGAAATTTCTCCAAAAAAAAAAAAATCAACAAGGGCTTACTTAGTAGTTAATATTAAAGAAAATCTGCTGACAACGTGAGAGATACATTCAAATTAGTAAGTAACAGGACTCGAGATTTGACCTGAGGCCAATAAAGTTCTGGTCGACAAACATATAGCCATCCCCACTTTTCAAAAGACTTACATTAGTACCTATTTTCACTAACCAAAAGAAATGCTAAGAGCAGTTTTCACTTGTACGGAAAAAAGGCAAAAAGTGAAAAAACAAGAGTTCAGCGTTTGGTTTAGGAATGGCTCCACCAAGCTCCTTCCCTGGGAACTACATTCAGCATCTCAAGCATAAGCCACCACAGCTTTGAACTGTGTCTATGGGTATCTGTGCTGTATCTCAATTTTATTTTGTGCATCTGTTAGCAAGATGTGTCCTAGGGTATGTGAAAAGCCTAAGAGAGAGAAAACATTCTTTAAATTTTTAAAAACTTAAAAAAGAGAAAAGCCTAAAAGAGATTTTTTTTAGGTCTAGGAAATGCTCAAAAATTTTTTCCATATAAATTAATAATTGCTGCTGCTTCCGCTTTTGTCATTTCAGATGACAAAAGTCTTCATTGGAACACTACTCATTCAAACAGTGGGGGAAACCTGTATTTTATCTTTTTATTACATTTATTTTTGAGAGACAGAGTGAGACAGAGCATGAGCAGGGAATATGAAGCAGGCTCCAGGCTCTGAGCTAGCTGTCAGCACAGAGCCCGATGTGGGGCTCGAACCCACGAACTGTGAGATCATGACCTGAGCTAAAGTCCAATGCTCAACTGACTGAGCCACCCAGGCGTCCCCAAAACCTGTATTTTAAACCACTTAAAAAACCATACATCTAAGGAATCTTCTCCAATTAGGAGTAACAGAATTCCTAAAATCAGCCCTGCTTACCAACTACAATAAAATCTTGAAAAATTAAAAGTAGATATCTGTTGCCCTCAGAAGTCGTAGAGTACGTTGTATTTCTCCAATTCCAAAAATATGCCTACACTTGTTTACCCATCAAGCCCAACCTAACCAAAACAAACAGCTATTAATTCACAATCAGGAAAGGGAACAAGTTTGTCTTTGATCAACATAACACTAAACTTACTTCCTGAGCATACATTGTTTAAAAAGAAGATGTATCTCAAGGTTTTATTCTATTTCATGTTTCTCTATTATCAGAGGTAAGCATCTGAAAATAGTTAACAGCATATTACCATTTAGAATTGAAGGCGATTCATATGTAAAAAGATATTTGGTAAAAGGATAAAAATGCATATCTGCTACATAGTTCTCAATGGTCAGTTGCATCAGGCCAGTAACTGAGAAATTTGCTACCATACGGCACTGGTAACAGATTTAAGTGTGATCCTGTTTGGCTTCTGAGATCATTTTATGCCCAGGTGGCTGCGTTGTTAGTTTAACCACAAAGAAGCCGTTATCAGTTGTAATTACATCTGGACAAGTATCTTCAAATACATACCATACAACCTAGCTGCTTGCCCAGCAAAATAACGGCCACTTAAATAAATTAAGATATTAAAATCTTACATTCATTTAATTAGATTTGATTCTCTGCCAACAGAAGCAGAAAAAAAAATGACATGAAACTAAAGTTTATGGAAATGATCTGATGAGGGGTTCCTGGGTGGCTCAGTCGGTTCGGCCTCCAGCTCTTAATTTCGGCTCAGGTCATGATCCCAGGGTCTTAGGATCCGGCCAGCCACCTGGCTTCGCGCTGGGCATGAAGCCTGCTTGGGATTCTCACTCTCTATCCCTCACTCTAACGCTCTCCCCTGCTAGCGCTCTCTAAAATTAAAAAAAATTTTTTTTAATGATTTGATGAGCTAAAAGATATTAAATTCACAAGGATAAAAAAAAAATCGATTTGGAATTTGACCACGACTTAACCTACCAAGACACGCAGGCAAAGCTGACTCAGTGCAGTATTTTCCTAATAAACCGACTAACTCCTTACCAGCCAGCAGTTCAGAGAACAAAAGGACATCGATTCCAGCCCTTTGGTAAAAGAACAACGGATTTTCAAAGAAATATTACTGGCATAAAGTGAAGATTCGTTAGGTTACTTCTGCAACTGTGAGCCATTCAGAAACGCGCTCTACAAATCATAATACATCGCAGGCGTCTAGGATCCAGGATGCCCGCTCGCTCGCACCTTTCCCCGTTCTACCTAAGAGGCTGCACCTTTGGCAGCAGAATCCGGGGAGCCTGCAACAGTTCTGAAACGACTCGTGCTCTGACAGGTCGCTATGTGTGTGAGACACTCGGGTCCTGTTCGCGAACGCCTTCGGAGTTTAACCTAACCCACCGCGGGGGGCTCCGGAGACGACGCGCGGCACAGAAGGGCGGGGAGGCGGCGGACGCCGGGCGGCGTCGGGGTAGCAGGCCCAGGGCCACGCCTCAGCCTCTACGCTCCGGCCGCGTTGACCTGGCGGCCCCTCCATGAGAGCCAAGGCCCCAAAGCCCGCCGGGACCACAAGCTGCCGAGGGGCTCCGCCGCCGCGAGAGTGGGGAGGAGCGGGACCCTACAGCCTGGCTTCAGTTCTTACCATAGCGGGTCTTCCGAAGGCTGGGCCTACGCGCGGCGAGGGGCGGGGCAGGACTAGGCCGGTTTGATTTTGGCGCCGACACCGCCGGGGGGCGGAGCAGCGACCAGGAAGAGGTGGGCGGGAGGCCGATCTCCGTCCCAACGGTGCGCGGCGACCCCTGGCGGCTCGGCGGAGCGGCCGGCAGGAGAGGGGCGAGGTCGGCCAGGGCGCTCCTTGGCTTCATCTCTCCGCGGCTCCTGCCTCTGCTCTCCCGATGTAGAATGTGACCCCCTTTTTTTTTTTAGAAAGTCTTGAGCCCTCACTTAGGGCACCATTTCCTCTCGCTGCAGAAACCCGGCCTAAGTTGGCCTAAAAAATAGAGGCGGTTTGGTTGCCGGAGAAGGAAGCAGTGCCCACATCCATCCAGATTTGACCAGCCTGGGGCAGACTTTCTTCGCCAAATTTTACCCCTATTCTTCTCTGCAACCTCTCTTCACTGTTTTCCCAGTTTTTAAATACCACTTTGTATTGTTTTCCCCCTAGGTTTATTTGTTTTAAATAAACAAAATAATGAGGTTCAAATGAAAGGTGTGGAAAACTATCTCATGACTTGAAAATACATGAATATTCAGGGCTACAGCTCAGGTGTGTGAGCCTAAAAACGCTACCAAATTAACCCAGACTTATTATTTTGAAAAGTATTGTACGTTACTTTGACCCATTTTAAAGTATAGTAATTTTACTGAAAACAGAAAGAGTAGCATCTAAAGCAGGAATTTGTATCTTCTCCTGCGAAAGAAACAGAAGCCCAAGGGGTGCCAGAGTGGCTCAGTGGGTTGAGCTTCTGACTCCTGAACTTGGCTCAGGTCATGATCTCACAGTTTGTAGGTTTCAGATCAGAACCTACATAGGATTCTCTCTCTCTCTCTCTCTCTCTCTCTCTCTCTCTCTCTCTCTCTTTCTCTCACTCCCTCTCTGCCCCATCCCTGTTCACACTATCTCTCTCAAAATAAATAAACATAAAAAAAAGAAAGGAACAGAAGCAAGGGAAGGGTTATATTGATTGCTTAGAATTCCATTAATTTAGTTTTTCCTAGGGTGTGTTAGGATACCACACGATTGATGGTACATGACATATTAAAATAGTAAATGGGTAGCCATTTAATACGTATTTTAATATGTACTAGAAAAAGTATAAGTAGCACATTATATTCTGCATTTCTCATGCATTGCTCTAGATATGGATGAAATAGTTATGTCAAAAAAACAAAAGTGATATTTAAGAAAATACTAAATTACTGCACTGGTGATATGTAGATTTGACAAAAATCATAAAGGTGACACGTGTAGGAAGACTTGCCTTACTTAGTTCTGGAACTGCCATCCCTCTTCCCTCCATCAGGAATGGCCTTTCTCCATTTGCCTTATTCTTATCCCCGTTAGACAGCTCAGATGTCTGGAGATCTGACATCTGATTTGCCTCAGGAATCTTCTTCCATGTTTCCCTGCTCCCACGGCACAAGCAGATAGGGTCTCTTCTGTGGTATGCTGTAGCAATCTGCAGTTTTATCATAGCACCCCACATTCATTTTATAACTGTTTTCTTGAACAGCTTCCCTGCAATATCAAACTCCTTCCTGTGGCAGCATTAAGCCAACTATTTTGGTGTCGCCAAGACCTAGCACAGTGCCCAACACATGGTAAACACTTAATAAGTGTGTATCAAATAAATGCACTGGATATTTAAGAACACCATCTTTTCATTGACTCGGGGATAACTAGATATGGTTTTCAGTTGAAAAATCAAAGGCTATCGTACTTAATTAAAATCATAACTATTTGTATTGAGTAATGCTTTCCCATTTATTATCCTTACCAACAGAATTTTGAAATTATCATATATACCATTCATATGTGTTCAATTAAACAAAGAAGCCATTAAACTGTATTGTGTGTTCTAATGCTGCAGCGGCCTACAAGGGCAAACCACAATCTAAGCCTGTAAATGCTTCAAGGTTAGGAAATCAAAACACTAAAGACAATTACATCAGCCAACAAGACTTTAAGCTTTAGTGAGTCAAAGAATTTCTTTGGTTCTGTTCTGTCCCTATGTAAGTCATTTGGCTGGCTCCTGTTGCCAGAGCAGTTCTATCCACTTCCGGTTTGGCACTGCCTAAATTAGAACTGATTTTGCTCAGACTCCTTAATATGCCTCAGTTTATCTTTTAATAGGTATCTTGAGACACCCAAGTTTTGCAATATTATAGAGCAGGTAGATGTAGTATACAAGTTTTTAAGTATGGTAAATAAATATTAACAGCGTCTGAGAAGGACTCATGAATTTGGACCCTGGATCCACCATCTAGCATTTGCTGTGGTACCCAAATGGCGTGTGTTTATTATACAAATGTGTTTTACAAAATCCTGAAGCATACATTAAGTTCACTCTTTTTACTTCACTTGCTGCCTGCAAAGCGCGTGAAGATCAGCCAGACAGGTCACACCAGTAAGGAATTTATGTTTTAATCAGAACTGCCCTTCCATCTCAGCACCCTTGCCCAAGACCCTGCTCCCTAGAGGGGGAACCTATTGCCCTTACTCCAGCCACAACCCTCCCCAAGGGCAAGGGACCTGCAGGGCCAAAGAGATCTGCCCACCCACCATCCACAACCTCCCTTCTCGATTAGGAATATGGAAACTCTGAATCCCTGGAGTTTTCCCCCAAAGAGAGCCTGAGACAAAGATATGCTGGTAATTTATCTGGGAGTGGGGAGGCGGCAAGGGTGAGATGGGAAAGGAGCAAAGCCACTAAACATCTGTGCACTTCTCAGTGTGAGTATTTAAAAGTCTTTACAAACTGATCTGTTTTGCCCAAGGGAATGGACGAGTTTGTGGAAGGAGAGAACACAGGAGAGATGAGATCGGAGGACAGAACTCCACTGGAGAGGACACTGGGAATCTCCAGGTGCCTTCCAGGCCCTTGGCCGTGGTCTTTAAACACCTGATATTCTTGCTGCAAACAGGTGTGGTTCTTGCCAAGTGCATCTAATGAAGTTTCTGCCATCTAGGCCATGCCCGACTAGACCAGGGCTAGGGGCTCGTGCCAAAGGCAGAGTGTACAGGATGGACATAGAGCAAGCCACTTGCCTTTGAAGTGGCCGAGGCAGCCTTGGACAGTGACAAATGGACTCCATTGGATCTTCTCTTGGGAAAGGTGAGTACTAAGTGCACATAGTGCAGGTTGCTCATTGGAACTGTAGCTGTATTCTAAATGTCCCTGAACTGTAGTTACACTTCTCTGAAATTCCTGATGTGCACCCCAGTTTTGGAATACCAAACCTCAGAATGACACCACCAAGGAGAAGAGACACATGGTCTTGCCTCTGGTTCCCTTGCTTTCTCAGGAAATATACTCCAAATTGAAGACAACCATCTCACGGTCCTCCCATGAAATTCTGAGTAGTGTGACCTCTAGGAGAACCTTCTTATTAAGGAAGCAGGAAAAGAAAGTAATTTGGAAAAGACAGAGGGAGAAGTCTACAAGGTAGGGAAAGAAGAATGAAAAACCAAGAGAGGAGAACATTTCAAATAGTCAACATTTAAAAAAATTTTTTAAATGTTTATTTTTGAGAGAGAAAGAGGGGGAAACAGAGGACCCAAAGTGGGCTCTGCAATGATAGCAGACAGCCCAATAGGGATCTTGAACTCATGAACTGTGAGATCATGACCTGAGCCCAAACCAAGTGTCAGATGCCCAACTGACTGAGCCACACAGGCACCCCAAGAAATAGTCAATATTATCAACTTCTCAGTCACACCACATCTCCTGAGTTAGAAATGACAATGGCTATTGTGTCATTTGTGCAGAGCATCAATTTTAACGAGGGCGCCTGGAAACTGGAAAAATCTCCGATGGTCTGTGGCTCTCCAAAGGGCAACAGTATGTAAACAGATACGTGGTATATCTCTGGTAGTAAAATTTCATGGAGTAGGGGTAGGGGAGATTAGGAAAAAATGTCTAAAACAGCTCCTTAGGGGGATGATAATGGAAAAAGTTTGAGAAACATTGCTGTAGAGTAAGTCCACAATTTATCACCCAAACTGGGCACATCTGAGAATGAAAGGGACTGTTACATATAATTATTTGGCATAAAGTAGGATTATCCCCATGAATCATGTGATAACTCGGAACTTCCTTTGTGCTTTATTAACACTTCTCTTATGGTTCTTACCTTAATTTGCTCTGTATCATTGTTACTAATGCTCTTTTAATCATTCCATTGGGAAGAACAGGCACAGGAAGTAACTTACTCCTTTTCGTAGCCCTGTCTCATTTCTCTTCGTTTCTGCTTGAGCATTCTCTGGCCTCACAACAGTGAACCATTTGTTCCTTCCTGGACAACTCGGGCCTTCTGGCCGTCTTTCAGCAAGCATCGACTCATCAGCGGTCCGGCCCCAACACCAGCCCTCTGCTTTCCTCTAGGGTGACCTCTTAGCTGCCAGTTCTCTCAGCCCCGTCCAGCGAACCCTGTCACCCTCCACTCCAGGCAGGGGGCCTGGCCCAAGTCCATGGGGGAGTCTGAGTCATGGTGTGGGGCCCTAGGTGGCCATGAGGGTCTGTACTTACCCAGCAAGTATCCTAATGCCCAACGGAGTATGACATTAAACAGCAAATAAAAACCACCACCACAGGTCAAGAGGCCATGGAAAAAAGGAAAATGTTTTTTATATTGTTTTTGAAGGAGGGTTCCTGCATTTTCATTTTGCATCAGCCCCCACAAATTATGTAGCCAGCCATTATATATTCTATATTCTATATACATATGTACATATATACATATGTACACACATATGTATATATACACATACTGAATATATATATATATTCATTTAAGTTTCATTCCAGTAAAGGTCCATGAGAACAGGGACTTTTTAGTTTGCTGCTATTCCCTAGTGGCTAGAACATACTAAACTCAGTAAACATTTGCTAATGAATGCATATAAAAGCAGCTCGTATTATAATTACCGGCCTGGTTCACTAACCAAACTGTAAGCTCTTGGAGGTCACAAGCTTTATCATTCATCTTTATATCCCCTACACCTCCCCTAAACCCTGGTGTATCACAAGTGCTCAGACATTTGTTCAATGACAGCAACTACAAAAAAGATAGGGGGGGCGGGGGAGGATAGAATGTCATTTGCCCTTCCTGTCTCTTCACTTAGGCTAAATAATAAACTGCAGCTTTAATTGAACTTGGCTGCTCTGGAAAGGAGTGCATCTGGCTTTATGTGAAATGAGTTCTCAAAGGATAATTTGAGAGATGCTTAAATATGGGGCAACTGGCTTTTATCAGGAACGCATGCTCTCTGCTTCTGAAAACCTCCCAACAGCCCACGATGGCAAAGGTGCCTGTTTGGTTAGAAATAAAAATAAGTGAAGAATGGAAGCAGGATTAAAGAAAACTAATATTCACAGTCACTAGTTAGTAGCATTATGTTTGGCCTTTTTCTCATTTGTTTCATCTATCCTTCCAAGACTGACTTAATTTCCTCCTATAGAGTTACAATCTATTATAAGTTTTTTTTAATGCTCCAGGAAAACAAAACAATAAATTTTTGTGTGTCCCTCCATTGTTCACAAAGGATACTCAAAAGATAAATTTCAGTATTCATTCCATCATAGCAAAATATAAATCCCAGACTTAATGAAAAAATCAAAAGCCTATAAATAAAAAAGTTCTATGAATATACGTAAGGCCATGACTTATTTATAATTAATGAAAGAAGATGAGTGTTCTTTATAGGAGAACAATAGACCAAATATCAAATCCATACACTACTCAGGACTGAGAGCCTATCTGTCCTCAAGTCTTGTGGGGAAGATACTGGCCTGTAGGTTAGCAGCACTGAGATGACAACTCTGACATTATGAATAGAGACCAATGTAAATTGTGTTCGATTTAAGAAAGTCAGTAGAGGGGCGCCTGAGTGGCTCATTTGGTTCAGCATCTGACTTCAGCTCAGGTCAGGATCTCATGATTTGTGGCTTCGAACCTTGCCTCGGGCTCTCTGCTGACAGCTCAGAGCCTGGAGCTTTTGGATTCTGTCTCGTTCTCTCTGCCCCTCCCCCTGCCTCTCTCTCTCTCTCAAAAATATATAAATGTTACAAAAAGAAAGCCAATGGAAACAATCTTCTTTGGAAGGATATGATGTAGTGACATCCTATTATTTGTACATTTATCATCAGGTTCCTTTACAACAAAACCTCGAGAAGACTGTCTGGATATAATCTTTAGATGTTGTGAGCACTGCTTGAAATGCTTGGCCATGACCTTGATGTAATATAAAAAATTTTATTGTAGGGGAGGGGAGCCTGGGTAGGTTACTCGGTTAAGTGTCCAACTTCAGCTCAGGTCATGTCTCAAAGTTGGTGAGTTTGAACTCCACAACCAGGCTGTCTGCTCTCAGCGTGGAGCCTGCTTTGGATCCTCTGTGCCCCCTCTCTCTGCCTGTCTCCTGCTTGTGTCACCTCTCTCTCTCTCAAAAATATTTTAAAAATAAAGGAATAAATAAACTCCTAACTTTAAAAAAATTTCATTGTAGTAAATTTTATTTTATTTACATTTTGGAACCTAAAGACAGTATTTATAGTGAGGTCCCTTTCTAGTTCTTCACCCCCTAGAAATGGGACTGCCCTGACTGCCAGAAGGTCCGCCCTGTGATTCTTTAAGGATTTTAAGCATATTGCTTTGGGCTATTTGGACTTCTAAGTATATTTGCTAAACACAACGTGTCATGGTTTTCCAAATTCCTGCTTAAGATACATCCTAAATGTCACACATTATTAGCATCATAAACAACAAAAATTTCACTAAGCTTTTCTCACTATTATAAAGTTTGGTTGAGGTATTGATATCTTCCCCATATTGTAGGACATTCCTTCATTTATTTCCCTTTACTAAAAAAGCAAACAATATGTAAAATACATAAACATTCACCCTGGAAATGGAGAAAACAAGCTTTATTATAATGATTTGAGATTTTGTTCATGGTAAAGGTATACACATAAATCTTGTTTCTCCTATGTTTCAAGACAGAATTAATTTAAAGTTTTATTGTAGACTAAAGCATCCAAAATACTGTGGTACATATGTAGCTACGAACATACAAACACTTTGATGCACAGCGTTCATTCTTTTCTTTAAATAGGCAGTCAGCATTTCGATTCATAAAGGAACAAATGAGAATATATCAGTATCAATGTCAGAGTGCTCAAGACTTAGTGTTCTATACACAAAACGTATGAAACAGACCTATAAAGATGGAATGTACAAAATTTAAAAAGAAACCAAGGAAGCAGAAACCCTTCATACTCATACAGAGGACTGAAAGGCTATAAGAAGTGAAAATGACATAAAGAATTCTATTACAAGAATGCGCTCTGTTGATGACAGAACATTCTCATGTCATAAAGCGAAAGCATTGAGTTTAAGGCTGTGTTGCTTTTGAAAGTTAGTGGACGTGCTGTACATTCATTGGGACAACATAGCCAATTTATTAATCTATTTTAGAATATTAATAGCTTTCATACATTCTCCACAAACAGACCACACAATCACTGCCACACAGTTCATCTTCAGAAAGTTTAAGATTAACATCATGATTTGTAGCTTACTGCCATTTAAAACAAAACAAAAAAATCATTTATTTATACCAAACAAATCTTTAATGGGCACTTAGTTTCCTTTATGGCAATACTAGATTCCTAGTTATCAAAAATATTAAAATAATTGTAAAGTTTAAAACCCTGCAACATTTACAGAATGCAACAATATTACGACTTTCAATTTTAAGCAATGATGTTCTCAGCAAACAGCTTCAATTTTATCCTACCTGGAAATGTCTTGTTTTCAAATTAGTAAACTAAAAATATTCCTCCTTTTCCAGAAGCTGGTGAATAGGGAGGATACTATAGAGTCCAAATGTACAAAAAGATTTTTCCCTTTTGAAGTAATCTGCACATTACCTAATGTTTATTTGCTGTTTCCTCCAATTAACTCCGTAGGTATTAGGAAAGCATTGATGTGAATCCTTCAGGGTTAGGGATCCATAGACACTTGCTAGTGTACTGCTATTCCAGCCATCTTCAAGTGAGGACATACCCTGTATATTTAGTAGTAGAAGCAAATGTGTTCTAGTTGCATGGACCTCAAATCTAGTCAAAGAGTAAATTAAAATAAGGAAACCTGGGGATTTGTTTAGTTACTGGAGACTAAAGTTTAATCAAGATACTAAGTACCATTTAAACAATGGTGAACAGTCATAAAGGCTTTTTATTCATGTGTTTCTGGATGGTCAAGTCACCGCGTCCCCCAAGTCCAGCAGAGAAGGTCTGTTTTAGAGGGAATGCATTGTCACTGACCTTTACATTCAAACTGGCAACATTCTGCCATAAGTGCCCAGGGGACATCTGAATGGTAATTTCTCAGTGCTACTTATCATGAACGTATGACAGGTTCTGTACACTTGACAAAGAGAAATCAAACAATAATGATAGCTCAGGGGGGAAAAATCACTTATTTTAATATCCTTCTCAGTTTACCAGAAACCATTTTCCATAGAACGTGACAAAATTTCATTTAAACCTTGTCTACTCTATCTCGTCAGCAGCACTTTCCCTCCTCAAAGATGCTCACTAAGAAATATAGTAAATGCTCCGATGTATCCAAATGTGAAACGTTATCTATACTTTAACATACATAATTACATATTTTGCGGGGAAATTACAGTGATTTTTAGAGTGCCCACAGCATGCGTTTTAGTATCAGATAGTGGAACAGGTCTGAATCAAATGATCTAATCTGCCATTCCAGTTTGTGCCAATATTGACAGATTAAAAAAAAAAAAGCCTTGTATTCAATCTATTATTGAGATACCCAGTCTGTTATGGTAGGGCATCTAGTTAATCTCTAAATTCACAAAGATAATTTCAATGTTGTGCAAAAAACTCTTTTAAGTAAACTAGTCTTAAGACCAAGAGTTTGTGACAGAATCTAAACAGGAAGCCATTTTTACTTGTGAAAACAAACAAAAATTATTTTAACCAATTTAAAAGGTTTTCTTTTAAACAGTCTAGGACCTATCAAGGGTCTAGCTTATCTTTTATGCAGAAGGTCAGTAAATGGCAAAATGAAATCCCTTCCCTAGATGTAAGCTCCAAGTATGGAGGGATTTTTGTCTCTTCCGTCTATTGCTGTATCCCCCGTGCCTAGAATAGTGCCTGGCACCTAGTAAGCACTCATTAAACATGAATGTTGAAATTCAAAGACTTAGTTTGCTGATGTTAGGAAACAGTATCTTATTTAACATCCTAAAAATGTTATTGAATTTTAACGTTATCACAGTCTCAAATATTTTGAAAACTCTACCTAATTAAGAAAAAGGAAAAAAGAAATTCTAAACCTAAATGTAAATCTTCCTGAAAACATTTTTTCGGAGGTTGAGCTGGGCATAACAAACTTGATATATAATTGGAAGAAGCTAGATTTCCTTTCTAAATTAAAAAAAGTCCTATACATTAGAGAATGACTGGGTTATAAATTAATAAGTAATAAACATCACATATAATCACACATATGGGAAATGTTTTCTTATAGTACAGTTCTAAGGTGCTTTCAGTGAAAAATATCCCAAAGTCATTATCAAAGATGCCAAACATGACATCCTATTTGGTAGAACTGAGTAGAAAATTAAACAGTGGGAATAGACCACGTCTTAGCTTACAGTATCAATGACAGATTAATAATTGGCTAAATTTTCTTTGCATTTCTCAAAACCCATTTATACTTGGCTTAAATTAAAAGTAACTCAAGTTCAACGGTTCTTTTTCCTTCAACCTGTTTTCGTTCTGTTGTTTTTGAAAGCACAGAAGGCCATTTTCTGACTAAAAGTCAGCCAATACCATCATTCCTGGAAAATGGTGAAATGAAACCTGTTTTAGGGCTTGCTCTGGGGACGGCTTTAAACTGCGCAGTAAAGGGATGTGCTGGACGATGCTTCTGTCTTTCCGAGTGCTGCCTATTTCAATACACCAAAGATTCAGCTATATATATATATATATGATACATTCTACCTTACCCTAATCATGTATACATAGTCCTTTAATGCCTCTACTATTCATTAGACAATGATAAATAACCATAACATGCCCTTACCTGTAATGCGTTCGAAATAACACGACTTTGGTAACACTTGCTTTCTAAGGGGAAACCATTAATCAATCACATGCCTTTGGTTGACACCATCTGTCCTCCAAAGGGCTACTTATGGCTCTCTGTCCTAGGACACTGGTGTCCTACTACATGTGCTGACATTTTGCAGGAGGTAAAGCTTTCGCTTTCATGAAGTTGAAGAGGAGAGACATGTGAGAACATGGCACATAAAATGTGACTGACTTTTTCTTGATTTCATGCCAGTGCACTAACTGGAGTTGGGGAGCGGGGGAGGGCGTTTGTTTACCAAAAGGTGACATTGCAATTGTAATATGCTTTTCAAACTTCAGGTTTCCCTGAAAATGGACTCTGTTTTTTGATACAAGGAGAGCAGGAAAAGGTGAGCAAAACATACAAAAAGGATCTTTGATCTAACCCAGAATGGCTGGTACATGTGTGGTGGTTTTTAAGCACTAAACTCACGAGGTCTCATCACACCTGGGAGGGTTTTGCAAGACAGTCTTATGTTCTCCTAATTTACATGTAGTTATTGATAACCAAAAAATGTTGCATGAGTTAATACCGACTGTAAGAGTGAGGTTAGAAGATCCCCCGGGTCTTGTAATCGAAGTGAAATAAAGTACAACAGATTGTGGTTTTGTTTTGTTTCATTTCGTTTTGTTTTTGGAGGCTTTGCACAAAAGCTACCATTCACGGGATTAACAAACACCTTTGAATATCCTAGGTTTCTTTTTAGTGCTTGTTTGATTTGCAAAATCAGTTCAACTACACAAATCCCTGTCCTAGAAGCCATAGTTCACAGGTGTGAAATGCTGCAGTTTCCATAGATTCAGTAGAAGGGATATCTTTCTTCAAACCCTAAAGGCGAACTACAGAAATCAGATATGCAGGTTTTAAGGAAATTGTTACATTCAGAAATCACCTTGGAAAGTTCACCAATGATTCCTTCTAGCATGAAAAGTCTAGTGTAATCTGGTCCCGCGTCGAGAAATCCATTCCAGTTTATAGTGCAAGACCTTTGGGAGAGGGGGTCCAGCTGCCCCCCACTACTGTAAGTACCGGTAGACCTTGAAACAGTGGTTTCCAGAGTCTGCAACCACAACATGACCGTCTGAAGTCAGGGCCAGGCCTTGGGGGCCGTACAGCGGGTCAGCAGATGTATTAATGTAGGACAAAAATGATCCACTTCCATCAAAAACCTGTAAAAAAAATATAAAGTCAGAGTGTTACAGGCAAAGTTGTAGTAATATGATGAAACAGGAGTCAGACACCCTTGATGCTAATATTGTCAACATAAAAGCCTGTGTGTAACCCAATGGGTTTGTTTAGGTCACTATCATACATCTGATCCTTCCCTCCACTTACCTTGCTTTTTCTCTTCTCACTCTTTATCCCTGAGTCAGTGACAAGGAGCATGCCACTAGCCACTGACCTCGCTTACATTTTTATAGTGGTCAGTTTGAGGAGAATAGTCCTCAGTGCAGCCTGAAAATGAAGGACCTTTGTCTCCTACTCTCGGCCTTCACTTTCCGTACTTCCAACCTCACATCCCTCTTCTATTCCCAATCATAAGACATAAAAACCAGCAATTTGACCACAAAGGAATGATTCTGAGTCATAATAATACACAATGAGAAAATAAAGATCGTTGTTTTTAAATGTTCATTTATTTTTGAGAGAGAGACAGCCTGAGCAGGGGAAGGGGCAGAGACAGAGGGAGACACAGAATCTGAAGCAGGCTCCAGGCTCCGGACTGTCAGCACAGAGCCTGATGTGGGGCTTGAACCTGTAAGGATGCAGGTCTGAAACTGACTCCATGAAACAATAGAAGGGCACACATTGCCCAAGGCAAAAGGGACCACCCTTGTAACATTTCTAAGGGCAGGCCTAAAGATGGAGGCTAAGACTAGTCACGCCCTACCTGAGGGTCCTGGGCCCACTCTGTGATTGGTCAATACTCTAAATGTTGTGATTGGTCCCGCCAAAAGTAACAAATACTCTAGGCAATGTGAATAGTTAAACCTGCTGTCAATAATATTGTATAATAATGATTGGATCACTGTATTTTCTGTAACTCCCCCTTCCCAAACTCATAAAAGCCCTATCCTGCCTTTGTTCTGGGCTCACTCCACGTGGATCCAGTAAGTCTGTGAGCCCGAGTTTAGGCTGGCTGGGCCTAAATTCATAATAAAGCCCTTTGCTTTTGCATGCGTGCTTCGGCCTCCCTGGCAGTCTCTGGTTTTTGGGGGCGATATTAAAATCTGGGCATAACAAACCCATGAACCCTGAGATCATAACCTGAACCCAAGTTGGACACTTAACCAACTAAGGTACTCAGGTGCCCCTATTTTTTTTCCTTTTCAGAACAGAGGGAGTTATAAGAAGTCAATAGTTCAACATGTACCTTTGTGGGGATTTTTTAGAAAATTTTAAGTAATCTCTACACCCTGTGTGGAGCTCAAACTCACAACTCTGAGAACAAGATTCACACACTCTACCAACTCAGCCAGCCAGGCACCCCACAACATGTATATCTGGATATGAAGTAGTCTTTTGGGCTGGAGGCTTCTGCTGTGATGAAATAACAAGGAACATTTCCCTTTCACAAGGCCTGGGCTAGTTTCTTTTGACCATTCCGTTTGGCCCGTAAGGGGTTTTACAAGGCAGTGACACCATGCAGGTGCTAGGAGGGCCACAATACAAACAGCTAAGCATCTGTAATCTACGGAACTGCTTTAGGAACTTGGTTCCCTGGCTGGCTTCTAGCTTTCCATCACAATAGAATGACTCTTTCAAATGTTAATATACATTAGCATATTTAAGCAAGATAAATATAATGGAGAAATAAAAGCATTTATAGTCTCCATCCTTTTTCTGGGAAGTGAATACTTAAATCAGATTCAAAAGGCTAACGACTGCTGTTTTCACAAAGATACCTAGATGCTACCTTATTTAACCAGTGCATTCTGAAGGCTCAGAAACTCGGCACAGGGCCTTATTGGCAAGGAAGAACAGCCCTGTCTGCAGATGTATGTTTAGATTCTTGTGGGTGTCAACACAGAGAAACCGAGAAAACAATAGTTCTTAGTCTGAGGATTCAAAACCTTTGTTCTTAATTTAAAGAAAAATCATACTTTTTTTTTTTTGTCTGGCAAAGAATACAGACCTCTTCTCAAAATAATGTTAAAAAATTTTTTTTCCAGGGGTGTTTGGGTGGCTCAGTCGGTTGAGCATCCGACTTCAGCTCAGGTCATGATCTCACGGTTTGTGGATTCGAGCCCCGCATCAGGCTCTGTGCTGACCACTAGCTCAGAGCCTGGAGCCTACTTCAGATTCTGTGTGTCTTTCTCTCTCTGCCCCTCCCCTGTTCATTCTCTGTCTCTCAAAAATAAATTAATGTAAAAAAAAATAATAAAATAAAATTTTTTCAGAATGTAACTACTTTTATTATTTTTTATATCTAATTAAAATGCCAAATGCCAGAGCACCTGGGTGGCTCAGTCGGTGGGGCGTCCTACTTTGGCTCAGATCATGAACTCACAGTTCGTGAGTTCGAGCCCCACATGAAGCCCTGTGCTGACAGCTCAGAGCCTGGAGCCTGCTTCAGATTCTGTCTCCCTCTCTCTCTGACCCCCTCCGCCTCATTCACCTGCTCTCTCCTTCAAAAAAAAATTAAAAAATAAAATAAAATGCCAAATGCCATTCATGACACCATTAATCCTAAACCATGAAAACATATTTAAATTCATTATTACATTTAAAAATATTTTTGTTCACTTTTAATTTTGAAATAATTGTAGATTCATAGGAAATTCCAAGGTTAGTATAGAGAAATCCTGTGTACCTTTCACCCATTTTGGTAGAATACTCCCATAAAACCATCTGAGTCTGGAGATTTATTTTTGGAAAGTTTTAAGATTATGACCTACATTTCCTTCACAGTCGTTGGGGTAGTCAGGTTATTTATTTTATATTGGTTGAGTTGTGGAATTTGTATTTTTTGAGGAATTGGTCCATCTCATCTAAATTGTCAAAGATACGCATGTAGAGTTCACAGAATTTCCATATTCCTGGCAGAGTCTATAATGATATCAGTGCTTTGTGTCTTTTCCTTTATCAGTCTTGTTAGAGGTCTGTCGATTTTATTGATCTTTCCAAAAAACCAACTTTCTGTTTCATTGATCTTCTCTATTGTTTTCCTTGCACTACACTGACTTCTGATCCTATCTGCACTATTTCCTTCCCTCTGCTTGCTTTCAGGCTGTTCCGCTCCTCTCCATCTGGCTTTTGGAGGTAGGAGCTCGGATGAGTGATTTCTGACTTTCTAATGTAAGCACTCAGTCAGTGCCAGTAATTTCCCTCTCACATAGAATGGTGGTTACCAGGGATGGGAATGGGGGAAATGGGGAGAGGTTAGCCAAAGGGTATAAATTTCCAGTTAGAAGATGAACAAGTTCTGGGGATGCAATGCATTGTATGGAGATTATAGTTAATAAAATGATTTTATGTACTTGAAAGTTGCTAAGAGTAGATCTAAATGTTTTCACCACAAAAAAGATATAGTAATAATGTGATGGTGACCTAAGGTTTTGGTTAAAGCTATGGTGGTAATCATTTTGCAATATATAAGTGTATCAAATCATCATATTACACACCTTAAACTTATACAACGTATATGCCAATTATATCTCAATAAAGTTGGGGGAAAAATCTCCCTCTCAGGACCATCTTAGCTGCACGCCACAAAGTGTGGTATGCTGTATTTGTATTTTCATTCAGGCCAATATATTTTTAAGTTTTCCTTGAGACTTCTTCCTTGACTCAAGTTATTCAGCAGAATGTTTTAAACGCATAAAACAAAATACATGGCATTATAAAGGAAAACAATCATATTAAAGCATAGTTATCAAAATTGTACAAAACTGTGATATAGTAATATGTGGGTCTTTCCAACCAACACATTAAATAATAAGAAATGGTGATGGAAGAGTCACGGGCATACATGACAATTCAAGACCTCTGCAACCGTGATCCTTCCTGGTGACAAACTACACTGATTGCTGCCTATACTCACAATTAAAGAAAATGACCGTTTTTAGTTGGAAGCTAGTAAAAATAGTAACATAATGTTTTTGTTCAATGGACCTCTTCAGTTGTATCCACAAACACTTTTGTGTTAAAAATTCCCAATTTAGCGGTTTTCACTCTGGTAACCTGTTGATGTTATTTCCACTCCAGTTTGCTTTAGTTTAGCACTTCTGGTGAGATTACCTATGGTCTATGAAAACCTAACCAAGGAAGAATGGAAAACATCCCAGTTGGGAGTCAGCCAATTCTTCACTTTCAATGAATACCAATCCCTCTAAACAAATACATTAGCATTTTCAGGTACCTGGATCCTGCTGTTTCCCCAGTCGGCTACAATGATGTTTCCATTGGAATCTACTGCCACACCTGTTGGAGCATTAAACTGCCCATTTCCTTCTCCATTTGAGCCAAACTTCAACATGAATTCTCCCTCCTGGTTAAACACCTGTATGAGATATTTTTAAAGGATTTTATTTAAATTAAAAATAGCTGAGCCAACATTATGAGTTTTAAAAAACATATGCACCTGAGCAGACTTTTTATTACAAGACTTATGATTTAAGACATTCTAAAAAAGGAAAAAAAAACTACAAAGTAGGCCCCCCCATATCACTTATGGTTCCCCAATTTACTACGTAAGTTTCATTTATCATGTGTTAAATCACTTCTTACTTGTAGCTCATATCTGGTTATGGAATACTTATATGCAAAATACTTTTGTTATAAATTATAAAATATATATGAAGAAAGTGGTGCTATAATTTTTCAACAGTATTATTCTTCCTGCCTTTGAATAAATAGCTAAATTTCAAGGACAGGCATTGTATTTCTAACAGGATGGATGATCAAAGTTGGATCAGGAACTTTGAGCTTTTTGTTAGGCGAGGTGCTCAGAATTTATTACCATTTTACAAAGTCAACATGAGAAAGAGTAAGTTGGACTTCACACTTATCAGGGAAAAGTGTGTGAGAGTGTATGTGTGTGTATGTGTGTAATGATACAGGTGAGGGATAAGAAAAGGGCTTTTTAAATATATTTTCTTCCAGAATACATATTTAAAATAGACAGTTTATATGACCCTACGGTGTTGATGGATGGAGCATACTAAGGGGAGGGGCTGAGAGAAGGGGGAACACAGAATTCTTAAGCAAATTCTCTAATATCTGATCTACACAAGCAATGGCTTGTGGTAGTTAAATATTCTTATTAATGGAGTGTAACAAAATATGTATCAAATACAGATTATTAATTTGGAGAGAAGTAAATTTTTAATATGTGGTTAGTTATAAGACTATAGTAAACATACTTTTATCTTGATGATTCAGATGATATTTAATTATTGTGAAATATCTCCAGGATATAATTTTAAGCTTCCATTATGATATGTTGAAGGACTCATTAACAAATAAAAAAGTATTACATGCAAAGCACCACGAGAATAAGGGTTCCTGAAATGTGAATCAGAGGGAGTTCACTATACCTGTGTGCAGACCTAAGCTGAGAACAATCTCAGGGCCTTTTACAGATTCTCTGACTGCCATCTCTGTGATCATGAAAGAGTAAAATGACTCACTTTCTTTTAGTTATGTACATGAGAGAAGCAGAGGGAGACACAACCATCTCTAAAGGCTACGCTCCCTTTAAGATAAAGAAAAAGAAGCATGACTTCCTCTTGAATTAATTACATAACTTGCAAAGTAAGCACACCACCTCTTTGGTTCTTTGGAAAACACAAGATAAGAACCATCTTTGGATAAGATGTGATATTTAAAAATCTTTGTGATTCCTTTTATCTCCTTTCACACAGAACATTCTTGTTTTAAAGGTCAATGAGACTATTTGTATGCTGGTGAGGACACAATTTATTATGCTCTGATCTTTCCCTTATTAAGTCCTAGTAATAATCTTTGCTTGTATTCCTCTCTCCAAGGAAGCATGTTTTCCTTGGTATAATGCAAAAAGCACAAAGGCTTTTGCTCCATTTTGTGATGATGCTGAATGCCAAACTTAGTCTTACTTGTTTTGCAATGAAAAGAAAGTATACACTGAAGGTAGCTAAAGAACTAGACCACTGGTTAGCCCTGACCTATAGGCACGGTTTTTACATTTACCGACAGAGAAGTGAATGGAACCCAGACCACTGCTAACGGCCATGTGTTACTTGGGAAACGAAAGCCCAGCTACTCCATAAAAGCTACAATGGCAACAGCTGTCAAACAGAAGAGAAAAAACACTGGTTTTCCTAAACAGGAGGAAAACTGAATTTAAATTACTGAAATAATCTACCTCTGCTATACTGAAAACTTGATGAGTTTTCAGAATCTTAATAATTACAAATTTCTTGTAGTTTCTATTTCTCCTACCTACAATGCCATTTAATTGCTTATAAATTATTCAGATGAAAATATATTAAGAGGCAGATGCATGATCTGAAATAGTTTTTACAGCTTTACTTTTCATAGCAAGTTTGTATAGCAAGTTTTTTTATAACTTTGATGATACTCTTTTCCTGATTTATTTCAAAATTCTGCTCACCTCAAATACCACCTCCACTTGGAAGTCTTCCCTGATAGTCTTAGTTACAGAAATCTGCTCTTTGTTTTCTTCTGGATACTTATAGAGCTTTATATGTACCTATATTAAAATAATAATGTATCGCTATCTGCCTTGCATTTTGATTACTTACATATGTTTTACTTCCTTCTACATTGTCAGCCAGGACTGGTAACTAGGAGTCCTCCCACATACCAATGCCAGTTGATTCATAGAGGCTGCCTGGAGCACTGGGACGGGAAGGCTCTGAGGCCACAGTTGCGCTTAGTAGAAAAGAGCAACTTGATTAATATTACTGTCCTCCAGTGGGGGTGGAGAGCATCTATGCAGGCGTTTGCTGGCCTTTGCTGATCTACATGAGTTATCTTCTGGTTAAATGCCCTGTGGTGAAATGATTCCTCTATAAAGTGAGTGAAGGACAGGAAGTCTGAGGACAGCCTATGTTACCGTTAAGCTCATCATACAGGACTGGGACAGGCCCCCCGGGAGGGCAGTCTAGAGCCCAGTCCCTACCGCCTCTTTGCTGTTTCCCTCCTCCCCAGCACTACTGTTCCCACTGTCCTCTTCCTTTTACCAAGACACCTCCGGTAGAGAGAGAGAACTTGCAGCTCACAGACACTGAGGGAGGTGGGGGAGTGGGGAGTGAGCTCTACCCCTGTGGCAGCAACTCTGGAGAGACAACATGGCAGGAGGCAGCCTGAGAAGTAAGCAACGGGAGGGCATCCTTTCCCTTCCTCCTGCCAATCAGCCAAGGCCCACTGTGCTCTACACTTTGCACAGGGACTTGGCACCCACCAAAAAAAGCTCAAAACTGTTCCATTTACTTGGACTAAAGGTATCTTTTGGGACAAGCTGGGGAAATGAAGCAGTGATGGACTCAGAAGAAAGAGTGCCTTTGGGTGTTGAAATCCTACCCCTACGGAGCTATTCCAGTCACCAACAATGACAAATGGTTTTTTAACTTTGGTTGCCCAATGGTTGTCTCTAAGTGCAACCATATGCCACCTATGCGGTTTGCTTCTTCCCCTTCCTTTGAAATGGCCTCACTTTAAAACATTTTAATGAATTTACTTACAAGGAAAACTTTATATCATGTCTATAAGTGCAAACCAGTACTGCTTGATGTAAACAGAGGGTTACCCTAAAAATAAACACATAACTCTTAAAATGAAAATGTCTGCCAGCGCACTGTCCATGGGTACCTGGCCTTCAGTGGACCGTGCACCGAACCTTGCGAACTGTGATCTGGAATGCAACTAAACATTTTCTCATTTCAGTAAATGAGAAATTTGTTTGGATTTATTTCTGGGTTTCCTGATTTGCTCATAATAAATATCAAATATTTCTTTCCCCTACACCTAGTGAGAAAGATGTACTATGCTGTTTGGTGGAGGGGAAGGGGCGCTGTATTTTAGGGAACACCAAGTGAGTGAAAGCCTCTCTGAAGTATGAAACATCTATAGGAATATTTCCCTCCCCAAATCTGTGGCGGTAGCAAGCTCTAATATCTAATTTTGTTTGAAAGGCCTTAGGATGCAAATCATTGAAAAAGTGATCTTGTTTTAATTTGTTGAATAGCGACAAAATATTAAGCTTCAATAAGTTCTGCCTCTCTAAGTTCAAGCAACTGCTTTTTCAAATTTAATTTTTAAGTCATCTCCATTTATAGCTATTTCAAATTTAAAAACTGGTCGCTACTGCATTTTGTTCGATTTCTGACTCTCCCAAGTCTGTATGTCCAAATTAAAACCGGCATCTTTAGGGAGAAGCAAAATCTACTCTTTTGGGTTAACTTCTTTAGTTCCTGTGCATATGTGGGAATATTACATTATTTTCTCTGAGACTGATTTCTCAATAAAAGCAGTTAAAAGTGAACAATAATTGGTGTGTTTGTAGTACCTTGACAGAATGATTATGGAAATCTGTAACAATAATCTCATTATTGCTATTTACAGCTGCAAAATGGGGACCTGCAATAAAGATGAAAAACATATGTGACGACTATTAACAGTAAAAATGATTACAACAATGTAGCAGTAACAAAATTTAACATATTATTTAAGAAAGAACAAAGAATTAAGAAAGATCATTCAGCTGGAACTCTGGCTCTAGATGACATGGTCCTCTATCATTCTACACTTGGGACTGTCTACTCCGGCTTCTTTTAGATCAAGGTCAGACTTCCAGCAGCCTTACTGAAGTGGAGCGAGCAAGAAGCACCAGAATTAATTCTCCGCAGCACCAGCTGAAAGTCACATCTGCCAGCTTCCCTGAGTATGTTAGGCCCTTTTAGGGCCCTCAGTGCCCACTGAGGAAGGATGTGGTGATTCTTAGTCCTGGGAAAAAGACTCCCATATGTAATATATTTTTTTTAAAAAATAGAGTGGAAACCCATATTTTGTAATTTGGAATGACGTTCAGAACCTGGCAGAACTGGAGACAAAGCACAAAAATGATTATGCAAATTACTGTCAAATGCTGAAAGCATCCTTTCAAAAAGGAAATTTAATATACTGCTGCAGACGTGAAAAATTAAGTAAGCTTGTGCTTCCAAAGTGGCACGCCAGAAAGAGAAGTCACAGCACTGTCCTTCCTGTACTCAGCAGCTTTTCTAAAGTCCTGCTCTCTCTCATCACCTAGACAGGTGAAAAAACTTCTCATTCAGAAGCTCCTTATTACACAACGCTACTGCTAGGTAGAAATTGGAGTTACTCCATTACTCCTCAAACATTTTTATTCTAAAGATACGTTATCTTAAATTTTATGTTTTACTTGATATTAATATTCAAAGATGGGACGTTGGAGTCGTAAACAGCTGCCAACAGGAACCACCCCCGCACTGCAGGTCAGCTTCCTGCAGGTGGGGTGATTGAGAAGCATCTCACCATGCCTTTGCGTAGATTTTATCCCCGGTATCCTTCCCAAAGCCAGCAAGCACACCGGGGATCGAGGCGTCTTCCACATGCTCCGACATCATGCAAATGTGAGCAAAAGAAGCATAAAAAAGGGGGTTTACATATTACCATCCAGTGTACCTGCAAACTGCCTGTCCCCGTTTCCTCGGCTGCCAAACCTGGTGACGATTTTCCCATTTGGCTGGAAAATGAACACGCAGCACGCCTTGTTATCCACCACAATGATGTGCCCATTGCGGTCCACGGAGACTCCTTTGGGCCCCATCAACTTTCCTGATCCGATTTTTGTCTGTTAGAAACAAGTACAGAAGGTAAGGTTTAAAACACTACCGAACGTGAAGACGGACATCTGTTCTAGTAAACACTTACCTAAACCTTCAAATTGAGCTGCGCAGCTACTCATGGGTCACATTCATTATCTGTTACTAAGATTTATGTGAAATCCTTACTTTTTAAGAGGATCACCACCATGAGTGTTCTAGAATCCCCTTAATTGGGGTCACAGTAACCTTGTAAAGATGCAACACAGTGTGGCAAAAGATCACTGGGTCACGAGTAGGAAGATTATTCTATGTCTGTCGCTTGTTTTAGATGCATCTGGTATAGCATAAAGGGATTCGATTTCCTTAAAGCTTCAAATTCCTTATATATTAAAAAATGTAAAAAAAAAAAAAAAGACTTTGGTAACATCCAAAGGCATTTTTGGAATAGGTACTAAGTAAAACAATGTAGATAAAGTGTTTAGTGTAGAATACAGCATATATTAAGTAGTCATTAACTGGAAGCTATCATCGTCATTACTGTAGATCATAATATCAGAGCTGCCAAGCACCTGCCATTGAACTTTACCAGTGTTAAATTCCATGCAGGCAGGAGTCATGTCTGTTTTATCGACTACTGTGTACTCAGGGCCCAGCATACTTTTTGGTGCCTAACAAGGTACTCAACAATGTATTTACTGAATACATTAATATTAAAAGTCTATTTAGGGTAATCCTGATGATTGAATGGTTCTAGTTTTCAGTATTTTAAAATGGGAGAAAAGCATTAGATTTCTATCAAACACATACCACACGCATTTTACATCTTATTTTTCTGAGTAGACTATATAAATGCCTGTTTGCTATGAGATGCTTGTCTTATATCTTTACTTTTATAGCTCCATTATAAAGTACTTTACTCATTCACCCACTTGTTGACTAATTCTGCAAACCTTGGTGGGCGATGGAGCACCCACTCTTGGGCTAACGACTCCAGGCACCGAGCAGACAAGGCCAAGGAAGACCAGTCCCTCTCCTGCAGGGAGTCTCAGTCACACTGCAGAGACAAACAGGTGCACTGAGGCCTGTTTAATGTGCCTGGTACTGAGTGTTTGGTAGATCTGAGAGAATTCAAATAGGCTATCCTAGAAGCCATACCAGACAAAAAATCAATGTGACAGGCCACTACAGACAAGGAAGGAGAAGGAGCACCCAAGATGAGGACAAAGCCAGAAAGAGCACCTGGCAAGTGAGTGGGACGCAAGAACACCAGAGGCTCAGAGTCAAGCAGATCTCTGTGTTTTTATACGTGCTTTCTCAGATACATTATTAAACAAAGCAAGGTACAGAACAGTGAGTACAGTCTGAGCCAATCTGAATTAAATGTGTTTATATAGGTACACACACATATTCCTGGAAGAGACCAGTAAGAAACCAGTGATATAAACGGTAGTAGGAGAAACTCTTACTTTTCATTTTGTACTCATCTGTAGGGTTATTTTAAATACTTACTTTTTCAAGGTAATTGTTTTGTTGTTTTGTTTTGTTTTGCAAGGGAGAGCGAGAGAGAGAGAGGAAGAGAGAGAAAGAGAGAGAGCGAGCCTGCAAGTGTTGGGGGGTGGAGAGAGAGAGAGAATCCCAAGCAGACTCTGCACTGTCAGTGAGAGCCTGATGAGGGGCTTGAACTCATGAATTGCGAGATTATGACTGAAGCTGAAGTCAGATGCTTAACTGACTGAGCCACCCAGCCTCCCCAGTATGTATTACTTTTTAAATTAAAATTTTTAATTCCAAAAAAGTTTCTATTCCCTTAGGTTCTGTTTTAGTCCCCTTATTTCCTCTATATTAGTGCTACCAGACAGAAATATAACATGAGCCATGTATTTAATTAAGATTTTTAAAAAATTTTAACGTTTTATTTATTTTTAAAATATAGACCGTTTTCAATTTTATTTAATTTTTTAATGTTTTTATTATTGAGACAGAGAGAAACAGAGCATGAGTGGGAGAGGGGCAGAGAGCGAGGGAGACACAGAATCTGAAGCAGGTTCCAGGCTCTGAGCTGTCAGCACAGAGCCTGATGCGGGGCTCGAACCCACGAACCCCAAGATCATGACCTGAGCTGAAGCCGGATGCTCAACCAACTGAGCCACGCAGGCGCCCTAGGATTTTTCTGAATTACAACATCGAAAAAACAAAAAGGAAAAAGGAAAATTATTTTAATCATTTTCTATTTGATCTATCTAAAAGTTATCATTTCAACATATAATCAATATTAAAATTATTGATGAAATATTTTACTTTTTTTTTCTTACTAAATCTTTGAAACCCAGTGTGTATTCCACATGCACAGCACATCTCGATTCAGACGAGTCCCATTTCACGACCTCAGTATCCCCTGTGCCAGTGCCCACCAAATTGGATAGTGCAATTCTATATACTTCTTCTAAGATCTCATTTATGCTATGGCATCAGCTTCTACATCTGTGCATAAAAGTCTCAAATCCATATCTTTAGTCCTGGCCTATTTTACAAGTTATCATCTTAAATTCAGCCAATGTTAAACCAAGTTTACCTTTTCATTTCCACCATTAAAAAAAATGAAGCCTAAATTAACACCTCCTGATTTCCTAGTTCCTTTTATTTTTTTATTTTGAGAGACAGCCCACACAACCAAGTGGGTGGGGGGTGGGTAGGGGGAGAACGACAGAGAGAGAGAAAGAATCTCAAGAAGGCTCCGGGCTCTCAGTAAAGAACCCAATGCAGGGCTTGAACCCATGAACCACGAGATCATAACCTGAGTCAAAATCAAGAATCGGATGATCAACCAACTGAGCCACCCAGGAATCCCTCTTGGTTCCTTTTCCTCCTATATACCGCAGGTCTTTCATACCTAGGATCCAAATTTCAGAGCAAAATTCACTCTTTACCAGTATGAACTTCAGTTTTCTTGTCTATAAAATAAGTGGCAGCCACTGTATTTGCCTCATGAGTCCCATGGATTCTAAAGGACAGAGTGCCAAGCACAGCATACGGCACCCAGGCTCCCTCTCTCCGCTCTTCAGGTGATATCCTACTTGACTCTCAGAACTACCTTCCTTCCTAACAGAGACACACAGGCATGTGCAGAGACTATGGAGAGAGGCAAAGGGAGGGTTTCATAGCCGAGGTTCAGACCTTGTACAATCTTTTATTCTTATAAGTGAGATTCAGATTTGCTACAAAGAGACATATCCACTTATGAAGGAAACAATGAGATTCTTGCAAGGGAATCTGTTGTATAAATTGGATTCTCATTTTGCAGTCTAGCTCAGAGATCAGAGGCTATATCATAATGGGTTTAAAGAAACTATATACCTTCTTTCATGTTGTAATGGAAGATATGTCAGTAGAGATCAAAAGGAAGAGAGGACACTCTGAGTTTTAGAGCAAGAATATTATTACTACCTAACATCATGAACACTAGTTGTTACTTAGAATAACTCAGCCATATAATATCAAGCAGATGATAATTATGTAGAATAAAAACAGAAAATGAAGGATTACTTCCATTCCACGGTGTAGTAAGAGCTAGGTCTTCAAAACAAAACAAAACAAAACAAAACAACTTTAAATGTTAAGCCAAAACCTCTTTTCCTTTCACTTTCCCTTTATCACTCCCCGTTTAGCTGCACTAGATTCTACCATGTGAAATAAGAGTTACAGCATTTGGTCTGACAATGTGTCCCCTGTCTTAAATAGGATAGTGAGCAGAGATACTTTAGACCCTGGCTTTGGAACAGTTAAATAAAAGTAGTAAACTTGACAAGGAGGTCCATAAATTGAGGAAGGGATGATTTTAGAAAAGGGGGCCCAGAGGCCTCTGTATCTGTTCCGAGGTCCTAGATGGGCTGGAAGATAAAATCAGCAGAAAAGACGGAAAGGAAAAATTAGAGGCAGAGAGGAATGAAAATTCGGGCTAAGAATTTGGTGAGTAAAAGAAAGAAAATGGGATAAGCTTTTATATCTCTAGAACTATTAGGAATAAATACAAAGAATCCGCTTTTGTGTTAAAGGTTTGTCTTTCTGAGCATCTGTTTAATTTTACTGAATCCCACTGGAAAAGAAAATAACTATCTCTGAGTAAATGGTCATGCACATGGTCAGTTGGATGAGGTCCCATTACACTACTACAGCATTTTCACCTGCTATCCCTTTACCCCCTGATCAATGCCTATTTAAAAAAAGCGGGGGAGGAGGTATGTTGAAATTATACCATGTCTATTCCCCCAATCCTCTAGAGGGCATGAGTGTTCTTGTTTATTCCAATTACTACCAACAGTATTCCAACCATGAGGATCTAATCTTTTAGGAAGAGTATCTACTACATATAAAATATTGAACCATTGAATAAAAAATGCATAATTCAGGAAGCCCTTCTCTCTTAGATACAAAACTCATGTTTCAACATGTTTTAATATGTTGGATATAAAATATTTCAGTATATTAGATATATAAAACTCTTGCTTCAATGTTTATTTTAGCATTCACTTACGAATTTAGAGAGACGGGTAATTTTGCTAGAGTACGTAACAAGAAGGAAGTTTGGGTTGTCTCCAAACTAGATGGATATTTTCAAAAGGTCATTGAATAGTTCTCCTTCTATTCATGTTAAAGTTGTTGTATTCGGATATGTCTAATAAAAATGCAGTTATGAAAATATAAAAGAAGAGGGAGTTAGAAATACACAAAGGCAAGAGATATTTCTGTGTACGTAGCTATCATACAGAGTCATCAAATTTCTAAGGGAATAAAAAACCCTCAAAGACAATTGAACAATTGTGCTAATATGGCAGAATTATAAACTATGGCTTTTTATTCTCTTAGATTGAAAAGATCCTGCCCCATACAAAACAGAAGCTCCAATCTAAGGGTTAATAATTATGGAAATAATATGTTTTAATAAAAATGATGAGGTGACTATAGTAATCCAATAACTTTACAAAGAAAAATATAAATTCCTCCAATAAGACAAAAACGAGTGAACTCTGTAATCTTTAGGATTCCAAGATAGATGATGAAGAGCATCAACTCTGAACATTTAGACAAAGAAGTGATGACCAGGTGCTGGCATGAGGTCATTAAGTCTAATCACAGCTGATCAAACAGGCTTCGTTTTTGGGACAGGGTTACTGGAAGCAGTGAAAAGAACATTTCTTAGATGCCTATTTCATACGAGGCACATATAAATCCAGGAAGTAAATCTCATTTAATCCTTACCCCCAAATCCTACAAAACAGATTTTTTAAAATCCAAATGTGACATATGAGACTATCAAAGCTCAAGGAAGTTATATCATTAGTTAAAAGCTGCAGAGTTGGGATTCCAAAGGGTTGATCTAAATGTAAGTTCATGTTGTCACCTGAAAGAGAAGCTTCCAGAAGGCTGGACAGGGCCATGCAGAAGGCACACTGCATATGGCCTTCAAAAACACCTTTGACAAAATGTCTCATAACCTTCTTGTGAACAAACGCAGAAAATGGACTGCATACTACTACTCGTGGATAACACCTCAGAAGAGAGATTTCTGCTATCACTAGAGGGCGCTCTATTCTTTCTTGATGCAGAAACAGATGCTGCTGAGGACAACAGCAAATCTGTCAAATGACTGGTCACCCCCCCTCCCCAAAAGTGCAGCTCGACTCACCGTCCTCTGTGCAGCCACCATTTTCTTGTCCTTCAGACTCCTGTGTTATACACTTTCACACTAGGTTCTCAGACTGTACCTAACAATGCATGACTGATTCGAGGCTGACACAAATTGTTTTATGCCCTTTCTGGGGTCTTTTTTCCCCCTCAAGAGGCTTCTATGTTTTTCAAAGATAGAAACCCTGTTTTATAATCCCGCTTCTCCCATATCATCACAGGCCTGAGAAAGCAGAAGGCACTTCATACATGACCATCTGTAGGTTAATTCAGGAAATCTCGATTGCCTCTGCAGTACCCTTTTCTCTCAGTTGTTCTTCATTGAATTTAGGTAAATCTGATGATATGTTAAAAAAAAAAGTCACTGAACCTAAACTGCCTTATAAAATGAAGCCATTATTTTGGATAGATGAGATTTATGACAATATCATTGTTACTCTCCATAGAACTTAGAAGCAACAAAGTCAGCGTGTCTTTTATGTATGAAAACTTGTTGAATTTCACCTTGTATTTCCTATTCCTTCTCTCTACTGCTTAGCAGCCTATTGGTAGTTTAGTCTTACCTTAAACTTGCCATCAGAAGAGAAAATGCTAACCCACTTATTATCATAGTCGGCGATGATTATGTCCCCACTGGGATGCACGGCTACGCCTGTGGGCCGCTGCAGCTGCCCGGGAGAGCGCCCCCGTATGCCGAACCGACTTTTGAACTGGCCGTCATTGGAAAATATCTGCAAAACAAATGACATCCCTTGGAGTGTGCACTAGTGAGGAAGAAAGAACCAAGAAGAGTTGGCATATGTACTACAGGTCAGACCACGCAAACTCTAGCTGAAGGAAGGTCTATCATAAGCTTCCCCTTCTTTCGTCGACCTGTGGATCTTAACCCATAAGTAGGAAAATAGGCAACTATCTGTTTTATTGTGTAAGTAAAGGTACATAATTCGGGGCCATACCTGTACGCACTGGTTGTTGCTATCTGCAATTAATATCTTTCCATTTGTAGATGCAGCTACGCCTTGAAGATTTGTAAATTCTCCTTTATTTCTTCCTTTGGTACCTAGAAACAAATTATAAAACCACAGAAATTAAGCAAAAGAGAACTATTATTTTTAATGTTTTTAGAGAGAGAGAGAGCACTTGTGCACGAGTACGGAAGGGGCAGGGGAGAATGAAAGAAAGGGAATCCCAGGAAGGTTCTGCGCTGTCAGCGTAGAATGTGACACAGAGCTTGACCCTCCGAAGCAAACCATGAGATCATGACCTCAGCCGAAATCAAGAGTTCAATGCTTAAATGACTGAACGACCCAGGCGCCCCCGCAATAGAGAATAGATCGCTCAGTTTCTTCAAGAGAATGAGTAGGCTTCCAGAGGTAACCTATAAAGTATTTTTTTTAAATTATACTTTAAAAAAGAGAACCTCTCCACCATTACTTAATCCACATGCTACTTAACTTCTCTTCCGGACCAAAATCACTTTTTTAGGGAAGTGCAATCTTCTCTTGAGTTGTAACTGCATGTTATAATACTGTATTGATAACCATATTAAAATGTTTAGATTTCACAAAGAAACAATAATACAAACTAATACTACAATCAAGGATATGCAGCTAGAGAAGGCCTTATTTTAAAGTTTCTCCAAAATAAACATTTTTTAAAAAGGCAAGGGAAAATTAATTAATCCAATAACATTTTCATCTGTACTGGATTTTTTAATGAGAGGGAAAAAAAGCCAAGGCATCTATAGGTTAACAGATCTTTATTTTTGCTTCAAAACAAGGGTTTATAACTTTTTTAGACAGGACTATGTAAATATTAATGGATGGAAATGGACTGAACTGTGCTCAGAAGTGACCAGGAAGGACATTTAAATTTTCATGGAGAGAGAAAGCTATGCCTTCAGTTTTTTGGCACTTCTATATTTACATTTCATCATGTCATTTCATTTTTTTTTATCAGATTCACAAGAGCAATTTGATATTTTGTTTTTAGATATCAATGCAGTGCTGTAGGCACACTTAGTGGCACACTGATGGTGGCTGATGTCAAACACATGCGTAAGCACTGCTTAGAAATAGACTCTTTTGAAACAGATTCTGGGGTTTAGGAAGTGAAATTGGCAATGGAATTAAACTCAGAATAAGCTCAACAGCAGAACTGCTGGGCAAAAACATCTCAGACCACCTAGTTCTCACCATGTAAGCACACCCAAGTTCATCTGCCCCAACGCACACAGCAAATGCGATCATTTGGAGTCATGGAGTATATTGCAAGGAAAGGGTTTATTCCAGAGGCTGCCAAAGGGAGAGACGGGAGGACAAGCCTCCCTGCAGTAGGAGACAAGGAAATTTAAAGGCAAACAGAAAGGTCTGCGTAAAAAGTTGCAGCTACACTTCTGAATCTGCAGCTGTGGATTAGTTCCAGTCCTGTTAACCCTCTGGTTACTGGCTTCAACCAGATCCACATGGTAGTTGTTTTACGGAAATCCTGGGCTCCCCTCCATCCGGTTTACTCACCACCTCTGTATCTCATCTATTCTCACTAACGGAAAAGAAAAATTGGAGATGCAGATTCTCAAAAGAACATCTTCCATGCTGCAGAAGAAAGGGTTCTATTTTATTTCACATGTACCAGAAGAGATGATGTTTTATACCTGATCTGCATATATTCCCTATAATATGCATGCATATGACATCAGCTAATCCTCTTTTAAAATAATGTGTTGGTGTCTGCTGGTGGAAAGGGAAGTGGTGTTTAGCCCTTGAGGGAGGTATGTGCCAACATCCTATTAGCTTTTGGTCTTTCCCTCTGATGTCTGAATAGCGACTGGCTAAGAGGTACAGCAAAACTGAAGGACCAGGGGAAAAACTACTTCTTCTAAAATGCTCAGTCTATAAATACTTTTAAAAATGTTTATTTATTTTTGAGAGAGAGAGAGAGTGAGAGAGACAGTGCAAGCGGGGAAGGGGCAGAGAGAGAGAGAGAGAGAGACAAAGAATCCAAAGTAGGCTCCAGGCTCTGAGCTGTTAGCCCAGAGCCCAGTGCTGGGCTCGAACTCACAAATCATGAGATTATGATCTGAGCTGAAGTCAGACCCTTAACCAACTGAGCCACCCAGGTGCCCCTATAAATACTTTTTTAAAGGTAGTGGCTGCAAGGCCAGACAAAACTTAGTTTGTCAAAAATATTTGATAAAAACATGGAAGTTATTAGCAAGGTAAGGAACCAAGGAACAAGTAAAGAAACCTAGTTAACAAAGCAAGAGGACTCCAACTGAGATTGGAACATGAACAAAAGAAGTGACTCTGGAAAGAAACTCCAGGCTATTATAGGACCTTGATTATACAAAACTGGAAGTATAATCATGGCTTAGAGGACACACAGGTAGGGGGAAGAAATACTGAAAATAGGGAGGGGAATAAAAACACCTAAACAGAGTAGATGCTTCTGGTCCATGTACGGATAACTTACCTGCTGCCTTCTTTTATCTAACCTTGTCTATCCTGCTAAAGACAAAGCTGATTCTACTCAGAAAAGGCTCTGTAGGCAGCAGGTTGGTGTATGAAAGGAAGGGAAAAGTTACGGAGAGAATAGTACTTGAGTAGACGTTCAGAGGTGCCTTAGTGAAAAAGATTTAACTTTCTTCCCCAAAATATAAGAGGTGATGTTGAAGGAGAGAAGATACATGTGCAAAAATTACTGACACTTTTTTCTTTGCAGAAATAAAGACACATTTCAGAGTGCAGGTAAAATGGGAAGACATTTTGGTGGATCCAGTACCAATACCATTTGGAACAAGGAGAAGGAAGACTATACTGAGTTTGAAATGAACTGAGATGCGCATGCCTACCAATGCTGGGTCCTGAGAACAATGGGACCTTGTGACAAAAGACCACACTGCTGAAAAGAGGCTTAGCAGCCTCTACGGTGTTAAGCTCCATGTGTTGGCTCAGCTCTTATTCTCCACCTCAAGTTAACAGAGCCTGGGTCTGTTGCCTCACATATAAATAAGATCACAGGGTTGGAAGAAGATCTGTTGGTCTCAATTTGCTTATATATTTTTGAAAGAGCTAGATGGAACAAGCACTCCCATTTTAATTTTATAATTTTTGTTTTTAAAACTCTTTTTCTTTAGTGGGGGGGGCACCTGTGTGGCACAGTTGGTTAAGCATCCAACTTCGGCTCAGGTCATTATCTTGTGGTTCACGAGTTTGAGCCCTACACCAGGCTCTGTGCTAACAGCTCAGAGCCTGGAGCCTGATTTGAATTCTGTCTCCCTCTCTCTGTGCCCCTCCCCCATTCGTGCTAGAGCACTCTCAAAAATAAATATAAACATTTAAAAATTTTAAAAATCTTTCTCTCTAAGCCACAGGGCTTGGTATCCAAATAACTGGGCTTGGCCTGACTGGTTCTGATTCTTATGAGCATCTTTGATCTTGTCAGAAATTATTGATCATCATATTTTTTTTTTTAATTCTATTTGAGGATCACGATGTTACTCTTGAAGATCAAAGGAAACCACCAGCATAATCTTGAGGGACAGCTAATGCTATCTTTACTAGCAAATAAACTACAAAAATCTTGATGATGAGTAATGATGTGTAACTATAGTATATTATATTATGTTGAAATGCACATTAACCAGGTGTTTATAAAATGTCTTGGGACAAAAATAAAATAAACAGAAATTCCAGAAGTCAGAAATAATTTGGGATCATGCTTTTTTACTCTGTAAGATTTTTAGTATATTCTATTTAGACTATAGCAAAGTACCCCCACTCTACAGCATTCTATTATATGATGAAAACTAGTTCTTTCATAATGAATATAAATGTAACACAAACATACACAGTATTTACAAAATCTTTTCCTGGCTACTTTGATGTACAAGATTTTATTTGGTGGTTACATTTTGGCTAGTAAAATATGTAGCACCAGTTTTAAAAGTAATTATAAATAATTTGGCAACAATCCCATAAGATAATTAAACTGGTTTTTCCCAGATGTTAAGCTAGCCGATGAAGCATGAAATGAAGTTTTTAGCTAACGGCTTCTCATCTGTGCTCCCCCGGCCACTTCCCCCATGCTTCCAGAAGATTCCAGAAGGTAAGCTCCTGGACTGCAATAGGGAATCGATAACTTCACTTCCTCCCACCCCCATGCCAACTTAATTTGAATATTCATGCAAAGTAAATCTAGAAACTTTGAATGGGATAATGCAAGAGGATGAAACTGAGCAAAATACAGGGTCTAAAATAGAACTTTCAAATAAGTAGGTGCTTAACAAATGTTTGCTGAATGGGTGAGTCCTCGGATACATTATTAATGACTTGAGTAAATTACACCCACATTACATCATGGAAAAATGAAATGTTCAATAATATTAAAGCACTTTCATAATGTGTCCTCTCACGTACTCCATGTAATAACCCCATGAATCAGCAGCATAAATATTATTGTTCCATTCTATAGATGAGAAAATGAAGTTGGATACATCACAAAGGAAGTAAAGACACAGAGAAAAGAATAAAACCCAGTTCTCCTGCTCTTTTACATAATACTTTTTCTAATATGCACTTTGCTTCTTTTTTTTAAATTTTAAACAATCTCTACACCCAATATGGGGCTCGAACTCACAACACCAAGATCAAGAGTCTTACACTTTACTGACTGAGCCAGCCAGGCGCTATCGTTTTTTCTAACTGCACTTTAGAATACCAGGTTTCTTTTTTTTTTTTAATTTGTTTTTAACATTTATTTATTTTTGAGAGACAGAGAGAGACAGATCATGAGCAAGGGAGGGGCAGAGATACAGGGAGACACAGAATCGGAAGCAGGCTCCAGGCTCTGAGCTGTCAGCACAGAGCCCGACGAGGGGCCCGAACCCACGAACTGTGAGATCATGACCTGAGCCGAAGTCGGATGCTCAAATGACTGAGCCACCCAGGCGCCCCTAGAATACCAGGTTTCTGAGGTGAAGATAATTACCTTTGGGCTTATATGGACCACGCTTGCTCCATAAAACTCTTAAGAACTCCACCCCTTATCAGGGTACTTTAACTGTTTAACTGTCTCTCACTAAACTGCTGAGTTCCCAGACAGCAAGGGCAGCATCTGTCCTGTTTGCTGTCCAACCGCATAACACAGCACAGTGCCTAGCACTCAGGAAATATTAACAACATCTTCCCACTTGAAATGCAAGAAGAGTTCTCAAGCATGAGATTCTCAAAGGGGTGTGCCAGGGTCCCTATAATGACTTCAGATGCCAAATTAGCATGATCTCTCTCCCCGAGATTTTTAGAGTGGAAAGGTGGTGGTTTGCAGAGGCGAGTCAAGGAAGAACAGGCATAAAATATCATATCTTCCTATAAAGCCTCTGAACTTACACTAAGTGATTTTACACATCCATTTTACATGATAAGAAAGTACATTATTCTAGAGTACAGATGAGTATTTCATTCAATACTTCTCACTGACACATTAAGGTGTAGTGTATGAATTACATCATTTGAAACGATTCAACTGCAATGCTTTCACTGCCTCCCACATCTTCTGGCTTTCCCTTTGTTCAAGGACTTTCTTTAATAGCTGACAAAACCAGCTCATGGTAGTCAGCAAACTCTTGATAGTGCAGGGAAAAATCATCCCCATGTTTTAGCAACAGATGCTCTAAGCTACCTCCCTAAACTCATTCAAGGTTGTTTTCAAGTACAATATCAGAATTAATGCAATAACTCATTCACACTGGGCATATAATTAAGTTTTCAGGCGTGGGAGGTATCAAATATCTCAACGTTGGAAAACCACAGTAGTTAAAGGACATTTTAGATGAAGAAGAATTGAGCAATTAAAAAAGCATGGGCGTCAAAGGCACAGACAGCTTGGGTCCTACCCCAGCACTCTGAGCCCCCATCCCTTCAGTGGTAGGGATAATTATATGCCGTCCTAATAACTGGCTCATGAGGGGCAGGAGCTGTGGGAGGAGCTCTGATGTGTAGCCTCTGCCCACTTCTGTAGTGTAAATGTCCCCATCCCTGCTGATTTCCAGCCATGGACATGTCGTCACTGAACACTGTGACTGGGAGGCAGTGGGCACACTGGCATGCACCACATATCATGTTGTGGTAGGTATGGGACACTGTGGGGGCATTAGCACCTGAAACCGTATTATCCCAACTACGAATTTTAAGTAAGATGACCTATAAAAATAGACTGCACAGTGCCTGGCTCAAGAGGATGCTTAGTCCTTCTTCCTGCGTCCATTCCCCATCCCTTCCCCCTTGAACCACATTGAAGCTCATGATTTAAAGTAACTTCTCTCTACGTTTCCCTCCCAAATTCACCTTTTGCACTGACTTCCTTGCTAAGCTCCAAACCTACACACTCCAAACTGGCCATGGTACACTTCAACCTGGTTGATCAAAACTGAAATATACCTCCCTTCCCTGGACTGTCCTTACATTGATGGATAAGGACGGTAGTAACAACAGCCGACATTGATTGCCTCCTTACTATGTGCCTGTACTGTCTGAATACATTTTACACATATTATTTTGATCCTCACCATATGAAGTATGTGTTAACACCACTCCCATTTTGCAGATACAGCAACAGAGGCACAGAAGGTTAATTAATTTTCCATAAATCATATGGCTAAAAACTAGCAGGATGGGATTTAAATTAGGCAATCAGGCTTTTCAGTTCTTTACTATGTCCTTCACTACTTAGGTTAACTATTACTTCTACACTACAACCATGAATAATACGTTAACTAGTATTAACTACTTTGCCTCCCGAAAGTGCATTGAACATCATTCAGTGTCAGGCACTGAGTATATTCCTGAGTATATTCATTCACTTCATCTTCACAACCGCCTATGAGGTACATTATTCTTATCATACCCATTTTATGGAGGAAACTGAGGCACTGAGAGGCTAAGGAACCTCCCCGGGACTGTACAGGTAAGAAAGTGGTCGAGCTGGGGCCGGGACCCAGGGCAATCCAGCTCCTGAGTGCACAGCCTTAACCACTGTTCATTGCCTCCAATGACTCACATCCCTACAGTATTCAAGCCAGACATGGAGAAGTTCAATTTGGTCACTGAGCCCTGCCCTCTCCCTTCTGAGCATTTCTAAATCTGCCATTTCCTCTCCACTCCATCACAATACTCTTAATCCTGCCCCTTGTAATGGCTCTGGTGGACTACTGCAGGAAGGGGGCAGCACCCTGCTTCCTGGGAGAGACTTCGGAGTAGATGTCCTAGAAAGCCCCCAGGCTCTGTGGAAATAGCTTTATGAAGCCACTATACCACTTCTCACAGTGCAGTGCCTCCCATCACCCCATAGCTATGGGTCTCAAGCCTCAGTGTACAGAAGTGTCACCGAGGCTCAGAATGCAGATCCCTGGCCCTCCCCCAGAGACTGAGAAACACAGGTACAGAGAGCAAAGTCCAAGCTCCTAATCAAGGAAACATAACCTTTTCTCTGCCTCTACTTCCTGAGAGGCTCTGGGAAGATGGAATTATTTATGGCTCCTTGAACTATTCGGTTTCGCACCTTCATGCCTTTGCACCTGCTCTCCTTCCATCTAAAATGCCCTTGTTTCCTTCCACCTGACACTCTTTCTCTTTCAAAGCCAGCTTAGGTTTAGAGGTCACCTCTGAGACCCACTCGCAACTCCCCACCACCTGCCAGCCTTCTCCCCGCCACCCCGATTTCGGGATTGATGCAAATTTTTTACATGTCTTTCTCCTTCGGATTGTGGCCTCTTCTAGGTCAGAGTCAGAATCTCATCCTCTTTGCACCACAATCTAAGTGAAGTGTCTGGCACATGGCAAGTGTTCAGACAGCACAATTCCAGGTAACTGGGGTGCTGGATAATTGGTGAGGAAAGTGAAAATGAAGTCAAATTTACCCCTGAAAATCTCTTCTGTCACCCAGCAAGTGAGGATTTGCTTTCACGAATACACAAAATCAACACATTATTTATGGTGGTTGAATGAACCTTAATTCATGTTATTATGAGAACTATGTATCCTGCGGCACCCAGGTGGCTCAGTCAGTTAAGCGTCCGACTTCGGCGCAGCTCATGAACTCGCGGTCTGTGAGTTTGAGCCCCACATTGGGCTCTGTGCTGACAGCTCCGAGCCTGGAGCCTGCTTCGGATTCTGTCTCTCCCTCTCTCTGCCCCTCCCCTGCTCATATTCTCTCTCTCTCTCAAAAATGAAATAATAAACATCTAAAAAGTTCACAAAAAACAAGAAAACTATGTATCTTTAAGCACAAAACCAGTGCCATGAGAAGTTCCGTATGTGTGAGACCAATTGAGGGGAGAGCTGAGTCACGCTGGCCCCTCCTGGCCCAGGCGTGCAGCTGAACTTCAGTGAGTTCTGGATTACACGTGGCAGCCTTCGACACATGCACGAAGGGGCTGCTCAAATCGTGCATGTTCTGTTAGCTGCTCCTAACAGCCTCATTGTACAGAGAAACTTAGAGTTCTAAAACAAAGGTGGAACTATAAAAAAAAAAAAGAATGGAACTCTTGTCTTTTTTAAATATGATTTACAGGCAAGTTAGCTAACATAGAGAGTATTCAGTGTTTATTACCAAGTTGGTTTCCATATAACACCCAGTGCTCTTCCCCACAAGTGCCCTCTCCATGACCATCACCCCCTCTTCCCCTTCCCCCCTCCCTCTT
>NC_043700.1:69846572-69912906 GCF_006229205.1 Suricata suricatta
ATATATATACCACATCTTCTTGATCCACTCATCAGGTGACGGACATTTAGGCTCTTTCCCTGATTTGGCTATTGTTGACATTGCTGCTATGAACATTGGGGTACATGTGCCCCTATGCATCAGCACTCCTGTATCCCTTGGGTAGATCGCCAGCAGTTAAGCTGAACTCTTCTAAATATTAATATAAACTCTACCGGTTGTAGCCAACAGTACAGAAGTTGAGAAGACAAGTTCTTAGAAGGCCAGCACTGTTTGTCTGACATTGTCTAGCCCAGCTCCGGGCACGGGAATACATGTGAATGACTGCCCTTGAGCTTAGTGTGTTGCTGCCTGTCTGTGTGTCGCTGACCTCAGCACTGGGACCTGACAGTGGTGAGAGGGAAGTTAAACCATGTACGTAGGTCACAAATGGATCCTCTTCAGATGGGCAAAGTACTTATGCAAAGTAGTCTTCCAGGTACTGTTGGGGTTATAAATGATTAAAGACACCATCCTCGGCATCAAGCAATTTTAATCTTATGGAGAAATAAGACCCACTCATAAATATAATAATCACAGTGGACTCTAAAGGAGAAGGTGGTACTTGAAGGAAGGATGAAATTGGGGAAATATTTCGTAGATAAGGTGCCCAGGCAGTGGGCTCAACACTGCTGGCTCCAGCCTCACCTCCGGCCAGTGCCCTCTACACTTTCCATCCCTCTGCCCTTTGCCCCCCTGTGGGAAGCTGCAAAGATTCAGCCGATTTAGGCAGCCTCAGGCAAGGAAGTATCGCTCCCTGAGGGGAGCTACCTGAATTACAAAGGGGAGTGCATTTCTTGATTCAGGTATTGGAGACAGGCAGACAGGGCAGAGGGGAGAAGCCAGTAAAACAAAAGATCAACCGAATTCAGACATATGCAGTGTCAATCACAGCCCTGCCCCACCTGGGCTCTTCTTTAGATGCTGTGTTTGAAATTTCAGTTTCGGGGGCGCCTGGGTGCCTCAGTCGGTTAAGCCTCCGGCTTCGGCTCAGGTCAGATCTCATGTTCATGGGTTCAAGCCCCGCGTCGGGCTCTGTGCTGACAGCTAGCTCAGAGCCTGGAGCCTACTTCCGGTTCTGTGTCTCCTTCTCTCTTTGCCCCTCCCCCTCTCATGCTCTGTCTCTGTCTGTATCCAAAATAAATAAAACATTAAAAAAAATTAAGAAAAAAAAGAAATTTCAGTTTCGGTTTCCCCTTTTTCTAATAATCATTTGACCCTGTTTCCTAGCAACCAACCTGGGTCAGCTTCCCGCCCTGTACCTTATTTAAGGTGTGGATATTTTCTCAATAAACTGGGGCTTGATCAGAAACGCTTGTCTTGCCTCCGCTCTCTGTGTCTCCTGCCCCCCTATTCTCTCTCCCTCCCTCAGGAACCTGCCACCGATTTACCGCATCAATCATGTTCACTCCTCTTCACCTGGCCTTTCCTCCCCTCGCTGGTCCTCCTCCCTGGAATGCCACCTCCCCCTGTCAACCTCGGCAATTTCTCCTCTTTGTTCAGGTCCTGCTCTAAATTCTCTGATTTCTCTAACTTTCCATCGCCTAACCCCTGGGATTAGAGTTAGGTGGTCATACATCTGTCCCCCCCCCCCCGACTGAAAGCTCCTCGAGGGAGGAGATCTCATTTCCTCCAACTGTATATTCCCATCACCTGACAAAGTACCTAGCAAGTACCAGGAGCTCTAGAAATGCTTTCGGAGCTATATTATTGGACAGTAGGGGGTGCCTTTTAGCTGGACTCTGGATGAGAGCATAAAGTCAAGGAAAAATAGGCCATAAGGACTGCCTTCCTTTCTGCCTCTACATTATCTGAGGTACTTAACATTTGGGCAAAACTCTGTCCCCACAAAATTCATATTTTGAAGTCCCTACCTCCTGTACCTCAGAATGTCACTGTATTTGGAGAGAAGGTGATTAAGTTAAAAGGAGACCATTAGGGTGAGGCCCTAATCCAATATAACTGGCGTTCTTTTTTTTTTTTTTAATGTTTTATTTTTGAGAGAGAGAGAGACATGGTGTGAACAGGGGAGGGTGAGAGAGGAGAGAAGAGGAGAGACTCAGAGAAGGGGAGACACAGACTCTGAAGCAGGCTCCAGGCTCTGAGCTAGCTGTCAGCACAGAGCCCGATGTGGGGCTCGAACCCACGAACCATAAGATCATGACCTGAGGCGAAGCCGGATGCTCAACCAACTGAGCCACCCCGGGGCCCCATGACTGGTGTTCTTACAAGAAGAGGAGGAAAATCCAGGGATATGCAGCACAGATGCACAACTACATAAGGACAAAGCAGCAAGAAGGCGGCCATCTAGGAGACAGGGAGAGTGTTCTCACAGGAAACCAACACTGGCACCACCCTGATCAGGGACTTTCAGTCTCCAGAATGTGAGAGAAGGAATTCCCTTTAAGCTGCCCAGGCTATGGTATTTTGTTAAGAAAGCCCTACCAAACTAAGACAGCATCTTTACTTCATGAATAAACTCATAGTGCTGTATGCCAGGCACTGTTCTATGCTCTTTTACAGATGTTTAAACACTTAAAACACCTTTCCACCAGGGCCAGTAAATCACCAGTGAATTCTCAACTGGCAGGAAGCAAGAAGAATATACATGCTTCTCCCTGGGGTGGGAGCTGGGAATTCAATACTATTGGGGGGAAAAACGTCCTTAGAGGTACATCGAGTGAAAACCACAGGTAGAGATGATGAAGATTAAAATTAATAATAATAGGTATGTAATAGCTACCAGTAATTGAGCACTGGGTTCCTAAAGGGTAAGCTACCTGCCCAACTGTTGAGGAGAATTAAAGTTCAGATCCAGATCTTCGCCTTTCTCTACTTGGCATACTGCTGGGGTAAGGAGACTGGGGTCACTGGCTGGGGCAGGGGATGTAGAGGGAGGAGGTGGGAGGAAAAACTGAACAGGTGACTGATCTTGTTCTCAATGAAGGAGATTACTGGGCAGCATGGAGGTAAGTTTTTTTTTTTAAGAAAAGGTGGTAGGGAAAATCTAATGACCTTGATTTGCATGTGCAAATCCAACAGTTCTCATTTATTTAGCTCCTCCAACATACCAGGCATTATTAAGCTTGAAACTTAGGGCAGTTCTGAGAAGCCGATATTTGTGTATTTTAAATTTATGGACATGGAAACTGGAGTGCAGAGAAGGTAAGAGACCTGCCCCAAGTTTAAGGAAGTGGCAGAACCGGAGTGACGGGCCTGGGAGGCTCCCAGTGCCACCCCCACCACCGCTCATCCATTCTGCTTGGCAAGTGTACCTCCAGGTTTCCACCCATACTGCACGTAAGGCCAGTGAATGTAGGAGGGCTCCATGCTCAGAACAGACAAGTTACATATCCTATCACAGTCTTTACAAGACTCGGCCAAAAATATTAACACAGAGCAGCTCTGCCCAAGAATGTTCCAAGGAGCCTTAGTTTCCCAAGATGTTCCATGGAAAAAGTTCTCTGCTCAGAAAAGTTTGGTGGAAGTGCTGCCTATTATCCCTCTCCAGCCTAGGAGACTTAAAGTGAACACTGGCAGATTCTAAAGGTTCTGCAGTTAAAAAAAAAAGAAAGCAAACGAAAAGATCTGTTTCCTTCAATGAGGCCAAGGTCTCCCCATCTACTTGACTCAGAGACTCCACGTATCAGTTAATATACTGTGTGGCACCTCTTAGAGGTGATGTAATGTGGGACTTAAGCAGCAGAAAGATAAACAGGATGTAGCTACTTTTGGAAACATTAACTAAAACGCAGGCATTTTTTCTTATGAATTACAAAGTCCATTGATACTTACATTTAGTTTGCTTTCTACTGAGAAAATAAACAGTTAAAAAAATCAGAGGCAATAAATCAAACAAGGAAGTCTGAGATTTGCATTCTCAAAATCCGTTGGCTCATCCTAAAAACCTCATGCTTCTGTCCCAACCCCATTCCATTCTCCAGATTTCCACCCACCTTCCCCTCTTTGGGGCAGCTCTCCAGCTGCAGCCGGCTGAAAGTGATCACAACTTGCAGTGAAGGCATCATGCCCCCACCCCCAGCCCTTATAGTGCACTGTACAGGGAGGCATCAGACCTTCTGCCCACAGCGTAGGGGGCGCTGGCATATGTCAGAGAAGCAATGAAGTTATCTGATATAATGATCAAGTATCTCTCTGCCTTTGAGTTTGGCAAGAGCACTCTAAAGACATTCCTATGGCAGGGGTGGGGGTGGGAGTGAGATTGCCATTTCCTTTAAAAGTTCTGGATTGTGAGTAGGGTGATTTTTGTTTCTGTTTTTTGCTTATTTTCGGTTTCTAATTTTCTACAATGAATATGGGGCACTTGTATTACAAAGGAAGAGGGGGAAAGGAGGAGGGAGGAAAATGGGCAGAGAGGGGTGCAGGAGAGGAAGAAGGAAGGGGAATGAAGGGTTGGAGGGAGGCCTAGGGACGTGGAGGAGGTGGTGAGAGAGGGAAGGGGGAAAAGAGCAGTACAAGGAAGGAGAAAAAGACCAGGTGGTGAGGACTTGGTGGGAGAGAAGGAGGAAGGGAGAGAAGCTAATGGGCAAGGGGGAAGGGAAGGAGGGGAAGAGGGAGGCAGAAGAAGAGAAAGAGAAATGGGGAGGAGGAGGAGGACAGAGAAGCAGAAAATCAATCATAAAATCTCCGAAGAAGACTACATAAGCTCACTCAATAACATGCATCAGTGTCTCCCAACACGGTCAGGTCCAAGTCCTGACCTGCAACGTTCCCGTTTGCAACACTTTCCCAGTTGCCCTGTAACCGAAGCAACACTCAGGCATCCAGCGCAGCGATGCTTTCTCCTTACCCACTCGAAAGATCAAATCGTCTTCGATGGGATTCTCTTTCCGTTTCCCAGTGCTGTACATGCTCGCGGGTCTCTTCACCGCCTTCTGCTTGACATGGCCGCTTCCCGGGGACTTCACGCGCCTCTTCACGCCCTCGGTGGTGGGAGACACGTCGGCCGACCGGATCACCTTCAGCTTGAACGGGCTGCCTCGGATGTGCTGGTCGTAGAGTCGCAGAGAGAGGGTGAAGTCCCCTTCCTTCTGGACAGTGTACAAAAACTCGTACGTGCCGTTTTTGTTGTCGAGTATTTCTCCGTCCGCCACGCTGCCGTCGGGCGTGCTCAGCTCCGCCGTGATGTAGGCGTTGCCGGTCTTGCACAGCTCCCCGTCTTTGTCCTTGGTCGTTATGGTAACGGACATGGGCTGCCCAATGATGGTCTGCCGCAGCCCCTCGCCCGTGGCCACCGTCTCGGAGGCGACGGCGTTGGTGGTTAAGATCGTCCCGAGGTTGTGGATGGACTTCTTGAGCCCTTCGGTCTCCACGATGAAATCCAGCTGATCGTTTTCACGCGGGTGCAGCGGGAAATCCTGGTCGGCCAGTTCGTTCAGCTTCTCGCTCATCTGCTTCTTGACGAGCAGCACCTCCGTCTCCGTGCCATGGTTCAGGGCCTGCGCGGTGAAGTTGCTGCAGCTCTTTATACTCTCCTGCCCCTCGAGCAGGGTATCTAGCTGCGACTGAAGGACCTGCGGGGTCAGAAAGCGAGGCCGGGTGAGCGCTTCTCAGCGCTTTGGACCGTATGCGCTTGGCGCGCAGGGACAGCGCCCTCCGCGGGCGGCTACCGGGTGCTGCACCTGCCCCGGCCGGTGGGTCTCTGCAAGTGGTATTTAATTTGGCCCACCAAACTCACTTCTAATGCATGATTCTGAATTGCATTCGCAGTGTCTTCTCGTTCCCTTCCGCCTCGCCCAGACTCTCCCACACACATATTTCTTGGGTCATGTGTTTTTGCTAGGGACAAGCAGAAACGTCACCACCAAGAGCCCTGAAAACAAATTGCTATGCCTGGCATTTGAACTATTAATTATTCAGTATCCCTCTGTAATGTCCTAAATTCCCCTGTTACCACCCAAAGGAACAGAAACTAGACGAATGAAAACTCTCCACACCCAAATAGCAGAAGCTTTTGATCCCTGTTTTTGTGACTGGACGTTAAAGGCTGCAGTCAGAGCTCACTTTGAAGTTGACTAACAGGTTGGTGTGGATGAGAGAGCAATTAAGAGACTATAAGACATTATAATTAAGGAAGGAAAATAATCCAGTTTAACTATAAATCCTGAAAGCATTACTTTATAGTCTATCTTGTCTTGTGTCAAATTATAAATTGGTACTTAAGGTTACAGAATCATAGAAGTTTTGTGGAAAGAAAAAGGAAAAAATAGCTGGATCTGCCATGAAATGAAAACTATTGTTTTACTATACAGCAGTGACACTTAAGGACACAACTAAGTGTCCTTTGCTGTTCTTAGAACACAATAAGCTGGTGCAGTGAACTCCGGGGATATCATGTCTCCTACAAGATGCCTATAAGAATGGCTGGAATCTTACTTTATGTTTCAGGCCATAATTGACTTCCAGTTCCATAAGCAGCACGCTCTTGCGCACGTTTAAAGTCTTCTGGAGCTCATCAAAGGTAGAATGGATGTCATCCACAATGCTGGCCTTTTGGTTGGTTAGCTGATGAATGATTTCTGAGATGAACTGAAGGGCAGAGTCTATTTCTGGGAGCCTAGAGGACAGTCATTAAAGATAATTATTTAACATCAACCCAGAAAGAGTAAAACATCTATCCAAACACTATGTTTTATCAAAAAAACTTTCTTTGCCTTTCACCATATTTAAAAAGTAATAACTGGAGAACAGAATGAATAAGACATAATTACTGCCTTTGAGAGAAGAGACTCTGAGGGTCCACCTCTACTTCAAGTAATCAATCATCTCATTTTAATAATTGATGATACAAAGCTTTGAGGCTCTCTGAACCCCATGGCTTCTCACTCTGAATCACACCTTCTCAAACTTGACACTGTAAGATTGTAGGTCTTTGTTGCAGGGGACTAGCCTGTGTGTTATAGGATGTTTAACAACATCCTGTGTTCTACCAGATGCCAACAGCACCTCCCCCCCCCCCACAGTTATGACACCAAATTGTTTCCAGGCATTGCCAAATGTCTCCTGGGGGTATGTATATAATTGCCCACAATTGAGAACCAGGTTCTAAATGTATAGCTGTATCTTTTATCCTAATCATATGAAAACTTCTCTAAACTCAAAGGTTCCTGAGAACATTTTGCAAGTTTCCGAGTTCCTTTAATTATTATAGAATAACAGCACTTTTCTCGCTACAACTATTGGTGACAAGATTTACTCTCAGCTGGTTGTTTATTTCCTCTCTTTGGTCTTTCTTGTGTATCACACAGCTACTCTGTTCCTTCATTTCCATCCCAAAGAGAAAGCCTGGAAGCAGGAAAACGTAAGGAACATTGAGCAATCACTGGCCAGTCCCATTTTGCTGGGATCAGACAGAGAGGAGCCAGTGACAGTCCACACAGTGGTCCTGTATATGTCAAGAAGAGCAGTTAAGAAAGGCTCCTCAGAGAGCCTGGTTTCAGGCATGAATTTCAGAAGATCTGCTGGGAGTATTTTGCTGGAATGTATTTTATTCATTTAATCATTCTAAGGTACTAAAACAAAAATGCCACCACTCATAACCTCCGGGCGTTGGAATTTTACCAGGGGGTAAGGGATGACACTAATCACTCACTGGTCCATCACTATGGACCCACAAAGGAGACTTTACTCAGGTAGCGTGAACCCAGGGAGATGAGGTCGGGAGGCCAGGCCTCACGCATGACAGGCAGTCGGGAGCCTGGGGGAGGTGTGTGCACCTTTTGTTGACGGCGTCCAGCTGGACCTGGAGTGAGGCCTTGTGCTGCTCCACCACATCCTTGAGGGGGACTGTGGGGTGCTCTGCGTGCTCCCCCTCGGTGCACTCCCGACACATGGCGGTCTCGCAAGACTGGCAGTAAAAGTCCATCACCTGCAGGTAACACAAAAACAATTCCAGGTTCGAGGCCACAAGCCGAGGGCTTCCTAGGCACCAGGCCTTTAGTAGGCATTCTCTCATTCTCACGGCTTTCCCAAAATGTAGGCAATATGTCCAGTTTCACAGAAGTAAAGGAAGGATAAATTTTTAAGTGCCAGGTCTCAAACAGAGGTGGTTCAGACCCCAAAGCTGCTGCTGTGGCCACAAAGCCAGATTTTCCATGGATACTCCCCTAGGGTCGATCAGTGTGGGGATGTGATGCTCAAACTTCTTGATCTTAGGACCCTTTTCCAATGTTGATAAATTATTGAGGACTCCAAAGTGCTTTTATTTATGTGAATTATATCTATAGCTATTTATATCAAAAACTGAAACAAAAATTTTAAATATTAGTTAAAAGCAATAGTAAGCCCATTAAATGTTTACATGAATAATATAAAACATGAAAAATAACTGTATTTTGCAAAGCAAGAAATTTTATGACAAAAATAGCATTGTTTTCCATTTAAAACATTTTCTTCAGTGTCCATCTTACTAGTAGACAGCTGGATTCCCATATCTGCTTCTGCATTCAATCTGTTATGATAGCACACATCATACTGTCTCTGGAAAATTCCACTCTACACTCTTGAGAAAACAGGAGTGAAAAAGGCATATAATATCTTAGTATTATTTTAAATACAGTTTTGACCTTGTGGACTGCCAACCCCCCCTGCAAGGGCTGGGGGACCCATGAGGGTTCCTGGACCATACTTTGAGAAATGATACTCTCTCTGTAAGAGATAAGCTGGAGGCGTCTGGGTGGCTCAGTCAGCTAAGTGTCCAGCTTTGGCTCAGGTCATGATCTCATGGTTCATGGGTTCAAGCCCTGTGTCAGGCCTTTGTGCTGACAGCTCAGAGCCTGGAGTCTGCTTTAGATTCTGTGTTTCTCTCTGTGTGTGTCTCTCTCTCTCCCCTCCTCCACTTGTACTCCGTCTCTCTCTCTCTCTCTGTCAAAAATACATAAACATTAAAGAGAAAGAGAGGTAAGCTATACTGAGCAATTTGTATCCTGGCTCTACCACTTATGTAACCTCACTGTGACTCAAATTTTCCTTTGTCAAATGAAGACAATAATAGTAACCTACTTCATAGGGCTGCCATGAGGTTCAGTAGGTTAATATGCACAAAGAACTCAGATGTGGCACTGGCATGATGTAGCATCAGCAGTGGTGATGATGATGATAATGGTGATGATATATTCCGCTTACAGGAAAATAAAGGCACCTTATCCTGATTACGATGAACTCTCAGTAACAATGTAACATAAAGCCTGTCAAGTTAGTTTCCTTATGAAGGCATTTCTCTATTCTCTTGCATGAAAATAACTTTTTCTAATTTTCAATTCCCAAAGTACTCTTCAGGGAGGTCTTTTTCTTGAAGTATAACATATGTACAGAAAACGGCATAAGTCAGGGCATCTGGGTGACTCGGTTGGTTAAGCATCTAACTTCAGCTCAGGTCATGATCTCGCTGCCCATGAGTTTGAGCCCCACATGTGGCTCTGTGCTGACAGCTCAGAGCCTGGGGCCTGCTCCATATTGTGTCTCCCTGTCTCTCTCTCTCTCTGTCCCTCCCCTGATCACACACTGTCTCTCTCTCAAAAATAAATAAATATTAAAAAATTTAAATAAAGAAAATGGCATTAAGTCTTATTAAAGGTTAGTGTATTTTCACAAAGTGAGTCTTCCCACCAAAGCACTTTTATTCATACCCCAGTTTTATGAAATATTTATAAGATTTGAAGTTTCTGAGCGCAGGAACTCTCTTACGAAGAGCCTAACTAATTCCTTGCACAAAGTAGGTATTAAAAAACTCAGTGAATGAACTGCATGCTGTCTATAAGAGACAAATTTTAGAGTCCAGGACACAAATAGATTGAAATTAAAAGGGTGGAAAAAGATATTCTATGCAAATAGTAATCAGAAGAGAACTGGGGTGGTTATTCTAATATCAGCCAAAATGGACTCTAAGACAAACTTGTTATTACAGACAAAAGAGGACATTATGTAATTATAAGATGACAGGTTCACTGTGAAGATACGACAATTATAAACAAATATGTACCCAACAGCAGAGCCCCTAAATATATGAAACAGAAACTGACAGAATTGAAGGGAGAAATGAAGAGTTCAGCAGTAATAGTTGGAGATCTCAGTACCCCACTCTCATTAGTGATAGAACAATTAGATGGAAGATCCATGAAGAAACAGAGAGTTTGAGAAGACAAACCAACTAGGCCTACCAGACATATAGAACACTTTATTCAATAACAGAATACACATTTTTGTCAAATACACATGGATCGTTCTCCAGAATAGACCATATATTGCATAAAAAACTCTCAATAAATTTGAAAAAGATTAAAGTCATAGGAGTATTTTCTCTAGCTACAATGAAATTAAATTAGAAATCAATAACAGAAAGAAATTTGGAAAATTAACAAATACATGAAAGTTAAGTAACTTTCTTTTACACAATGAGTCACAGAAGAAATCATAAAGGAAATTAGAATATACTTTAAGATGAGTAAAAATGAAAACTCAATATACCAAAACTTATGAGAGACAGTTCTCAGAGCAAAATTTTTGATGTAAATGCCTTGTTTAAAGAGAAGAAAGATCTTATGGGGTGCCTAGGTGGCTCTGTCGGTTGAGCGTTTGACTTCAGCTCAGATCACGATCTTGTGGTTCATGAATTTGAGCCCCGCATCAGGCTCTGTGCTGACAGCTCAGAGTCTGGAGCTGGCTTTGGATTCTGTATCTCCCTCTCTCTCTCTCTGCTTCTCCCCCGCTCACGCTCTCTTGCTCTCTCTCAAAAACATAAACATTAAAAAAAATGTTTTAAATAGAAAGATCTTAAATCAATAGCTTAAGGTTCAAACTTAAAGAACTAGAAAAAGAGGAACAAATTAAAACCAAAACAAGAAGAAAGAAAATGATAAAGATGAAAGTAAAGGTAAATAAAATGGAAAACAGAAACACAGTAGAGAGAATCAATGAAACCAAAAGTTGGTTCTTTGTAAAGATCAAAAAAAATTAACAAACAGTATACTAGGGACAGTTGTATGGCCAACAATTGAATAACATAGATAAAATGGACAAATTCTTAGAAATACATGAATTAATAAAACTGACCCAAAGAAGAAATAGAAAATCTAAATAGACCTATAACAGGATATTGACCCAGTAATCAAAAAATTTCCGACATAGAAAAGCCCATGACCAGATTCTTCACTGATGAATTCCACCAAATACTTAAAGAATTAATATCAATCCTTCCAAATTCTTCAAAAAATAGAAGAGGAGGAAACATATCCTAACTCATTTTATTAGGCCAGCAATACACTAACGTGAAAGCCAAAAACATCACAAGTAAAGTTCATATCCTTTATGAATACAGATGCAAAAACCCTTAACAAAATACTAGTAAACTGAATCTAGTTGCATATACAAAGGGTTATACAGTGCGGCCAAGTGGATTTTATCCCAGTGCTGCAAAGGTAGTTCACATACAAAAATCAACATATGCAATACACCACACTAATAGAATGAAGGGGGAAAAACCCTACATGGTCACCTCAATTGATGCAGAAAAAAAACATTTGACAATATCCAACACGATTTATGATAAAAACACTTATCAAACTAGAAGAAAAGTTCCTCAACTTCATAAAAGGTATCTACAAAAATCCTATAACTAACATCATACCTAATGGTAACCCCCTAAGATAAGGAATGAGACGAATCTTTGTTCACTCTTGCCATTTCTATTGAGAAATGTACTAGAAGTTCTAACCAGGGCATTTATACAAGAAAAAGCAATAAAATGCATCCAAATTGGAAATGAAGAAGTAAGCATTGCTCTACTCAGAGATGATATAAACATATATACAGAAAACCATAAAGAACGCCTGCCTCACACACAAAATATTAGGACTAACAAATGAATTCAGCAAAGTTGTAGAATACAAGATCACCAAACAAATATCAGTTGTATTTCTATACACTAGCAATGAACAATCCAAAAATGAAATTAAGAAAACAATCCATTTATAATAGCATCAAAGAGAATATAAAATACTTAAGAATATATTTAACCAAGAAGGTGCAAGACTTGTTCACTGAAAAACTATAAAACACTGTTGAAAGAAATTAAAGAATATCTAAATAATGGAAATGAATGTAAAGATATCCCATGATCATGAACAGGAAGACTTAATACTGTTAAGAGGGCATCATTCCCCAAACCAACCAATCAATATCTATCAAAATTCAAGCATCCTTTTTTCACAAAAGTGAAAAAACTATTCCTAAAATTCAGGTGGAATAGCCAAAACAATCTTGAAAAAAAAATTGGAAGACTTAGACTTACTAATTTCAAAACATAGTACCAAGATAGAGTAATCAAAATACTGTGTTATTGGCATAAAGATAGACATATAGATGGATGTAATAGAATTGACAGTCCAGAAATCAAACCATACATGTATGGCCAGTTGGTTCTTGACAAGGGTGCCAAGATCACTCAATGGAGAAAAACAATTTTTTCAACAAACGATGCCAAGACAACTGGATATCACATGTAAAAGAATGAAGTGGAATGCTTACCTCACTCTACATAAAAAATTATCTCAAAATAGATTAATGACCTAAATGTAAGAGCTAAACTATAAAATTCCTAGAAGAAAAACATAGGAGTTAATCTTTATGACCATTGATTGGGTAATGATTTTTTGGATATGACACCAAAAGCACAAGCAACAACAACAACAACAAAAATAGATAAATTGGACTTCATCAAAATAAAATCTTATACTACCAAGAAAGTGAAAAGAGGAGCACCTGGCTGGCTCAGTCAATAGAGCATGCAACTCTTGATCTTGGGGTTGTGAATTCGAGTCCCATGTTGAGTGTAGAGATTACTTAAAAATAAAATCTTAAAAAAACAGTGAAAATGATAGGAGAAATATTTGCTATTCATATATCTGAAAAGGGTGTAGTATCCAGAACATATAAAGAAACCCTACAACTCAAGAACCCATTTCAAAAATTGGCAAATGAATAGACATTTCCCCAAAGAAAATACACAAATGGCCAATTTGCACACACACACAAATATGCTCAACATTATTAGTCCCTAAAGAAATCCAAATCAAAACCACTATGAGATACTTTACACTGACTAAGGTGGATAGACTCAAAAAGTCAGATAATAACAAGTGTTTGTAGAAATGAAAAATCAGAACTTTTGTACTTTGCTGGTGGAAATGTAAACAGGTACAATCACTGTAAAGACAGTTTGGTGGCTCCTCAAAAGTAAAATGCAGAATTACCATGTGACCCAGGAACTCAACTCTTAGGTATATACCCAACATACCTATAAACATACATCCACACAAAAATTTGTATATGAATGTTCATAGCACTATTCATAATAGCCCAAAAGTGAAAAAAACATAAATATCCATCAACTAATGAATGAACGAAGGAATCTGTGATATTTTCAGATATTGAAATACTTCAGACAATGAAATATTATGTAGTCATAAAAGGCATGAAATTCGGCTATGTGCTACAATATAGATGAACTTTGAAAACATTATGCTGATTGGTAGAAGCCAGACTCAAGAGGCCACATAATTTATGACTGATTTATATCAAATGTCTATAATGGAGAAGGCTTGCAGAGAAGCATGCAGACTGGTGACTGCCAGGGGTTAGGGGTAGGGGGGGCATGGGGAGTGGCATGATGAAAGAGTTCTGGAATTAGTGGTGGGAGTGGCACAACCTCTTGAATATACTAAAAGCCACTGAATTGTATACTTAAAAAATTTTTTTCTAAACGTTTTTATTTTTGAGAGAGACAGAGAGACAGAGGGGAGGGGCAGAGTGAGAGGGAGACAGAGAATCTGAAGCAGGTTCCAGGCCCTGAGCTGTCAGCACAGAGCCCAATGCAGAGCTCGAACTTGTGAACGGCGAAATCACGACCTGAGCCAAAGTCAGACACTTAACCGACTGAGCCACCCAGGTGCCCCTGAACTATATACTTTTAAATGGTTACATTGTTTAATTTTATGTTATGTGAATTTTCCCTTAATTAAAAAATTAATTTTTAAAAATTGCACTAATTAATTTTAAAAAATACATCTTTGAAGAGAGAGCAGCACACCTAGGTAACTATCCCTGGTTTGGATTACTAAGTGTTTCTTGAAAACAAAGGCCCTAAAATTATTCTGAAGTGTGAACAGCTAGTCATTCTCAAATGCTTGTGCTCAAGGTCTGTCAGCTTTGACTCAAACTGAGAGTTAATTGCGTCAAGTGTGAGACTCAGCTGAGCTCATCCATCTTGAGTGAGATAATGCTGGTGTTTGTTCTTGGGGGCAGATGGGCCAGAGGCCAGGACTAGCTTATTTTTGTTGACAGGTAGACACCATTTGTGAAGATGACAAGGCAAGACCATATGCACGACTAACATGCTGGAAAGGGTGGTCAGGGCCTTGGGACGGCCCTGAGGATTGTAGAAGTGAGGACTTGTTAGTGGTAGGGCATTCTTAATGAGGATCTCTGCTTTGCACCTCTCAACATCCTTGTTAGTAAGGTGCCTAAGCAAGCCATAACAGGATCTAATGATTATTTGTGGTTCTGGGACCATGAGGCATGAGCTCAAATGTCTACTTTATGCGCAAAGAACCTCTTAAATCACTGACCATTATTCCCATTTTTCTTTGTATTTGGACAATGCAGCCATGGCAGTTTAATTAGAAGACAGATAGTGTCACAGCACTTAAAGTAAATGACAGGCTTTCATCCATATGTGCTAATCAGCACCAGGCAGTTCATGAGGACAACATCCTGCTTTATTGTTAATTACTCAATTTTATTAACCTTCAGACACTTGAATTATTTTTAAAGATTTACCCATGGCAATTAACTGCAGCAATTTATCTGCAATATTGCATGCGTTTGGCTTGAATATGCAATGAGGACCCCGTTTCAAAGCAGCAGCAGTGAACTACAATCTATGATGAAACAATAGAACGATTCAAGGCACATACTGTTAATATCCAAGACCTCTTGCGAGTTTATAAATGTTATGATTTCAAAGAATCATAATGACCCAGCACAAAGAAATTACCCAAAACATACTTTTTTAGCTTCATCTACCTCAGTGAGGTTCAAATTCTAGATAGACCTAATTTTTAGTGGATTTGATGTAATGTGTTTGGTAGAGAGCCAAGGGACTGTTTTAACCTAAAGGATTCTTTAACTTTACTGGAATCCGCATCTCTAAGAGAGATTCTGTGTAGCAGTTGGTGGCATTCAAAGGTCTCTGTTGCTGAGGTGTGCTTAAGAAATACATCTTAAGGAATTCTGTCCTTTAGGTGACACAAAATATACACTGTGGTCTTACTAATTAAAATACACAAGTCTATATAAATACACAAGCATACTCACATATTAGCATAAATGTCATTTGTTACCAAAACATCAGTTTTAATCGCTACCCAAGAGTCAGTTATACGAACTTACCATAATATAACCATTTCCCTAATATTGCACATTCAGATTATTTCTAATTTTTACTCTAATTTAAAAGTTTTAATTAACATTCTTCAGTCTTCAATCTCTTCTCCAGCTATTTCCTTAGATATATTTCTATTAGTGGAATTACTGAATTAATGGATAGGAAGTTGTGTAAAACACTCATTATAGTTCAACAAACTGACATAAACTTTCTGAAGAGCAATTTACCCGCCCGCCCACAACAAATGACACATCCTCATCATCACTGCTTATTATCTTTAAAAATGAATTTGAGAAGATGTGATTATTTGTGAAGCTTGACATTTTTTCTCTTACTACTATTAGCTATTTATATGCCCTCTGTGAACTTTCTGAGTTCTTTGACCATTTTCTTCTGTGATGTTCATATTTTTCTTACCTACATAGTAAGAATTTGCTGGGGCATTTTAATTAATAATTTTACAGTTATTTTCATAAACTGAATGATTATTAGTTTTCTTCTTCTGCCTTCACTAGATTTTGGTATTAGAGTTATGAGGATATCTTGAGTGAATTGGGAAGTTTTCCATCTTTTCTTATGATGCAGACTAAACATACTAAGAATCATATTTGTTTTATACAGGTATGAAGGAATTCAGTTTCAAATTAAGTTTTACCAGTTTCTTTCAAAATTAGCCATCTTGATCATTTTCAGTTTCCTAGATAATCATCCATTTCATTCAGACTTTCTCAAGTATATTAGCCTTTAGCACATAGCATTTACTCATTTTATTTTATTTTTAATTTTTTAATGTTTATTTATTTTTGAGAGACAGTGTGAGCAGGGGAGGGGCAGAGAGAGAGGGAGACACAGAATCAGAAGCAGGCTGCAGGCTGTGAGCTGTCAGCACAGAGCCCGAGGCAGGGCTCGAACCCACGAACCATGAGATCATGACCTGAGCCGAAGCCGGATGTTCAACCGACTGAGCCACCCAGGTGCCCCTGATTTACTCATTTTAAAATATCCCTTTTACCTGTACTAATGTCTGATAAGTCCTAATGTGATATATATTTTTTTGTTGTTTTATCAGATGACAAATTATTTCATTAATTTAAAAATCAGCTAAGATTTATTAACTCGATTGTTTTACTATTTTCAAACTAATTTTATCTTTATTATATTCTTTCTTTTGTGTTCCATATATGTACTTTGTTGCTTTCCCTAACTTTTTGAATTGAACTTTTTAATTTTTTTAAAAAATGTTTATTTATTTTCAGAGAGAGAACATGGGAGAGAGTGCAAGGGAGGGGCAGAGAGAGAGGGAGGAAGAATCCCAAGCAGCCTCTGCACTGTCAGCACAGAGCCTGACACGGGGCTCAATCCCACAAACCATGAGACCATGACCTGAACCAAGTTAGAGCTCCTCTAAGGGAAGACAGCCTCAGGGAGAGCCAGTGTGAGAAATGATCATAAGAAGAATGCTCAAACTAATTGAAGGCATGATTTAAAGTTTCTTTTACAAAACTTCCATGGTAATTCTCTCTTGGAGTACACTGCATGGAAAACCGTGGTTATTAGCAGCCTGATGTGCTTTCAATTAAATAATTAAAGATATGTAATCCACAATGTCTCTCTTATTTTGGCTACCAAAAAGCTCAGGGTATTGTTGCTTCCTGATCTAGCTTTTATGATGTGTCAATCAGCTTTGGGATTTAAACTATTCAAACCTTAGTTTCTTCATCTATCAAATGAAGGTAACTATAAATGAATGAATGAGTGAATGAATGAATGAATAAATGAATAAATAAAATGTAGGTAACTAATACCTCTGTGCAAAGTGGTATGTACAAAGTCAAGCATGGTGCCTGGCACATTTGTTTAGCAAATAGGTACTGATTAACTTCTAAGAGGCTGAATTTACAACTGGACAAAGGCTGGATCATACATAAAAAATATATCTCTGATCCACAACCTATCCAGGAAAGCAACCTATTATCTATAAGAAACAACTTAGGAAGCCAGCCTACCACTTTTACTTGCAGGAAGTCAGACTTCTCTCTCCAGTAATAATCCCAAAACCTAAATAATAACATCTATAATTGGCCAAAATGGCTAGGAATTGATTACTGATAGGTTCTCTCATGTTTATCCCCACTTCCACTTAGTACCAACCAGAGAAAGCCAAATATGTACTCCTAACCAATCACACAGGATGCCCACTTCCAGTTAGCCTGCCTCCAGCTTCCCCATGCCAACAGCCTCCAAACAGAGCAACCTTAAAGTCTTCCCTTTTGTCTGCTGCAGAGCTTTCTCACTCCTCTGCCTGCCTTTGAGTCTCTGCCAAAACGTAAGTGACAGTGGCTGATTCTTTGTTAGAGCAAGTTCAGGATAGACAGTCTCTGTTTCCACATTTCCATGTAGAAGATACTGTGCTTAGTGATAACAATAGTGAACATGGTCCATGACCTTCTGCAGCTCACTTTCTAAAAGTAAAGCCAGAAGATCCACTGGTCAACAAATACACAGATAAAGACAAGCAGAGCATGGTGGATGTCAGGAAGGAAATCCAGGAAGTGACGTAATGGCTAGTAAGTGGGTGTCAGAGGTGGTCTGCCTCAGACAGGCATTTAGAGAAGACTTCTCTGGTAGAAGAAAGTTGAGCTGAGACATGAAGGATGAGGGTGAGCTAGCCAGGGAGCATTCCAGGCAGACAGCATAGAGAACAGTCAAGCCCCACGGTGGGAAACGATTTGGCAAGTCCTAGGTCAGTAAGGCTGCAGTATGGTGGGCAGAGAGAGTGGTATGAAATGAGCTAAATAAACAATAGTTATGGCTAATAATTATTGCTTTGCTCTAACAACAGCTTGCTTGATAATGGTTTTATTATATCCATGCCTTATATTATAAGCAGTTTCTAATATTTTTGAAGTGGCCATTATAAAGGAAAAAGTGAATAAAGTCATTGCTGAGAAATAATTTTAATAGCTAACATTTATCAAGAGTTTACAATAATGCTTTATATGACTTAAACACTTACTTCTCCAAGTAATCCCCTATAGTACATGCTCTTATTTAATTTTTAAATGTTTATTTACTTTTGAGAGAGAAAGAGAGAGAAAGAGAGAAACAGACGGCAAGTGGGAGAGGGGCAAAGAGAGAGGGGGACACAGAATCTGAAGCAGGCTCCAGGCTCTGAGCTGTTAGCACAGAGCCTGACGTGGGCTTGAATTCACAAACCACAAAATCATTACCTGAGCCAAAGTCGATGCTTAATTCACAGGGCCACTCAGGCGCCACTAGTGAACACTATTATTACTTCTTCTTTACAGATGAGAAAGTGAGACACAGAGAGTTTAATACACTTGCCAAAGCTAACACAGAGAATAAGTTGAAGAGCAGGGTTTGGATCAGGGAGTCAGAATCCAAAGCTGACTTCAGGTGACATAGCTATTGTCAATCAGTTATTTGATGGTACACACAGGTCCTCCGAAGTTTATTACAGCTATTATGCTTGCCAGTAGCAGGAAATAGGTTTGAATTCAAAATCTAGAATCTATGATCAAGGATTCATATATCTTCTAATTATATTTATTATTAAGGATTAGGGCCTAATGGAAGAGAAAAACTTCCCTCAAAAAACTATAATTAATATTTTAATAATCATTCTCGATTTGAAGAATTTATCTATTTTTAATCTTTATCCATAATTTATTATATAGATATTTATGTGGGCCAAGAATACCCCCTGTGCAAATAGTCATGGGTTTGCTCTCCTGGGGAAACTAATAATACGTGCTATTAGACATAACGAAGATTGGTCTTATTATTTAAACGAATTTGATCAGAGCAAGTAAACAGGCAATACGGTGTGAGCACTGCCAAAAATACCTTCTAACTACACATTTTCCAGGTGGAGTTCTGCTTTAGCATAACCTCTGATTGTCTGAAGCCTCCGCAAACCAAAGCAGTCACGCGGCCAGGCCTCGGCCGCAATCCGCTCACTTACATTTCCATCGTGGTTTGGGCAAGAGAGAGGCTTTCCCGCAGCCACAGCGGTGACCGTCTCCAGGATGGAGGATTCCTCAACGTTGCTGCCGGGAGTTCGCTGCAGCACGTCCATCAGGTTCGTGATGAAGAAGTTGTTCTGGAGCGCGGCCACCCCCTTCTCGGGCAGGATGGAGGTCTGGCGGCACACTGGGCAGGAGAGGGTTAGACTGTGGGCGGGAATGTAGTTCTGCAGGCACCTGTTGCGGAAGCAGAAGCAGGTGGACTGTCAGTACAGTGGGCTCTCGAGCAAGAGCAGGACCCCCTCTTCTCACAGGAACCATACACATTCTCTGCCCCAAGTGGACGACTTGGCAGAAACTCCCTATGTAAGTCTCCTTTTCTAGGAAAAGAAGATTTCAGCAACCAAGAGGTAATGTGTATTCCCATTGGCCCTATCAACTGGTCAGGCGAATGATAACCCTAAAGGAAAAGAGTAGTATCATGGACTTTGCTAGTGTTCCAGGGAGCTTTGCCATAAATGAGCAGCATCGGCCTCTCTGGGGGAACTTGGAAGAAGTGCAGGATCTCAGATCTTCCTCCAGACCTGCTGATTTATATGCACATTAAAGGTTGCAGGGGGCACCTGGTTGGCTCCGTGGTTAAGCATCTGACTTCTGCTCAGGTCATGATCTCACAGTTTGTGAGTTCAAGCCCTGTATCAGGCTCTGTGCTGACAGCTCAGAGCCTGGAGCCTGCTTCAGATTCTGTGTCTCCCAATCTCTCTCTGCCTCTCCCCACTCACACTCTATCTCTCACTCTCTCTTAAAAATATATAAACAATAAAAATTTTTTTTTAAAGGTTGCAAAGCATCCATCTACAATATCCAGTGTCATATTCACAGATTTGTGGATTTTTACAATGAGGAGAAACAGGTCAAAGTTTTCTCTTAGTGTTAAAATACTTAAATTAGGGCACAGATAAAGTAATTACTAACACACTTCATATGCTAAACTGCTTATGTGCTAAGTTAAATAAGAAGGTAACGATGTATTTTGATAATTGATTAACTCAATGGAAAAGCTATTCACGAAGGATAAAGAAATGTGTTTTCATATATAGCAATTGCGTATTCAGTTAATTTTTAATTATTTCATACACATAGTTGCATACAAAAGCACAAGCAGATCTCATATGATAAAAACACCTCCCAGTGGAAATGTTTTGTTTGAAGCAAGATAGGACACCAGAGGCACACCAACATGGTCTCTTCTTGCCTCTCTTCAGCAAGCATCATCTTAATTCATTTAATTAGCAAAATGCATTGCTAATAATGATTTGCACATATCCTGCTCACTAGATTCACAGTACTTGCAATAACCATAGGAAGTAGGTACTTTATTTACTTATGTTTTAGTGTTTACTTATTTATTTTGAAAGAGAGGAGACAGAGAGCAGGGGAGGGGCAGAGAGAGAGGGAGGCAGAGAATCCCAAGCAGGCTTCACACTGTCAGTGCAGTGCCCAATGTGGGGCTCAAACTCACAAACTGTAAGATCATGGCTGAGCCGAAACCAAGTGTCAGACACTTAACCAACTGAGCCACCCGGGTGCCCCTGACGTATGTACTGTAGACACCTGAGGTCACACAGGCAGAGAGAAGCAAAGTTGCTTGTTCCCAGAACTCAAGTGGTCAAGGGCAGAGCAGGAGTTCAAGCCCAGGCAACTGGGCACCAGAACCGAAGCTCTACGTAACTACGCCATGTAACATTTCCCTGTTGCTCTGCCAAACAGAATTCAAAAACTTATGATTTCGTCTCACTCCTCTTATAATGTAGATAAGGAAACTGACATCAAGGAGGCTAATGGACTTTCCTATGTCACAGAAGTAGCTGAATCAATACCAGAAACAGAATAGCTTTTGTTAAGGTCACTGAGGGCATCTAAATCCAGACAGTAGACATTTTTCACTCCTAACCTTCTTAGGGGCAGTCAGTAAACATGACCACTGTCTCCCACCTCTCCTTCTTTGAAATTTTATCTTCCCTTGCTTGTGACAGCACACTCACTTCGTCCTCCCTCTCCTTCTGTCTGTTCTTTGTTTTTTACTGAGCCAGTTCAGGCTCTGTCATCAGCACCCCTCTCTCCCTGGGACATCATATCCACGTGCAGGGCTCTAAGCACAACACTCCCACATTTCTATTCCTTCCACAGATGTCTCCTCCAGGCCCCTAATCTCTACACCAGCTGCTTTCTTGGCATCTCCTCTTGGATGTCTCACAAGTCCTAAAACTCAATGTGTCCAAAACCAATGCTACGTTCTTCCCCGAAACTGGGTCCTCTTCCCATCTCAACAAACAGCACCTCCACCCATCCATCCAGACAAACCAGGAACTGGGAACCATGCTGAAAACAGTAATTCCCTTACTATCCATATTCCACATCCCACCCATCACCAAAAGCTGGAAATTCCTAAATACCTTCCAATGTTTCCCGTTCTCGTCATCTGCTTCACACCACCCTTTCCTGGGTTTCTGCAGAAGCTCTATGCACTGTCACCCACCCGTGTATCCTCTAGCCCTTCTTCCCATTGCACCACAGTGACCTTCTCAGAACCCATTCCACGCATTCCATGGGGACTTGGTGTGGTGGGCTCTCGAAAATCTCTACCAGCAGCTGTTGGATGGAGGAACAGAAGAAGATTAGATAAGACCCAATGGAGAGGGCTGGGTGTGGACCCGGGACAGCCCAGAAGTGTTGCTTCTCACCTGTCAGAGCAAGTAAAGGGGAGCCAAACAATGGACTGCCTAGGCCTTGAACATGGGTGATAGGAGGCCCTACTGAGCCCAGGCTGAGTGGCTCTCCGTGTTAAATATAAAGAGGCCAACTGCTACATCAAATAACGATCTTACCATCGGAGCCCAGGGACACAAGGACAATTAGCTGGTATTCAAGTTTCAGCTACAGTCATTAAGTGAGGGGCGGAAATCACTCTCCATTCAGTCATTTTGGACTATGAATGACCAAGTAATTGCACCAACGTATAAAATAAAGTAAAAAGTGCTAGTGCCCTATATACCACTACTAAAACACACACAAAACAACCTCTACACACACACACACACACACACACACACATACCCCAAAAGAACCCCCTAAAAAGTGAACAAACAAAAAACCACAACGACCAATAACAAAATCTACCTTCTCCCTCTATTCATCACCAGCAAGGATGTGGATATTCTGCTGCAACTGAGATCTTCCAAAATAAATCAACTTTAACAAATGTGTCTTAAATGGATGGCAAATAGAATTAGCACTGATTGGAAGCCATTGGAAACACCACTTCCTATTCTATAACAAGAATTAAAGCATTTTAATTATGTATATTTAATAATGATAGAAAATATTTTAACAGAATGCTATCAAACATAATTACTATATTTATCTTTAAGAAAAAAATATAACCTTACTAGAGAAATATTTAAATTAGGACACAGATAAACTAATTACTAACAAATTTAATCTGTTTAATCGCGTATGCTAAGTTAAACAAGAAAGTAAGATGTATTTTGATAACTGATTAATTCAATGGAAAAAACTATTTAAGAAGAATGAAGAAATATGTTTTCCCTATATAGCAAATTGCATGTTTGGGTAATTTATAATTACTTCATACACATAATATTTTTCTTCATCTGCAACATCCTTATGTTCAAATGTGCCATTAGCAGGTGTCTTCTGAAGTATCCTTGAGAGGAAGCTCTCCCTTTTAACCAACTCCTCAATAACCAGACATTTTCCCTAATGTGTCATATGAGAGGAAATAATAGATTAAAAAATTTTTTTAATGTTTATTTATTTTTGAGAGAGAAAGACATGAGGGGGGGAAAGGCAGAGAGAGAAGGGACACTGAATCTGAGGCAGGCTCCAGGCTGTGAGCTGTCAGCACAGAGCCTGACGTGGGGCTCCAACTCACAAACCATGAGATCATGACCTGAGCCAACGTCAGACTCTGAGTTGACTGAGCCACCCAGGTGCCGCATAATAGATTTTTAATTGGCCCTTACCAAAGATACTCTATGAGGGAACTGTGGTCGGCAAAAATTGATGAAAAACAAAGGGGAAATTAAAAATTTTTTTTAATCTTAAAATATTTAATGTTCTATGTCCTGTGGGAATGAGTCAGTAGCTACTAGACTGTTTTCTCTCCCTTGTAATTATATAAAATGGAGTAAATTATTGGCAACTCATGATTATGTTTCTAGATATCTATCATAAGCACAAAAGATTAATGTCTCCCATAGGTAACTGGATAATTCTGGAAAGAACCCTTTGGTAAGCTGTAGGAGATCAGTCTGTGAAACTCTCCTCTCTGAGCACAAAGGACTCTTACCTTTCGCAGAAAGTGTGCAGACAGGGGAGAACCTTGGGATTCTTGTACCGTTCCAGGCATATACTGCAAATCAGAAACTGCTTGTCAATCTGGCGCACCACAGGACTTGGGATGTTGGTGGCTTCACTGGCCATCCTAGACCACTGACATGGGAAGCCGGCTGTCTTTGACCCTGCACGCTGCTGCTGTCAGACAGGAAAAATATATAATAACTTCCAAGTGCAAATCAACCATGGGTTCACTCACTACAGGCATTGTGTTATGAATACAGGTAGAATTCCATGCCAGTGACCTCAAAATGACCATCACCAACTCTCAACGCTGGATGAGGCGTACTGTGAAATGCCGGTTTATTTTATAAATCAATAAATGATCACATGTTCACCATGCAAACAAATCAGAAGACGTATGTTGCACAAAGGGGGCTGCGTGCTGGCTTTGTAAGCAGTGGTAACTGAGGGGCTAAATACTTACACAGCTATGCTGTGCCTGTTCGTGCCTTCATTTCTGACTATATTTGACTCTACGCCTCAGTCTTATTAAAATGGAATCTATATCAAATAGAATAGTCTTACTAAGGTAAAATGGTTTCCCAACTATTGAACTTGAAGGGGATCAAAATATCACTCCAAAAGATACCATCTTGGCAGAAGGATTATTTTGAGCTGAAGGCAGTTGAGACACAGCAGACACGGAGGGCAGCCGGTGGCTGGAGAGAGGCACTCTGCCCTCTTCCATCTGCTTCAAAGCATGGCATAGATTTCCATGTTCAAAGGAAACTTTCATTTGTAAAGGCGCCCCACTCTCCCATACCCAAAAGAGGAGCCTCTGAATGATCACCAGATACAGCACAGGAGAGGAGTCTGCATAACGAACCTTACTAAACAACCCTTATGTACCGTACGTTTCCTGGTCACTTTCCCACGATTTCCTGCCCCCAAACCTCCTTTTCCTTTATCTAGCCATTTCTCCACCATTTGTCATCCTTTGTTAAAACAGTATATAAGCTCCCAGGTCTAACTGGCTCTTTGGGTTTTCACTTCTTTTCTGTGAAGCTCCCATGCATGTAAAATTAAAAATATTAAATTAATAAACTTTGATATAATATAATTTTGGAAAAATAAACTACCAGTAAAATGTGTATACCCTTTTCTCCTGATAATGTCTTTTGTCAGTTTAATTCAGTCTTCAGGAACAGACTTTAAGTGTGTAAAGAAAAAGGTTTCTCTCCCCTACATACTGTTTACATGCAAGGATGAAATAATTAAAATTTGTTTAAAATTTTTTAAATATTTATTTATTTTTGAGAGAGAGAGAGAGAGCGAGAGCCTGAGTGTGGAAAGGGGCAGAGAGAGAAGGAGACATAGAATCTAAAGCAGGCTCTAGGCTCTGAGCTGTCACCACAGAGCCCAATGCAGGGCTTGAACTCATAAACTGGATTATGACCTGAGCTGAAGTCAGACGCTTAACCGACTGAGCTACCCAGGCGCCCCAGAATAATTAGAATTTTGTATTAAAACCTTTGTATGTGGTTCAGAGTGTTCTCTTCAGAACTAAAGGTTTATAGATTCTATGCTAAAATGTATTTGCCAGAGAGCAGGGACAAAGGCAGATAATTCCTAGTATTTTAAGAAATCTCTGTTGGTATTCATGTATAGGAATCTGAGGGACCTGGTGAAATTAATTGAGAGAAGGTTTCAAAATGTCAGGGATCATGCCAGAAAAAGAGAAAGCAAGAGAGAAAAATGCAGAGGGCCTCTAAGGGGAGAGAAAAGGACAAACATAAAACATAGCTTCCTTTACCACCTTGAAGAACATTTGGCTTCCACTCCAAAGGGGGAAACCAAGGTGAAGCTAAAATTCACTTCTTAATTTTCTATATATTTGGGAAAGTGTCTACATCTCCTCAATCCCCAACAGAAACACTCTTTACAAAAAAATAATGTTAATTTTCAATATGACCCTAGGCAGTAATATTATTCTCATTCCACAGATTTTTGAAAACCTTGGCTCAGTTAAGAAGTTTGCCAGAATGCAAAGCCCATAGCCTGTCATTCCTTAAACCACCAGGCCTCCCTTGGCCGTGGGCCTTAAGAAGGCTGTATGTACTATAGAAGCTTGGTTTATATATAACATTTTAACATGGCCTGGGACCTGTGTTTGAAGCTGGGAAATATACCATATTTACAGAATTAAGAAGTCTATATTTTTTAATGGAAATTCGAACATGAATGAAAGTTCTTCTTTCTCCCCACCAGTTCACCAAATTTGTAAAAAGTATACCAACTTTTATTAATAAAATTCTATTGGGGAACCTGGGTGGCTCAGTAGTAGAGCATCTTAGTCTTCAACTCAGATCATGATTTCACAGTTCATGAGCCCCAAGTTGGGCTCTGCACTCTCTGCCATGTTTCTCTCTCTCTCTCTCTTTCTCTCTCTCTCTCTTTCTCTCTCTCTCTCTCTCTCTCTCTCTCTCTCTCTCCCCCTCACCTGAATGTGCGTGCTCTCCATCTCTCAAAATAAATACACAAACATTTAAAAAATTCTACTACTTATACACAATTGAGTATAGCTACATATAGGACACACCCATATCCCAACTCTATACTTTCTAGATAAGCTCATTAAAAAGCACGATTCATAAACAGATAGAACCTTGTGAAAGCACCTGCTATCCAAGAGTGTCACGTTCAAACAGAACCCACTGCATTAGTTAAAACAGTGTGAGTGTGACATATCTAATTAGCCAGCACTATCTGCTGTCTCTTTCATAGAATGTCTCCCTAAAGAACTAGAGTGGAGAATGATACTCATTGATCGGATTGAATGTGGCTCATCTCTCAGGATCTCCAAGTGTTGGCACATCATCTGCTTTTCTTTAACCACATCCCCATGACATCAGAAAAGGAAAGGAGTGGATTTGTCTGTCTTTAAGATAAGGAAACCAAAGCTGAGGGTTTAAATGACTTGCTCAAGGTCACTCAGTAAAATCGGTGAATCAGAAAGCTCAGATTTCAGGTCTTCTGCTTTATCTGATACTTAATCTTAAACAAGATTAACACTTGTGTGTGTGTGTGTGTGTGTGTGTGTGTGTGTATGGAGAGAGAAAAATTAGGGAATGCTGACTTCAGCAGCACTAAAATTGAAACAATATGGAAGATTGGCTTGGCCCCTGAGCATGGATGACATACAAATCATAATGTGTTCCATATTGTTTAAAATTATATCTAAGGGGTGCCTGGGTGGTTCAGTTGGTTGATGGTCTGACTCTTGATTTTGTCCCAGGTCATGATCTCAGGGTCGTGGAATAAAGTCCTATGTGGGGGCTCCATGCTGAGTACAGAGCCTGCTTAAGATTCTCTCTCTCTCCCTCCCTCCCTCCCTCCTCCTCTGCCACTCTCCTCTGCTCACACTGTTTCTCTATCTTTAAAATAAATAAATAGGGGCGCCTGGGTGGCTCATTGGTTAAGTCTCCGGCTTTGGCCTAGGTCAGATCTCACGTTCGTGGGTTCGAGCCCCACATCGGGCTCTGGGCTGACAGCTAGCTCAGATCCTGGAGCCTGCTTCCAGTTCTGTGTCTCCTTCTCTCTCTGCCCCTCCCCCTCTCATGCTCTGTCTCTCTCTGTATCAAAAAAATAAATAAAACATGAAAAAATTAAAAAAATAAAATAAAATAAATAAATAAATAAATAGAATTTTCCAGTTAGAGTAAGTTAAAAATGATTTTAATTTGAATAGCTTTTGAAAATTTCATATCTCCCTTTGAAATAAAATCAGTCATGCTGAGTATTGAAAAAAATACAGAGAAAACACCACATTGATTTCACTCCTTTTTTTAACCTTAGAATTTTAGGGTTTGGGCAAGGAGAAAACATTTGTTTTAAGCAAATGGTATAATTTGAGTAAATGAAATTTCCTGAGCTCACATTATTCTGCTCTGATGCTGAAATAAAAATATTTCATTCTGATTTTATGATAATTATTGAAGTGGGTGGGAGTATGCGTTTGTTAGTATTGTTCATTTATATGGTAAATTAAATTGACTCTAACACTAATTTAAAATCATGACAATATAGCAGATCTGTCACAAGTGACCTGTTGAAGACATCTGGATTTTTAGGACTCTCAGAATCAACACCAAAGGCTTCCAAGCCCCCGAAGATCCCCAAACTGAGACACTGCCAGGGTAATGATCATCCCCTGAACATAACTGGATGCCCACAATAGAAAGACAATCTGACTACTCCTAAAGGGATAATGTACTGAGAAAAATGGAGCACAGAATGTGCTAACAAGCACCATGGGAAGCTTTCCGTCAGTCTGAATATGCCGCAAGGAACACACATAAAATGTATGACAGCCTTTAATCAAAGTGTTTGGGCACTACTACAGTTTCCGGTCGTTTTGATTAGAAAAGCAATAAATACTTATTTAGATTCTGGGCTGTTCTCCTTTCCCCAGCTTGGTTTCTGAAGTGTCAGAGGTCCTTCTTACTTATATCACCAGCAGAAAAAAGCACATGGCAAGAAAAGAGATGAGAATATAGAACTACTATTCTCCTGGAAATCTGCAAACCCAACTTCTGGACAGGAGCACCTGCAAATATGCCAGGGGAGGGCTTTGCCTCTGGAGGAACCCAGATCCTCTTGGATACAGGAACTAGCACTGTCCATACTGACAAAAGGCCAACACAAAGGAAATAGCAGAGAAGGGATGGCAAGAAGAACCATTTTATTTTTCAGAAAATTTTCAATTTATTTATTTCAAGAAAGCAAGTGGGAGAGGGCAGAGAGAGAGGGAGAGAGAATCTCAAGCAGGCTCCAAGTTGTCAGCACTGAGGCCAACTTGGGGCTCCATCTCATGAACTATGAGATCATGACCTGAGCCAAAATCAAGAGTTGGGCTCTTAACTGACTGAGCCACCCAGGCGCTCTAAGAAGAGCCACTTTAAAACTACTTAAAAAGCCAACATTAGGGTGCTGTTGACATTAACTAGCTATGAGAGCTCTCGCTATGTGGGAAGACTGGCTGAATCCCCTTGTCAGTAGAAAACCAACAGCAATACTGCTTACAAAGAGGGGTTTGGTCCTCCTCTCTCCCTCTCTGCTCAATAGCACCTTCTCAATCTGACCATTTTGGTTAAAATTGAAACTTGCCCCCAACGCCCCTGCACTTGCTATCTCCTGTCCTTGCTCTCTGTCTCTGTAGTACTGATTACTTTCTGATATAGTACGTAATGTGTTTATCTTGTATATTGTCTCCTCCCCACCTCTCTAGGATGTAAGATTCACGAAGGCAATGATCACAGCAGCTAGAACTGTGCCTCCTACATGATAGACGCTCGTCATTATTTCTTTGAATGAACTGAGTAAATAAAGTATAACATGGGAATGGACTCAGTCCCAGTAGCAGACAAGAACAGCACTGGCTGACTTACACAATAAAGAGATGGTTGTCATCAGTCATGTGAATGCTTTCATTTGACATCAGACATAACCTGCCTTCCCACGTGATCGTCTAATCTTTAGCAACACAAGCCATCATCCAGAGGGTAAATATTCAGTGACATACTTAAACACACTCACAAACGCAGAACAGGAATTGAGAACCACTGAGGACACACGTGCGTGGAAATACAAAGTCTAAGAAAGTTGACACAGAAATTCCTCATTAGTGGGGTGTGCCCACTCAACAGCTTTTGTAACAACAATGCAATACACATGTAACAAAATCCTTGGGCAGAGAAAAACCCTGCTTCCCAGCGTTTCTTCCCTCACATGGCCTCTGGTATTTTTCCTGGCTCACATTCTCACATCTCCCAGAGCTTGGTGGAAATGACAACCAAGTGGAAAAGAAGAACTTGAGAGAAGAAACAAAAGGGAAATGCCAGGGTCCACAATTCTAGGGTTGAGACCACAATTCCCACCCCAGAGTATACCATTTAGGTCAGATAATCATCCAAACTTTTTATTGCTGACACCAGAGAGGGAAGAAAGAGCAGGAAGGGAGGCTGGAAGACACAAAGCAAACTGAAAGCACTCTGCTTGAGAAGGGGAGACAGTTGGGTGAAAACTTGTTGGCTGGGCTAGGAAGCACGGTTGGGAAACAGGTCAAGACTCCTTTGGAAAATAAAATTTTAACATGTGATTTGTGGGTAAGAGTCAGCATACTTGATTATATACCATCCTAAAGGCACTAGATTCCATTTCTATTTAATTTTGTGGCATTCCTGGGTTACTGCTTCTCTTTGTTGCCACTTAGCTGGATTTATTTATTAGCATGGTTACATTTCTATTGCCAACGACAATGGTGCAGACATGCTAAAATCAGCTTCCCGGGGCGCCTGGGTGTCTCAGTTGGCTAAGCGGTTGACATTGGCTCAGGTCGTGATCTCACAGTTTGTGAGTTTGAACCCCATATCGGGCTCTCTGCTTTTAGCATGGAGCCTACTTCAGACCCTCTATCTCTCTCTCTCTGATCCTCTGTCTCCCTCTCTCTCTGTTACTCTCTCTCTCTCAAAAATAAATAACATTTTTAAAACAGAAAGTAATAAATTCTGAATTATTAAAAAATAAAAATAAAATCAGTTTCCCAAGAAGTTAAAAATCTGATGCATTTAAAGAAAGAAAATCTTGAACCATTAGGATTATCTATAACTCACAATGTTCTATCTTTCAACTGCCAGGACAGATGGAACCTGGAGCTCAAGGCACAGGTTAAAACATGATTACAGAAACAAAGTACTTTTAGCTTTTAAAATTTATGAGCATATTTTTATTCATCTGCAACTGAATCTGCATTGTTACAGGGGACTTAACTGGAAGAAAGAAAAGAGGGCAATCTTCAGTGAAATTAAAACAGGGTGACCTATTTCCAGTTAAATCAAGCCTCCCAAATGGGCCATTTTGTAAATTAGAAGGCCAGATGCCATATCTTTTCTGATAGTACACACATGAGCGCGCGTGTTTGGGGGTGAGTGGGTGTGGATTCTGGAAGCCATCCACTTTAACTTCTATCTCCAGGCAAGGATGGGCCTAAGCTTTCCAAGGGTTCTTATTCTTTCCAGGGTCTGATTCCAGATGTATGACAGCTTCCCGACGCTGCTGAGTTTTACAACATGAAAGTTGATTTATGACAAGCCCCCAGCTCATCTTTAGAATATTTATGCCTATTTTCTCTATCTCTCAGTATAGACAACTATTTGTCTTTGCCTTCTTCATAGACGTCCTCACCTTTTACAATATAATTAAGTCAGTTCTTACGATTTGCTCTGGGTTTTCTAAGGTGCAGAAGGCTGGGTCTGTGTGATGGAGTGTTAAGTGGTCAGGCTAGTTGACATTCATAGACAGCACCCTGGGACAGTCAGGATGAGCAGGGCTTCCTTTCCCCACAGCCATCACCTCGCCGAGACTCCTTCCTCGCTTTCCTCTGAGACTACAAGGAGGTTGCATATTCTGGGACCACAAAAAAGACAGAGGAAGGCCAAGGCCCTAAGCTCTGGGAACTGGGCAAGGTTAGCAAGAAGGAGGAGAAATTTATTCTGCATCAGAACTTCAAGAGACAGAGGCCTATGTAACAGCAAAGCCCCCTTTGTCCCTGGTGGACAGGAAATACATTATTTAATTCTGTTGTTGATTAGAATAAATGTTTACCTTAATAAGTTTTTGAGAAAATAAAAAGCACTTAACGGAGGAATGTAGGTGTTGAGAACATGAGGCAGAAAAGGGAAAAGTAAAAGAGAGTAGAGAGACTAGTGCGTAGAAAGCAGTAACGGAGATTCCTTCCAAGGTGCTGTTTGAATAATTACACTCCGCTCATTTTTTCCCCCAGTATCTGGTTTAATCTAAACCTTCACATTTTAGGAGGAAAGCTGATCTGTAACCCCATTATAGAACAAATTCCATTCTGACACTAAAATCCTTACATAAGTAATAAAGGGCACAGATGGCATCAGACATTTTCAAAAAAAGCAATTACAGGTGTGTGCAAATTATAATTATGCCATAATTAGAAGTAATTCAGTCACAGTTTTTAAAGAAAACAACATTTTTTAAAGAGTAAGTAATTTGGCAGCAAATTTTTTAAAGCGCAAAAGTATTTCTCCTCCATACGTTTCAGTAATACAAATGGTTTGTTAAAGTCTTATTTTTATCAGAGAGATGATGAAAAAAAGCACAAGGGAGTCTTAAAAATTAAGCTTAGGTGAAATTTTTAAAAATTGTGACATATTTAGAATTTCTTTGACTTAAAGATAGGTAAAAGAAAGTCATAACTTTGGAGAAATTAATGTCTCCAAATATCCAAATGGAGGACATTTTCAATTTTTAGTAAGACAAAGAATGAGTGTTTTTTGCTTATTTCACAAGCAACAAAATCCACATAGCTTTTTCCATATAAGTAAAAAAAATAAGTCATCTCAGGATTATAATATTAATTATGGTGAAAAATATGCATAGATTTTATTCTCCATTTTTTAAATATATGGAATATATATTCTGGGTTTCTGTTTCTCGAAGCAGGCACATTGTATTAGAGACCATTTGTACATTCAGTCCTATTTTAACCTTTCCAATGCAAATCACTTGGGTCTTTCTAGGAGAAAACTGGAAAGAAATACTTAGAGGTTTAGGATAGGCCACGACTCATGTCTCTGTAACAAAAAGCTGCTTTCTCATACCAAAGCACACATGAAACTTCTCATTGTGTGCTTGCTCCCTGGGGAGGGGTGTGCATTATTTAACGTTACAGAGGGTTAGAATCAAGGCTGCTAAAGCTCTGCCGAAAATAATGAAAGGCACCAAAAAATAGGTTCACACTAAGCAGAACTGAATCCTAATACTTAAGAAATCAACTGAAGAATCTGGACAAACAAATGGCTCTCCTTACATATTCTAATCTAAAAATATAAACAAAAGCCTCTAACAATTTTTCACGAAGAGTAAAACTGCAATACGATCTAAGCCAAAGGAACAAACTAATAACTTTTAAAATGCTTCATTCTGAATCTAAAGCAATGATATTGAATCTATCTTAAGAGAGATACCATTTTATCTTTTGGTTCAGAAATCCACTTATTAATACTCAATATTTAGCTTAAAATAAATAGCCTTCCTACTTGCTTTCCTATCCTCCCAAAATGAGGAATAATGAAAGGGTGGGGCTCACTGGTAGAGAAAGCTGTCAGAATAATCAGATCCACTGTTTTAGGAAGCAAATCTAAGGTCCAACCCAAGTATTCTTTTCTCCCTGTGTAAAGCTACCATCGAACTCCACCCAGATTTGAGTCTACTTCAAAGGCACGAGAAAAAAATGTCATAAAAGAAAAAAAAAGCCCAAATCATCTTCTGCACATTTGCTGATTATCAATGGCATTCAGAATTCAGAGGGTCGATTCATGCATTATGAATGAATGGGTTTCCAATGGTAACTGGGAACCGTCGCACTCAACCCCAGGGTTCTCCAACAGAGGACTGGGTGGGGGAGGGGTTGAATGGTTCGTTCTCCTCCACCCTGGGGTTTGGAGGAAGGAATCCAGCAACTTAAATATTTCATCCCCATCTTTGCACCCAACAGAGAAATGCTGGGAGGGAAATCTTCTATTTAAAATAAGTTGAATACACATTAAAATTGAGGACTAGTAAAAATAAAAATCTACTCAGATCACATTAGGAACTTGATAAAAAAGAAAATCTTGCATGACTTTTCCCTATGCTGGTTAATTTGGTGCCTTTGTTTAAGCAAAGAGTGGCTCTCCCACTATCTGATAGTTACAGAGCATGCAGCATCACCAAGAGAAGGGAGGGAAAAAAGAGAAAAGGAAAGAAAAAAGAAAAAGCCAGAACAGAGAGCAGGAGAAATCAGCTAGCCACCTGGCATAATACTCAGCAATCAGAACATTTAGGACCTACCCATTTCTGCAGACAGACTAATCAACGAGGCAAGAATTAAATCCTCCCAAGCCTGTCGCTGCAGCTCCGCGGCAATCCAAAGAACAATGCACATGCTGCTAACCTCCCAAGTTTGGAAGCACCATGCAAAGAGACTGGTTAAAATTCCCTACCATGCAGTGCAGCCATCATCAGAAGCCCAGCATATCTTCTGGTCTATGTAGTGATGTGCCAGTTCATGAACAGAACAGGGAAGAAAAATGGAGGAAAAGAGAGAAGGCTCAGGAAAGTCGGCAGGAATGTTTCTGGGTCATTAACAAGTGGGAGACCCCTTTCGGTATTCAAACCAATCAATCTTTATCGTACAGGACATCTTTTTCTCACTCAGCGTCTGTTGAAAAGACTGCAGCAAACCAAGCAAGGGATTATGGGATAGGGATGCAGCAGCGAGCTGCAATGAGATTCGCGGGAGGCTCGCTTCCCCCTCTGAGTCAGCAGTCAGCTGTTTCCACGCTCGCGCTCCCGTGCAGGGCCGCGGAGGTCCATCGCTCGAAGGTGGCTGCACAGCCAACCCGGCAGCGGCACCCGCGCGCGTCTCTGGCGCCGCGCAGCCGGCCAGGCACCGAGTTCCAAATCGGAACGCGGGAGTGCTGAGAAGCAAAAGGGGGTTGCAGCGAGCCTAGATCCTAGAAGGAAAACTAGGTACACGATACCTCAGTTCAAATTTAGAGGAGGGCTTTAGGTGGGTGTGAGAGCACACACTTCCTTTCGTTGGGAAAAACATACTATCTGTTGCTTTAGATTTTAAGTAGCTTGAAACACAAATGTAAATTGATAAAAATGCAAAACAGTCGAGTTCAACAAGCATCTACTAACTTTTACCCTCTTGGTATTCACCCAGAAAAGGGTCTATAAAATACAGTCCCTCCAAGTCAAATAATGCAAATGAGATTCCTTCGACTTTTTGTGGTTCTAATCAATCAGACAAAAATCATGTAGTACATTTATTTTTTCAGGGGTGAATAGAGCCTGCTGTTTTCCTGATGATGGGAACGTTTTCGGTTAAGGGTTGAGAAACTTGACAAACTTTGCACACATGTATACCTCGATTTCCTATCAGATGACTAAACTTATTTTTTTAACAGTTTTCATAACATAAAAATGATCAAGTAGCCATATATAAACAATTAGATCCTATTACAAATAATACTTTAGAATTTAACAAATTTACATATCAGAATGGAATTTATAATCATTCCTTTTCTACAGCAATGGGGGCAGGGAACCATGCTGCATTCTATTCTTTGCTTAGTGACTGGTTTAAAAGTGGACATGAGGGGCGCCTGGGTGGCTCAGTTGGTTAAGCGTCTGACTTCGGCTCAGGTCATGATCTGTAGTTCATGAGTTAGAGCCCTGCCTCGGGCTCTGTGTGGACAGCTCAGAGCCTGAAGCCTGCTTTGGATTCTGTGTCTCCCTCTCTCTGCCCCTCCTTTGCTCATGCTCTGTATCTCTCATTCTCTGTTTCTCTCTCTCTCTCTTAAAAATAAACATTAAAAAATTTTAAAGTGGACATGAAACCTTTTATTTAATACTAAAGTAGTTAATTCACACATTTGATTACATTAATATTCACCACATTCTTTCCACACAGTCAGGCATTGCACTGAGCCCTGTGCTGGGCCACTCGGCCCTACAGAGCGGTGATGATTACCATTGAGGGTGTGGATGAGTGGGTGTCAGTATCCAGGGAAATGAACAGACCCAGGACATGCCAATTTTGTCATGCTATTTCAGGTGGTACACAATTCTCAAAAGCCCAGGTTAACATCCTATCTTAGAAGTTTTGTTTTGTTTTTTTTAATGGTTTATTGAGATATAATTCACATACCATACAATTCATCCATTTAAACTGTACAAGTCAATGGCTTTTAGTATATTCACAGATGTGGGCAACCAGGAGCACAGCCAACTTTAGAACATTTTCATCATCTTCAAAAGAAATCCTCTGCCTTTTAGCTTTCACTCTACCTTCCTACCCCCCCCAGTCTTAAGCAAGCACGAATCTACTCTCTGTCTCTGTAGATTCTGGTAATGAATGGAATCATGTAATATATGGTCTTAGGTATCTGGCCTTTTTCACTGAGCATAATATTTTCAACGTTTAGCAATACTGTAGCATGTGACAGTTTTCTGTTCCTTATTATGGTAGAAAAACATTCCATTGTAAGGATATAGCACGTTTTATTTATTCACCTGTCAGTTGGTGGTCACTTGGGTTGTTTCCACTTGTTGGCTATGATGAATAATGCTGCTATAAACATTTCCATACAGGTGTTTGGGTGGACATATGTTCTGTTTTAGAAGTTTAATTATAACCAACCCCCAAAACTACAGGCAGGCTACCCCCACTCCATTTTACCACATCCTCTTCCCAAGACAGTCCTTCACAAAGGAGCCTGACTTGTATGACGGGAGTCCCTGTCTTTTCACTTGTGCTGCTGCTGGCCTTGCTGAAGCCAATTTCATGGAATACTGACCTCTCCCACAGCACATCCTCCCAGCCTCTCTCCTTTTCCTCCACTCAACCCAAGCTCTGGGATATCCAACCGGAGGAAGTCCCTGTTCTCAGAAGATAGTGGGAAAGTGGGAGAGATCCTTGATCTTCTGGCTGGGTTTGTAGTCACTGAAGGTTCTCTTACTCATTTGATCATTCATTCCAATAAATACTTACTGAATGTCTGGTGTCCAGGCACTGAATAGGCATAAGGATACAGAGAAAAATATAACAGTTACTCAGCCTTCAGGAAGGCTGAAATCTAGTGTGGAAGAGGGATTAATAAGCAGGCAATTGGAACATGGAGTGGAAAGTGCTTTGACAGCAGAGGGAGTGGAGGCTCTAGGAGCCCATGGGAGGGGCATGCTGGGGCAGGGGGGCATGGGGGTACATTACAGTCACAGAGCACAGCACAGGCAAAGGCTTGAAGGCAAGAGATGGCTCCAGGAATTGGGAGCAGTAGTTTAGTGTGGGTAGAGCCTCAGGTGAAAGTAGAATAAATGAGGGTCATGTATGTTTTTGATCTTTTACCTGGAACTGGGAATATCTCTTTCTTGGAAAGAGCTTTACTTAGGATAGTTGTGTTCCAAATACCTTCATCACTATGACCAAAGTACAGTATGGTAAATGGGTCTGGAGGGCTAAGTCTGCACCATAACAGACGATAACATTGTTGATCATAGGAAAACACAGCCCCATTTTTTTGCATGTCTTGGCAAATGAATACAACCATTTATAAGCAGGACCTTGTGTGGCCACGGGATGTGTCAGCAGGCCACAGCAGCTCCTCCTTGGCACTCAGTGGCAACAGGTAGATAGATGGTGGTGGTAGTGTGTCCCTTCTGAGTTTTATTGAGTTCTCACACAACCACACTATAAAGCTTCGAAAGCAGAGAAGCACCTCAAATCTTTGGGATGGACGCTGTTACACACCCCACTGACTTCTTAGAACCATCTTGCCCCTTGTCACCATTTTCCTCCATTTCAATAGACATTAGTGAGTTAACTGTCATCAGCTACTTTGTGATGTACACTCAGGAGGTACACAGACAGTGCATATGAAAAGAACAGATATATGTTAGCTAAATTTGGGTTTGGCAAGATCCTGGGAGACAGAGATCCAAATTTACTGACCATCTATTATGTGCCAAGCTCAATCCAAAGCCCTTTATACACAGTCTACCTGTCCCTGACCAAGGAAATTTTTCCTAGAAAGTAAACTTAGAATGACATACAAGGCCATTTATGATGTGACCTCTGCCTTCCCCATTGTTCTCCACCTGTCCTCCCCAGTCAAACTCTAATTCCTAACACATGCCATTTTATAGCAGTGGCTCTCAACTAGGAAATGATACCCGCCCCCCTCCATGAAGTGGTGGGGTGGCATTTGGAAACCTGAAGGGGCATTTTTGGCTGTCATATTGACTATGTGCTTGGAGAGTGGGCAGGTAATACCGACATTTGGTGCCTGGGGGCATGGATGTTAAACATCTTTCAACATGTGGGAAAACTTCATACAAATACATCTATCCCCTAACATTACCAGTAGCGCTCCTTATAGAAACACTAATCTCTAGGCTCACATTCCATTTGTTCTGCTGGGAACGCTCTTATCCTGTTCTGACTCCTTCCTCTGTTTAACTCCCTCGAATTCTTCATAACTCAGTAAAGACACCGCCTATTTTAAGAAGGATTCTCTGACTCCTCCTCCAATCCCAGCCCCTCTCACCCCCAGTCTAGATTGGGTGTCACTCCTATGTGCTCCATAACATTCTTTACTGAAAACTATTGATTTTTCACCTTTTTATTGATTTTTTACCATATTTTACCTTTAACTCCCCAGCCCCTAGCGCAGTGCCTATCACAAAGTAGGTGCCCAATGAGTAGATGTAGAATGACAAAAGTCCTTCTAGAAGTGAATGAGTAACATAACGTGATATAAATGTTCATCTCAGAATTGAAAAATAGTTGGAGCATTAGGGAGAGATAATTCTTCATATCTGATTGATGGTTTATAATGTAGAAAGCACCTTCATAATACATTTTCTCATTGATCTGCAATGAAACCTAGAAACAGAGCAGGTATCATTATTATTATTACAGTGGAAATTGAGATTCAGAAAGGTTACATGACCAGGCCAGTAGTGAGTAGCAGAGGTGACCTGGAGTTCTGTAGGGTCAGGCTCCCTCCAAAAACTCTCAGGGAAGATCCTTCCTTGTCTCTTCTGGTTTCCAGTAGTCCCAGGTGGTCCTTGGCTTGTAGGGGCATCACTCCAGCCTCTACTGCCGTCGTCACATGTCTGTCTTCTCCCTGTGCATCTCTGTCTTTATGCAGAGCTTTCCTCTCTGTCTCTCTTTTTTCTTCTTAAAGGACCCCCACCCACATAAAGTATGACCTCATCTTAACTTGACTACATCTGCAAAGACTCTATTTCCAAGTAAGGTTGCAGTCACAGGTACAAAGTTGGGGACTTCAGCCTATCTTTCTTAGAGACATAATTCAACCCACAACACCTAACATGGGTAAAAGGTTAACATGAGGCCTGGGCTGATGTAAGTCTGCCTGAGAATGACCTGGTTTTCCCACAGCAGTGTTCCCTGAAAACACTACAGTGAAGCTAAATGGGGAATATTATGTGTGCTTCCTCTGTGGTGTGTACCGGTGAGACTGTAGGATGGCAGAAAAGATTGGTAGGGAAAAGGGGCTGTGATGCTGTGTGTCTAGGTAACCCCCACACACCTTGGCTGCCATCCTGGTACACAGCCTAGGTAGGTAAGGGGGCAAAGGAAGCTGCTGGGTCCCCGGTGGGATAAAGGTGCCATCTATCCTGCTCTGTATCTTATGTCAATGCTTCCTAACCAGAAAATCATATTAAAACTATTTGTGCCTTGTGAGTCCGACTGGCAGCTGGAACCCACAACCACAGTTGTGTTGCTGGCCTACCCAGTCTGAGTTGCTTCTCATCGATCTTCCCAAACCCGTTTGCAGCCCAAAGATGTTCTTTACAGAGAAGCCTGAAGCGAAATGCAAGACCCTGCCATCCACTGATATAGCAAACTTCCCAGCGCCACACTACCCCTTATTCTTTGTCTTGCTCTGACTCTAGCAAAAGTGAAAAGCAAAAGGAAGCAAACAAAACACTTGTCTGCCACTGTCTGGCCTGGATAATTCAAAGTTGACTCTATCTGTCCTGAGCATGCCTGGAAGATGACCCCCTAGTCTTCACTGGATTCCTAATTACATTAATGTCCACCCTGATGAGCACGTCAGTATCAAGTGCTGTTTTTCCCTCCAGCAGAGTTTCATGATCACACTTTTCATTTTGACAACTAAATTCAAGGCGGTGCCAAGTTCCTGCGTGCTTCGGTGGTTTACCATGTTTAATTAATCAGTGCAGTGGCTCGGACTAGCAGGTTGGGATTGAGTTAGAGTTGGGGATTCTGTACTGCAAACGTCCCTCGGTGACTGAGCGGGCAGAAGCCCGGCCGGGACCTGAGCTAAGGGGCAGAGCCCAGAGGACCGCGCAGGGCGCCCACCAGTGGTGAGCCGCTACTCTTGCCTTGGTAGGTGCTTCCTCCCTTCTCCTCCCACTTTGCTTCCTCTCTGTCCCATCAAATGAATAGTGTGCAAACCAGCATGTACTGCAAGGGAAACCTGAGACGTGCCCTTATCTGCTGACTAGATGATGCCACGGCTAGGCCTCTATTCTACAGTAACAATCACAGACACAGACAGCCTAGACTTCCCAGGGCCGGCGGAGTTCCGGAGAGCGTTCTCCGCTTCCCTCTCCACGTCTGCTGTGGTCACTACGGCAACAGGCTCCTCCCCCAGGGCGCCGAGCCCCGCCCCCGACGAAGAAAGGCTGGCGGCCTTCCCCACCCAGGAGTCCGCCGCTCTGCTTGCATTATGAACCTCTCTTTTTTCCTTCTCTGTAGGTTTCCTTTTCTAAGCTCATTTCTCACCGGGGAACAGGACCACTCTGTAAAAGTAACTGATTCAAGTGCTGGCGATGGGAGAGCCGAGGGAAGGAGGGGAGTGAGCCGGCGGTGACAGCAATAAAAGCTGGGAGCTGCGGGGACCGCCCTGGCCTGACTCCTCCCTCCAGCAGTGTGGGTGCTCCAGCTGCGGCCCTTCCCATTTCCTGGGACTGCCGCTCGGCTCTTCTGCCTTCCAGCCCTCCTACATTAACGTGACCTTGGTTGGGTCCTAGGATGGGACTTTCTCCTGTTGACACACCTGCCTCTTACGAGGACTTCTAGAGTTCAGTGCTTTAACTCGTAGGGTGATACTAAAGTAGGAGCCTGGGCACCTTGGCGCAGAGAGGTAATCTGAAGATAGAGGAACTTGACATCGCGTCAGAAGGCTGCCTCCCCGACACATGTAATCAGGAGAGTGTATTTTCCTAGGGTATGCGTGGCATGATGCCACACTGGTCACATATCCGGATATTAGAATCCAACTACCGTGATGCTGTAATTAAGGCACACAGGCTTTGGAGAGGCATCTGTATTTGCTCTATATTCAGGTGGCTCATTGCTTCTATAAGCTCATTTGTAAAGTATTATCTCACAAGACTATCGGAGTGGTTAAATGGTATAGTATCCAAGTGCCTTAGCACTGTGCTTATTAACACACAGCAGCCTCAAGTACTGTAATGAGAAGTTGTGTGGTGCAGTGGAGAGCATGGGCTCTAGTGTCTGGGTGGGTGTGAATTCTGGCTCTGCCACTTATGACTCTGAGTAAGTAACATAACATCCCTATGCCTTGATTTCTTCATCCATATAATGGGCACAATAACCTACTTCAGAGTGATTTAATCTATGAAGAGAACCCACCACAGTGCCCGATATATAGTAACAGTCAATACATGTATTACTATAGTAGAAGCACTAGAAATATTGCCACTAATAGATTTATAGGTTCTTTTAGGAATCACTAATGATTTACTTCTATCTTCCTAGAGCCTGGCTCATATAGGGGTTTGGTAAACATTTGTTTTTTGGATGAATGGACTAATTAATACACTACTCCCCGTTAATTCTTTTCCTCTGCCAAATAGAACAAAGTCAATAAATGAGAGTGGGCAGAGTCATGCAAAATCAGAAAAGCTGTATCTATACACTGTTATCACACTCAGCTAGACGCAGCCTCCCTTGGCCTTCTTACCCTCTTAGTGCCGCTGACTCCTAGCTGGCTTGACATAGTGGAGTAAGAGGCTGGAATGCTACTTTGTTGCTCTTGGTGAGTCCTCACTCAAACTCCTAATCCCAGGCCAGCCCCGGGGAAGGGAGAGGGTCTCTGCTCAACCCCCCTGTTCCTCATTCTTATGAGAAACAAGGTCTGCTATTGTGTGCTGCTTGCCTGCCAGTGAAGGCGAGTTCTCCCTGGCCATCTTGCCTTTAGAGTCAGCAGCCTTCTTGGAAAGATAAGACAAGAAATGATTCCTCATGGCACCTTTCCAGATTCTTAATTTCCCCCTTTGATGAACTCGTCATTTCTGGACCCGAGACTGGGAGGGCTTGCTTTCATGTCCTCCCCTGAATGGACATGCTCTAAAGCAAATACTGACTCACCTAGCTCTCTACCTCAAGGGTTGGCAATATGTCCAGGCTGGACAGAAGCCACAGTGCCACCAGAGGCAAGGGGAGCAGGGGCAGGATACTGGCAGCGAGGCCAGAGCAGAAGGGCGTATGTATATGGGTCAGGTTGGGTCTGCCATGCCCAGGGTATCCTACCCACACCCGTGAGCCCTGGTACATGGCAAGCCACCTTGGTGCCAAGTGGAGGCATCTACGGCTAGGGGGCCAATGCTGGGAGCATCCTGACTCTTCTCTATAATGTCTTTCTTCTTCCTGTTCTTTTCCTCCCCATTTCTCCTGCCCTCTCTCTGTCCCCTACCTACTTACTTTGTTCAACAAGCTTTTATTATTATTTTTTAATGTTTATTTATATTTTAGAGAGAGAGAGAGAGAGAGAGAGAGAGAGAGAGGCAGAGAGACAGACATAATGAGAGCAGGGGAAAGGCAGAGAGAGAGGGAGGCACAGACTCTGAGGGAGGCTCCAGGCTCTGAGTTGTCAGCGCAGAGACTGACATGGTGCCTGAACTCACAAACTGCAAGATCATGACCTGAGCCAAAGTCAGTCACTTAACTGACTGAGCCACCCAGGTGCCCCTAAACAAGCTTTTAATTTAGCCTTTACTATGTGCTTGGCACTGCACTGCCATTAGGTCACTATCTTTAAGGAGCTTGTGCACATTCATGAGAGAGACATAAGCACAAATCTCAAACAATAAATTAACAACAAAAAAAATAAATTCGATCTCAAACCATTTTGATCTGTGGCCCCCACCTCATACCTGCCAAGAATGCTCACGGGTATTGCTCCCAACTGGGATGGCATTCTGTGGTGGGTCATACTTGGGCTCTGTTATCAGAAATATGTGGGTAAAAATCCCAGTTCTGACACTGACCAGCAGTGTGATTTGGGGAAAATTCCACAACTTTTTCCTCATCTGTAAAATGGCAGTAAGAGTTACACATCATAGGGTTGTTGAGACGATGCCTGGAAGCTACTTAACACAGCTGGCTCAGAAGAGTCAACTTTTGTTGTTCTAAATATTCAAGCCCAGTGGTCAGCAGACTTTCTCTGTACACAGCCCAAGAGTAAACATTTTAGATTTCGTGGGCCAGACAGTTGCTGTTACAATTGCTCAACAATATTGTTGTATGAAAGCAGCCACAGACAGGAATGTAGCTGTATTCAAATAAAACTGCATTTAGAAATACATATAGGGGCGCCTGGGTGGCTCAGTTGGTTAGGCAACCAACTTCGGCCCAGGCCCTGCATTTTGCGGCTTGTGGGTTCGAGCCCCACATCGGGCTCTGTGCTAACTGCTCAGAGCCTGGGGCCTGCTGTGGATTCTATGTCTCCCACACTTTCTGCCCTTCTGTCTCTCTCTCAAAAATAAAATAAACATTAAAAATTTTAAAAAAGAAATACGAATAAATTTTCCATAAATTTCACATGTAATAGAATATTATTTTTCTTCTGATCCCTGCCTCCTCCCCAGCATTTAAAAATGCAGAAACCGTTCTTAACTAGCAAGCTGTACAAAAGCAGGCAGTGACCTGGATTTGAGACACAGGCCACAGTTTGCCCTCCCTGATCAAACCTAATGACATGGCTGCCACTTCCTTTCATGGAAATGGGCCCATAATACCCTAATTCAGATTCTGAATATGAAGACACAAGCCCAACTAATTTTAACAAGCTTACAAATTAACCCAAGGACAGCAAAAATCTCATAAAAGAAAATTAATAACTGCAATTTATTTGTGCATGAACAAAGGTAATTAAGTATCCGATGCCTACAATATCTACAATTTATTTGTGCACAAGAAATGGAAAAGACAATCATTTCCCTTAATTCTCCATCACCCTGCATTCTATAGATGCATGGCAAGCTCCTCCCACCGGTGCAAGAACTGGCGGTGTGGGCGCCTCACTTGTCAGCGCTGTGCAGGAAGAAATCCAGGTGTAAGGAACAGCATGGAAGGTCACAACACCCCTACACAGAGGGAGAGAGAAGGCATGATGTGTAGTGAGTGAAGGCCGGGGAAGTTTTAGGAGGGCAGGAGGAAACTGCCAGAAAACAGACCAAGTCCTACCATTGCGGAAATCACATTGCAAAGGATTTGTCTACAACAGTCAAATACCCCAAATAATGCCCTGTAGTTCCCAATCCTTCTTTCCTTGCCTCCTCTCCTACCTTCTAACTATCTGTGAATGGAAATAGGTTGCTTTATCTCCCACTGCAAGCCAGGAAGATCATCACTCTCCAGTTCGTATCAAATTCCTCACAAGCCAGAAGTTCCTTCTCTAATGCTATAAAAAGGCCATATTCGAGACACGTTGCAATTAATAATTAAACTTCTTTCCCTTGACTCAAAGGAAATGCACAGGCTTTCTTACAAAGCTATTCCAAGAATCAAACCTGCTCTTGTACATCTTTTTTAAAAACTATGTGTTATCCCTACTTTGCTATCATTACCAGATAAAGAATCCGCTAATGCAACCTGATTGCGGTGCTGAGCCATCCACAAGGTCAGCTGTCCTAAGAATGCCCTCTAGCTGGGCGGGGATTCTCCTCTAGAAAGAATATAGTCCAGGCAGAGATATATATAGTTTGCATCACAGATAATCTGCTGGCTTCCTACAGAATTGCCTCTTTGTTTTAATTGCTATCTGATGTAGAAAGGAAGCAGGACATTTTTAGAAAGGAAAAAGTGCTCACTTCAGCAGCACATATACTAGAAAGGAAAAAGTGAGGAGCTGGGATCTGGCAAGGGACCTTGGCTGGGATATGCCCAACTGCACCCAAAGTTCCTTTCCTACCATCAAGAAGCACAAGCCTAAGCTCAAAGAACCTGGTACTGTCTTTCATCTGTACCCTGGCGTGGCACTGGTTCTCGCTAAAGGGAGAGAAGCCACCCCTCTGTCATATGGATCTTCGATCTCAGAGCAACAACTTGAATCAAGAGCATAAAGGCCATAAGGGCGCTTGGGTGGCTCAGTCGGCTAGGCGTCCAATTCTTGATTTCAGCTCAAGTTGTGAGTTCGAGCCTCATGTTGAGCTCTGCACTGATAGTGTGCAGCCTACTTGTGAATCTCTCTCCTTTTTTCTCTGCCTCTCTCTCAAAAATAAATAAATAAACTAAATATATATATCTTTAAAGAGTATAAAGGCCATCACTTTGTAACCCCATGGGAGGCTCAGTTCACTACCCCAGACCCCAGCCTGGCTCCTAAGCTACTTCCGTTCTTGCTCTGGCAGAGCCTTTCCAGCAGTGACGAAGCAGGAAGGCAAAGGATCTCATCCTGTCATACAATCTGAGGAATTACAGTTGCAAAGAACCATACAGATGATACAGTCTCATGGTTTTAAAACTGGTCCTGGTCCTGGGTGCCCTGCCAACATGATCACCTCTCACTTTGCTGCCTGCCCCTCCCACCCCCCATGCATCTCTTCAGAACCCCTGGAACTCTGTGGTCATATCCAGTCTGATCACCACCTTACAGACAAAGAAACAAGTCCATGGAAGTGACGTGACTCCCCCCAAAGCCATACAACCAGCAGGTGGCAAAGGCTGACGCAGACTCAGGCCTAACTCTGAGGGAGCCCCTCTCTCCATCTGCCCCGCTGCCCTCTCTCACACGCAGGCCTGGCGAGCTGGAGGTCTTGGCAGGCGGTGTGGGGTTTGCTACGACTACATTAGTTCTGTGAGACTGTTCTATAGAAGGGACTGGAAATATGAGCATAGGTCCTGCTAGAGAATAGACTACTATACTGAGAAAACACAGATAGCCCTCATACCACAGCTGGTCTGCTTGAAGAGTTAATGGGTTAGAGTGTATGAATACGCAAACACCGCAGTCAAACAGGAGGAATTCCCAAGATAGTAGAGAAACAGGAACCCACCACAAAGCAGGCGACTACTAAAAGGTTAAGAGTCCCGGTCATCCTCATGGCAAAGGGCAGGGAAAAAATAAACCATGACATCCTGTGAGAGGGGGATTCACAGAGAAGCAGACTCCAGGGAATAGAAAGATAGATGATATAATAGACCAAGAGTATTTACCAACTTCACATAGTTAAGAAGCTGTGTATCTTCAGAATGACCTTGACAATAAAAATCTGACACCAAAATAAACACAGAAGACTAGAGGCGTTTGTACCAACTGCACATGAAGCACTTCAATCCAGTCAAATCTGAGAGTGGGGTAAAGTGATAAAAGCATAAACCCACGATGCTGGCATCGGATGGCCAGCGCCTTCAGGCCCTTCTCTTTCCTGTTCCCTGATGGGCCTCGGTAGAATTTCCATTCTATTTTTAAAAAGCTATTAACACATGTTTGTTTGCTCCCAGAAATGGAAATGGAAGAACCCAGTCTTAATTTAGACTTTTCCATATAGCTTATTCATTATAAAACCAGGTTTTATTTCCGTTTTTCTATTTGTTCTAATAGGGCTTTCTTGCAGCATTCTGGGACCTTTATCCAGCCTTCCTGTGCCCTCTGGATTCTGCTCCCCACCCCCCACATTCCTTCTCTCTCCACTGTTTCTGGCTTTTCAAGAATGAGTCGGCCCATTACCTTAAGTGCAAATTCTGAGATCTTACACCCAGAAAGAGAAGCTGCCTCTTGTTAGTAAATGGCAAAATTACTGGGTCTTCATGAGAAAAGGCTCCAACTTTCAGGGTACTCTGTGCCTCCCCCTTCCCCAGCAGGTCCCGCTGCGAGGCTGCTCCTGTTTCCTTAGCTCTCTGCCCGGACGCTGCCTCCTCTCTGAGACCTTCTGTGTCCCTCCCATCTTACAATCCTACGTGGGTGCCCCCATTTTTTACTTAGCCCTTCGGGGTATCTGAATCCTTCATGACAACTATTACAGTTCATAATGACATATCTATCTACTTGCTTGGTTGGAGCTCCTTCTCCACCAATCTGTAGACTCCACAGGGACAGGGTTGTACCCCAGTGATGGCACAACACACGTGCACGCAGTCTTGGCACATGGCTTCCTACAGTGTGCGATGCAGAATGACTGAGTGTCAAGCCTGCCTGGACATTCCCCGGGACTGAGCAGCCCACACTCCTCTGGAGAACACACTGGCCAGGTCTTCATGGACACACCTTCAACACTTCAACTAAAGATACCTTTGAGCTGTATTTGTAGAGGGAATCCGTTAAGGAAAATGGTGTGTGAAAGGACTTCAGTCTAACATGGAAGTGGAGGATACAAAATGGAGAATCTCAGGGTTGTGCTCTCAAAGAACACAACTTAAGAACTGAGGGACAGATTTCCTGCTAATGCTTCCTTACAGAAGACCAAGTCTTACCTCCTGACCAATGAACATCTGCCAAGAGTCTCTCCCCTTTCTTGTGCCCCTGAATTTACAGCTAGGACTCTGGCTGGATTTCCCCCTCTTTGCACTCCTTGTCCATAAATACAACCCACCCCAAACCCTCAACAGACTGGCCTGTAGTTTCTACAGCCTGTGTTTCCCAAATTAACTCAATTTCCAAGAGTCATTTGAGCTTCCCTTGATTTACCTCTTTATTTAGACTGACAGATTAGCAAGATGATCAGGACAGCATAACCTGCCTAAGAGCTATATGTACTCCACAGGGTAAGATTTTTGTACTACTTACTGAAAACGTCTTTATCCAGTCCTTAAGGTACGTTTTACAACACATTGACATGGCTATTGGGTTGGCATAAATACCGGGTGTCTTAAAAATAAGTAGCTGTTTAGATATTCTGTAATTCACTCTTGCTTTTTCATGATTTCTGAATCAGTGAGCTCCTGACAATATGTAGAGTCCTAGCAGCATGGGTAGGGACCTTCCACTGATGATAAGAAGGACACTATTTATTCTTAGACTAAGACCTTTCATGGTGAGTAAAGGTAATCTAATTAGCAAAAGTTATTTGATATTCTTTCTTCTATTTAAGAGAAAAATACTACTTATACAAATATGTAATTTTGAAAGCATAGTTCAAATTACAATGTAAAACCTCTTCCTTCAAACGAGGAATCTAAAAAAACCATTTTGGAAAGAAAATACTACCAAATAAGATGCTGTGCCTCATTATTTTTATTGCTTGGCCTTAAGTATTTGCAGTATTATGAAAGGACAACGTTTTCAAAAATAGCCTAGCAATCCTGATGTGCAGTTTGTCAGTGATAATCTTTTGCACATAAGCCAAATGAGGAATTATGGGTATGATATTCTACCACTGTAGAAAGTTCAGATGCTACCATGCATGGACATTTTATGCTGCTCTAAAATTTTGCTTCTAATTCAGCCCAAGATGAACAAGGGAACTATTCCCTGGTAAAAGTCATGTTGTTTGTCAAAGAGAAAAGAGGAAGGTAAAGAGCAAAGAAGAGACAGGATGAGGTGCAGGCCACTTTTTTCGTGACATGCATCCCTTCCCCTCTCATGCAACAATAATGTGAATGCTAACTTGGCCCAAAGTGGTTTTGCACTCAAGGGAATTCAAAGCAGTTTTATGACGATTACATTCTTTGATAATTACAAATAGGGGGATAACTTTTTCTCTCCATCAGAAGGAACAGAAAGAGAATAAGAAAAGAGAAAGGCAAAAAGAAAAAGAGAGCAACCTTTATGATAAAATCTCTGACACAATTCTATCAAAGCCAAAGTTATTTTCTAAAATATTTTATTTATTTTTAAGAGTGGGAGAGAGAGAATCTCAAGCAGGTTTTATGGTATCGGTGCAGAGCCTGATGTGGGGCTCAAGCTCACAAACTGTGAGATCATGACCTCAGTGGAAACCAAGAGTCAGACATCTGATTGAACCACGCAGGTGCCCCAAAGCCAAAGCTATTTTCTAACTAGGGAGACTGAGCACTAATTCCACCATGAGGGCCCACCTTTCATGACTTCATCAAACCCTAATTATCTCCCCAAAGCCTCATCTCCAAATACCTTAGGGTTTCAGCATATAAATTTGGGAGGGGGACCAAACATTCAGTCCATTAGGAGGAGCCTTTAAGGTTTTGTACAAGAGGCTCTGGCCCTCTTCTGCCTCTGTGAGCCCATCGTCTGGACCCCCATGCCATCTGTAGAGCGTCCAAACCACTTTAGATCACCAGACACATTGAGACTCCATGACAACCATGGGACACTTGAGCCCACCAGCTCCAACACATACAATTGGAGCTGAAATTGCTACCCTTGTTGGGGTCCTTGAAAAAGTTATCCTTGAATAATTTAAAATGCACTCATTCGAGGCTTCCAGAGAATCCTGTTATTCCCCTTCTTATGTTTCTTAAACCTTCATGCCTTTTATACATGCTTTCCCTCTGCTTAGAATCCAATCTTTTCTTCTCTTGCTAGAGATTCAATTGATGCATCACCTCTAATTTGAAAACTCTCTTGATAGTCCTTTTACTCAGACAAGGTATTCATCACTTCTTTGACTTATTGTCAATCCTTGTATATACTTCTATGGCTGTACTTAACCACTCTCTGCAGTAATCACTGGTTTAAATGCCTGCCTCTCTTACTACAGAGTGAGCTCTTAGCCTATATATTATCCGTCTTTTTTTTTTTTAATGTTTTATTTATTTTTGATACAGAGAGAGACAGAGCCTGAGAGGGGAAGGGGCAGAGAGAGAAGGAGACACAGAACCAGAAGCAGGCTCCAGGCTCCGAGCTAGCTGTCAGCACAGAGCCCGACGCGGGGCTCGAACCCACGAATGTGAGATCCGACCTGAGCCGAAGCCGGAGGCCCAACCGACTGAGCCACCCAGGCGCCCCCATTATCCGTCTTTTTATATCTGGATAGAGCAGGGTCTATATATAACTAAGTGCTCAGTAAATATCAGTAATTTATTCTTATGAATATTACTTTTCCCCTATACACATTTTGGTTCAAGGCATCTAAAGAGGGAGGGAATTCACATTTATTTAGTACTAGATTCTATGTTAAGTACCCCAATTTATTCTCAAGACAACTTTGCAAGGTAGGGATTACTGGTTTGAATAAAACAGAAGTTGAAGAAGAATCTTATTAGAAATAAGAAAACATTTCTGGAACTCAGTTAGTTATTGTAACTCTAAAATAGCACAGTGATTGAAAATGGTGCTTTAGTAGTAACATGTTATATGTGTCATTGAACACATATAATAGCTTGGGACACCTGGATGGTTCAGTCTGTAGAGCATCCGACTCTTGATTTCGTCTCAGATCATGGTCCCAGGAATGTGGGATTAAAGCCCCAAGTCCAGTTCTGCACTAAGCGTGGACCCTGCTTAAGATTCTCTCCCCCTCTCTCTCTTCCTCTGCCCCTCCTCCACTCTCATGTGCATGTTCTCTCTTTCTCTCTCTCTCTAAGACAAAAAAAATAGAATAAAGAAAAAGAAATTCAACATCTTAGCATAGCTTGTACCTACCAAAACATGTCAATGACCAAGAACAACCCAGCTCATCTTTAACAGTAAGACCGCCACTATCCTAGTAGGACAGGACACTGAGATGCAGTTTGCCCTGTATTCAGGGGATTGTGCTGTTGCAGCTGGCAACATAGACCACAGCATTACCACTCACACTGTACCTTGGAGCAAATGTTCTTCAATTAGTGTGTTGGCATGATTTTTAAAAATTGGGTGAAAAATATCCTTTAAAAAAATTTCATTGTTTGAATGTTTCTGGTGTTTAGAAGCCCTGATAAGCGATCTTTTATTGTTCCAATCTTGTGTTCTCCCAGGATCAACACTGAAAGGACATGGAAAGGTATTATCACCATATACGGCACACATCGCTCCTGTTTTCAGTAAAGGCAGATGTGATATTTCACAATGGCCAATTCATTAACTTTACCTCCATGAAATCTGGTTGGGTACAAGTTGTGAAATGTGTTATGCCATGTGTCATGCCTTATTAATTTTGGGAGTTAGTCCCCATCAAAGCTTGTAAACAACTGAAAATTGGCAAACTTTCCTTTAAAACTATGTGTCAGTTTCGTTTGTTGACTTGTTTCCAAGAGTTGCTTGGAGTGTAGACTCAGACACATAAAAGCTACGACCACCACCACCTTAAGGCTCACTCTTACTCAGGGATATGAGATGAGCAGAAGAATAAATAAATGAGGACTACTGCTGGGCCCTTTCACTTGCAGGAAGGAAGATCAATTTCATGTGGACAAAAGAAAATGAGCTCTTGGTCCCCTGCACCCAGGACCAGCTCTTAAGGCCAATCCACCACCACTCACCACCGTGACAGATCACCTACCACATTTCAAGCTTTACATGGCCAGGGAAGTTGTAGGTCACAAAGGGATGGAGTTGGAAAGCAGACTACCAATAGACCCTCTATTCTTTGAAAAAGAAATAAAATTAGGTTTCAACATTTGTGAGACCAGGGGCGCCTGGGCGGCTCAGTCGGTTGAGTGTCCTACTCTTGGTTTCAGCTCCGGTCATGATCTCACAGTTTCATGAGTTCAGGTGCTACGTGGGGCTCTGTGCTGGCAGCACAAAGCCTACTTGGGGTTCTGTCTCTCTTCCTCACTCCCTGCCCCTCCCCCACTTGTGCTGTCTCTGTCTTTTCAAAATAAATAAGTGAACTTAAAAAACATTTTTTTTAATATTTGGAGACCAAACATAGACTGTCCTCATATCCCAGGTTTTGGCTTAATAATTTGATAATGTAGAAAGTAGGTATGTATGCATGTGTGTGTGTGTGTGTGTGTGTGTGTATCCCTTCCCCTTCTCCCCTGCCCCTGCTCATGCTCTGTGTGTCTCACTCTCTAAATAAATAAATAAATAAATAAATAAATAAATAAATGAAATAATAATAAAACAGGTGTGTAAATAAGCTGATAGATAAAAGGCAATCTTTCTCCAGAACAGAAGTCTATGGTAGGTTGTATCAGGTGCAAAGAAGAATTTATTTGTTTAGAAAATGGATCAAGGGGTGCCTGGCTGGCTTAGTCAGTGGACCTTGTGACTCTTGATCTCAGAGTTGTAAGTTCGAGCCCCACACTGGGTGGAGAAATTACTTTAAAATTTTTTAATTTTTTAAATGTTTACTTATTTTTAAGAGACAGAGAGACAGAACATGAGCAGGAAGGGGCAGAGAGAGAGGGAGACACAGAATTTTAAGCAGGGTCCAGGCTCTGAGCTGTCAGCACAGAGTTTGACATGGGGCTCAAACTCATGAACCGTGAGATCGTGACCTGAGCTGAAGTCGAATGCTTAACTGGCTGAGCCACCGATGTGCCCCATTAAAAATAAAATCTTAAAAAAACAACAACAATAAAGAAAATGGATCAGAAAGTGTTCTGGAATTGTCATGCAGTAGCATTTAAGAGTGCCTCCAAGGCTGTGGGGCTGTGACAAGTAAAGATGAGTGGATGAACAGTAGGCAGTTAAGGTGTTAGGTGTTTCCAAGCAGAAAGAGCCAGCACGGAGAGGCACAAAGGGAGTGTGAAAACAGCCTAATTTTGCATAAGGTACAAGATATCGGGAAAGTAGAAGAAAAGATGGAAGACTAAATAGAAGCCATCTTGTGGATGGCCCTAACTACCAGTGTTAGTAGAGTGTACTGACCAGAACAAAATTTGAGAAGCACAGGGGAGTGATAGAACTCTATTTTAAGAGAGCTAATCTGATTGCAATTAACAGGATGAATTTCTTGAAAGAGAAAAGGCAGGGACGCCAGTAAGGAAGTAATTACAACAGCCTGCTCATCCATCCACCCATTCATTCATCAATGAAACAATTACTCATCACATACTGTATTCAGGCACCTGCACATATGGAGGGAGCTTGGTACGCAGCAATGAACAGGGCTTAGAGCCCTCAGGAGACTTGGAATCCAGGAGGAAAGAGTGTATCACTGTTCAGGCAGCCAAGAACTCTGATCAAGGTAGACAACCCTGGGAGCCCAGGGGCTTGGGAAGAGTCCCCAAGGAGGTGATCTTTGGGTTGAATCTTGAGGGAGGGGTTGGTAAAGGGAAGAAGAGAGGGAAGGGTAGTCAGTCAGGAGACATAACTCAGATCTTTAACAGCTTGACACATTTAGGTCTGGAAGAAACTCTGGCCCAGAAGGAAGCGAACTGAGCCTTTTATTATTATTATTAAAAAAGGGGGCACCTGGGTGGCTCAGTCGGTTAAGTGTCTGACTTTGGCTCAGGTAACGATCTCACGATTTGTGAATTCGAGCCCCGCATCGGGCTCTGTGATGACCACATGGAGCCAGCTTTGGATGCTCTGGCTTCCTCTCTCTGCCCCTCCCCCGTTCTCTCTCTCACTCTCAAAAATAAACATAATCAAATTAAAAATAATTATTATAAATAACAGTCACAATCATTTATTTATTAAGTAATTACTCAGTATGTGCCAGACACTGTTTTTTAAATATTTTTTTACATTTATATATTTTTGAGAGAGAGAGTGAGAGAGAGCAAGCGCACAAGTGGGGGAGGGACAGAGGGCGAAGGAAACACAGAATCTGAAGCAGGCTCCAGGCTCTGGCTAGCTGTCAGCACGAAGTCCAACACGGGGCTTGAATCCATGAACTGCAAGATCATGACCTGAGCCAAAGTTGGATGCTCAACCGACTGAGCCACCCAGGCGCCCCCGACGCTGTTCTTGATACAGGAACACTCAACTAATTCTCACAACTCTGTGAGCTAGGCAATGCAATTCCCATGTTACAGATCCACAAAGTGATTTTAGCTGCCTCCGAAATTCACTTCTCAGAGTCACTATTAACTACTGATTAGGGGATTCACACCTAAGTCTCTCTGACTTAAACATCAATCTTGAGCTATGAAGGCCAAGTAAGAGTCAGCCACAAATGAAAGGTGGAACAAGTCTTCTAGGCAGAGAAAACCTAAAGGTATGTGTGAATCAGCAGGGGAAGACCAACGACAAGCTGTCTGGGATTACGAGAGGGTGCAGAACAAGGTTGGGGGCAAGAGATGAGGGGGGACAGGCAGGCAGAGGCCAGGCTATGTTGGACCTTGCTCTGTTGGCTGAAGGGTAGGAACTTTAACCGAAAAGCTATGAGACCCACTGAAGACTTAGAAAGATGAAAGGTCGGAAGGGACGGAAGACTGGGGGCAGAATTTCACTAATCTACTGTACGTTGATGGTGACCTGGGCTTAGAATTCTCTTAGAAGCATTAGTAAGACGATGCTCAGGCAACGCAGATGGGGGGGCGGGGGTGAGTGGTGGCACCCCTCAGAGAAAAGCGAATTCAGGAGGAGTGGCAGAGGGGGCTGCATGCTTGGGGGCAGAACAGGGAAGAGGGGTAAGGACTGGAGACAGAAGGTGGGTGTGAGTTGAGTTCAAGTCTGGATATGTTGAGCTGGAGGTGACTGTGGCACCACCAGATGGAGACGTCAAATGGGCTGCTGGGTTCACAGTTCGAGGCTCAGAACAAAGGTTTGGGTAGGGAACAAAGATCTGAGCTGCAGATTTAAGCAGGGAAAGAGATTGTGATACTAAGCATTGAACACTAACCAGTCCATAATGCTTTTCACGCATTTTCCCTTTAATCCTTTCAACAGCCATACGGAATAGATACTGCTATCTCCATCTGACAGACGGATCGCACTAAGCCACAAGGGTGTTCAGTAACCTGCCTGGGGCCACACTATTGGTAGAGGATCCACACACTTCCACACCTGAATTCCCCAAATGTCTGTGCCTATGGTCCACAGTAGAGACTTACGTTGTGGTGCAGTGCAGATACATATACTTCACTGACCAAAAGCTGCGTGAGATCACACTTAGCCCTCTGCTGTTTCTCATTCTATTTCACTTTTTACACAGGCTGGTGACAGCCCACCACTTGATTCCCAACCCCCTCTCGACACCCACAGTTTGGGAACTGCTGGTTAAAACTCCCCTGACTCCCACCCCTGCCTCGGTGACGGCTGCGGGACAGCACAGATGAGGCGATGTAAGTGACATCACGGATGTTAGGAGAGAAAATCACTCCAGGGTGATTTTAAGTTAAAGCATAACAAGATGAGAAGCGAATCTCTCTCACTAAACCATGCCCGGAGGACACGTCTCTGGAAGCTAGCTCTTCAACAGTGAGTCATTTAAACGGCTGCCACATGCGTTTATGGGGATTGGAGCCATTTTTGCTGCCAAGTTTTTCCACCATATGGTACAGGGAAGGATGCGGACAGAGTTCTCTGAAGTGTTGGTTCTAAAACTGCTACAGTATTACACGGCAGCAGGGTTTGGGCACACAGCCCGAAGAAAACCAGTCCATGTGTCTGCCCTCTGTTTTGATGTAATTCCTGCAGACAGTAATTGCAATAGGAAATAATTCCGCCAGGCCGGAAGTTATGGGATATGACATTTAACATCTTGCTCAGCAGGAAATGGCTTTGTTGGCAGGGCTTAAAGAATTCACCCCCCAAATGTATCATAGACCCTGATGTATGCATTCGTCCTTCCTTCTACCTCATAGGAGGAGGGGAAATGTTCCTTTTCATGAGAATTAACTGCTTCAGCGTAGCCCACCTGCCTCCTCACCACCTCCAGCGTCTCGTCCCTCAGCAAACCCTTCTTTCCCTCTTTAGCACCAGCATTTTCTCTTTTAGCATGGCTCCCCTCCCTTCTGACTGCAAACACACACAGGGTTGCCTCTAAAAAAGCCCCCTGGCCCTTTTCTTGATCCTGCCACCCTCTCCCTCCCTCCCTTTCCCTCACATTGTCTCCTCCCAATGCCCACATGAGCTAAACCCAAAGCCTTCCCCATGCTGGCCCTGAGCCAGTTCCCTTCCTGTTCTCCGCCCACCTTCCTGTGGTCCTGGCACTGAAACTTCTACATGAAACTCCCTTTTCCTTCAGCTTTGGAGGTAGACAACTTCACAGCTTCTCCTCTGCCTCTTTAAATGCTGTTTCGACTCATTAGTAATCCTCTCACCCTGGGAATTTGCCAAAATACCAAGCCCACTGTTTTCTCCTCAATTCGCTCTCTAGGAGATCTCCCCCATTCCAAGGCCCAAAGGACTGCTTGAATGTGTCTAACTCCCCGAATCTATGTCTAGAGGGAGGACACGTGGTTCAGATCGCCAGTGACCCTATGGACATCTCTGCTCGGCTCTGTCACGCTCACACGCAGCTCACACGCAGCAGGTGCAGCTACGTCTGCCAGCTGCCCTCACAGGTGTGGATGCCCTCCCCGCAGGTCCTTCTCCAGGCCAGAGGCCCTGGAGGCACCACTCAGCCTTCTGTGTCATCAAGATCAAAGAGGTAGAGTGCTCTGTAAACGGTCATGTTCTAGACTTATAACAGATTAGCACTGCTGCTACTTAAATCTCTTCAACTCTTCCTTTAAAATATGTGCAGATTTTGGGGCACCTGGGTGGCTCAATCAGTTAAGCATCTAATGCTTGGTTTCGGCTCAGGTCGTGAACTCACGGTCCATGAGTTGAAGCCCGAATTGGGCTCTGAGCTGACAGTGCAGGGCCTGCTTAGAATTCTCTCTCCTTTCTGTCTGCTCCTTCCCTGTGTTCTCTCTCTCTCTCTCTCTCTCTCTCTCTCGGTCTCTCTCTCTCAGTCTCTAAAAGAAAGAAAGAAAGAAAAAAACCATGTCTACAGATTTTTACCGATTTTCTCTCCGTCCTCCACTCCCAGCCTGTGGCTCCCTCCCTTGCCTGCAGGGTGCTCTGCATTCTGTTGTTGGTGCATCTTTACTAAAACAAACTTTCTCCCTCTTCCTCTGCAGCTCAGAACTCTTTCAAGGCTCCCAGGATGGGCTGAATGTGTCCCCCGAAAAAAGATATGTTGAAGCCTTCAGTGTCTTAGAATGTGCCTTATTTGGAAACAGGTCTTCACAGAGGTAATCATGTTAAAATGAGGTCATTAGGGTGGGTCCTAATGCAGTATGACTGGCAACCTTATAAAAATTGGACAGAGATATACATACAAGGGAGACAATGTGAAGACACAAGAACACCCACTCCAAGCCCAGGAAAGCCTGGGGTCACCAGAAGTTAGCAGAGAGGCACAGAGCAGACTCTCCCTCCCAGCCCTTGGAAGGAATCGACCCCGTCCACACACCACAGCAGCCATATCTCAGTTCACATGTCTCTGTGTGGCACTAAAAATCCTCTTTTGGTGTGGCCCCATCCTCTCTGTTCAACCTTAATTCCCACGGCTCCCCTACCTAGACCTTCTGGTCTTTCCCTCCTCCAATCAGACGTGTCGCCCTGCTGTTCCGCAGCTGGACCATGGCTCTCTCCCCTGCTTGGGATGTTCCCAACAGCCTACCAGGCCCTGCCCACTTCTCTCTTCCATCCAAATCCAGACATTCTTTAAGCTCCAACTTTAGTCCCTCCTCCTCATTTAATACCTCCCCTGATTTCTTGGCCTATGCTTTTCTCTTTTCTCTGAATTGTCATTATACTTCTTGTCTGAACCATATAAATTAACACTTATTATGTCTTGTCTACATAGTTTCCTAATGGTTGTTTGTGTGGTGTTCTTGGGTTTAGAGTTAAATTTTAAGTGACTATTCTCTATTGGAAACCACTTTTCCAGACACCTTCCTAGATTTCTTTCCTCAATAAAACATCCTTTCATCTAGAGCTTCCCACAATTCTTGTATTATCTTATCATATGTCATTCAGTCAAGTTTTACTGAGCATTTTGGTTTAGTGAAAAGGTGTCCTAGGTGTGATTTCTAACTCTTCCTTTACTGGAAAAGTCACTGGACTTCTTAGAGCCTTAGTTTCCTCATCTCTAAAATGTTACCTCTCAGAGTTACTGTAAAGTAAGATGGAATAATTTATGTGAAAGCAATCTTCTTTAAAGTGTATTTATTTATTTTTGAGACAGAGAGTGAGAGGAGAGAGAGCACAGAGCCCGATGTGGGACTTGATCCCATGAACCGTGAGACCATGACCTGAGCTGAAACCAAGAATTGGATGCTTAACCAAATAAGCCACCCAGGTGCCCCGTGAAACCGACTTTTAAAAGGTTAAAGATGTAGGGCGCCGGGGTGGTTCAGTTGGTTAAGCATCTGACTTCAGCTCAGGTCATAATCTCACGGTTTGCAGGTTCGAGCCCAGCATCGGCTCTGTGTTGACAGCTCAGAGCCTGAGGCTGCTTCAAGATTCTGTGTCTCCCTCTCTCTGCCCCTCCCCTACTCGCACTATGTCTCTGTCTCTCAAAAATGAATAAATGTTAAAAAAAAATTTAAAGGTAAAGATGTGCTCAATGAGATTAAATCATTATTATCATCTTAGTGCCAACTTAGCTCAGCTATGTGCTGCCCTGCTGATGAAATTATGTGCTGGACCCAAGTGAGCTGGCTCTTCTAGATTCATGCACAGGGACCAATAATTCTCACAACTAATAAATATTGAGTGAGAGGAGGGATGGAGAAACTGCCAAGCACACCCTGGTGGGGCAGCAGGGTTATCGTCACAAATAAAAAGATAGATAGCATACAGTCACCACAATTTACCGAAAGCATGCAGGATTCCAGACCCTTAGAAGAAATAACACAGACCCCACATAGTCAGCTTTGGTGCAATAAATCCACAAGATAATACATTATGTCTAATTCAAGAGTTTAATGTTTTGTTTTGCCTTGGTAATTGTATTCTATCAGTTTTAAGACTGAAAGTTAACCAAGAATTGCTAAATATGCCTGCAATACAAAAAGCAAATCAACCTCTGTCAATTTAGAATTCCAATATGGTTCATCCCCTGAGCATATCAAATCAGGGAAGAGCCAAACCCTCACTCCAATTTCCAACGCAGATGAGCTTTGGTAGTATACAAAGTCCATATATTTGCTAAGTATGCCCATCCTAAAACCAACAACCCTTTTCTACAAAACCAGCCCTATGAATTTAGACTTGTTATTACTGTTGTTTTTAAATTTAAATGTTTCTATTTTAAAGGAGTTACATTAACTTTCTCCTTTCACTTTACATTTGGTATTTATCCCGCAAACTTTAAACACTGCCCAATGATTTCAAGTGAATCAAGTGTCATTCTTAAGCTGCAGACACCAAATACAGCATGCATAAGAAAAGTGTAAGTATTGGGGTGCCTGGGTGGCTCAGTCAGATGGGTGTCAGACTTCAGCTCAGGTCATGATCTCATGGCCTGTGGGTTCAAGCCCCATGTCGGGCTCTGTACTGACAGCTCAGAGCCTGGAGCCTGCTTTGGATTCTGTGTCTCCCTCTCTCTCTGCCCCTTTCCCACTCATTCTTTGTCTCTCAAAAATGAATGAACATTTAAAAAATTACAAAAAAGAGGAAAGTGTAAGTATTATAACAGTCATTATGTATAAAATCCAGAAAGCCGGGCCCTGGACCTCTAGGAAATAGAAAACAGATCTAGAACACAAGTTGGAGGTCTCAGTGTCTCCACTTGGAATGACCCCCTCCCACCCGTCTGCTGCTGAACTCCTGACCACCCATCCACAGATACTAATTGAAGGGCTGAATAATGATGATTGAACACTAAGCTAGTCATAGACCTGGCAGCACTTTGGTGAATGCATTTATCCAAGGGACTTGATGAAGAGAAAACGGCTTAGGAAAAAAAAAATCTAGGAAAAGAAATTTAGTTCTTTCTAGTTTTAGTTCTAGCCTGGAGCATCCTGTGTGGAATAAGCCCCAAACATGCCAAGAATATTTTGTACTGCATTACAAATGAAAACCAGCTCCCATGCAGATGGAATTAAGGATTTCATAACCCAATAAATCTGTCTTCCTCCTGGTACAAAAACTGCATTAACTATTCAAAGAATTCTTAATGATTCCCCATTCTTGATATGTAAAGGCTTTTTAGAAAGTACAGTGAATTTGATCTATAATAGACGTTTATTAAAAAATTCAGAACCTTTGGGGCACATGGGTGGCTCAGCTGGTTAAGCGTTTGACTCTCGATTTTGGCTAAGGTCATGATTTCATGGTTTGTGAGTTTAAGCCCCGGGTCGGGCTCGTGACAGGACAGAGCTTGCTTGGGATTCTTTTTGTCCCTCTTTCTCTGCCTCACCTCTGCTTGTGCTCTCTCAAAATAAATAAAGTTGAAAAAACATTCAGAACCGTTTTTAAGCAAAACAATTTATGTGGACTACAAGTAAAATCTTTTTAGAAGAAATCCTTGAGAAATCTGTTTTCTTTAAATGAATAAAACAGGGCATCTGGGTGGCTCAGTCGGTTAAGTATCTGACTCTTAGGTCATGATCTCAGGGTTCGTGAGATCGAGCCTCACATGAGGCTCTGCATTTACAGTGTGAAGCCTGCTTGGGATTCTCTCTTCCTCTCCCTCTGCTCCTCCTCAATTCATGCTCTCTGTCTTGCTCTAAATAAATAAACTTTTAAAAAGTGAATAAAACATACATTCGTCTGTGGGATCTGCAGCTGAAGTGGAGATACTGGAGTAAATGTCACAAGAAAAAGGGGCACTTTGGACAGGGTCTCCATACCCCTTACTCCTACCTCTTCCCTTTCAGGCTTCTAAATTTTTCATGTGGTTTTGGTGGGTGGTTTGGCAGCTTCGTGTGGGTTTAGCCCTCAGGCATCAATTACTTTGTACTTTAGGTTTCTGGACTGAGATGTTTGTGGAGAAAAGGGATGAAGGAGACTTAAAGGGTAATTGCTACTTAATGGCTGAAAACAGGGAAAAATAGCAAAAAGAGTACAGTCAGCCCCTGCTCATCCTTCCTCTAAGCAAATAACACCCATCACATTTCCTCAGGCAACATGACCCTGTGGCTCCCGTGTGACCTGGGGCAAAAGAGAGGATTTCCTACTTGAGGCTCCTTTGCTGTAGAGTGTGCAGCACAACAGACTGATGAAGTGTTGCTTCTCCAAAATGGAAAGAGCATTGTAAAAAAAAAAAAAAGAAGAAGAAAAGAAAAGAATTCCTTTTAATGGTACCAGGAATCTGGAGACCACATTCTGTAACAACTACATTTGGCTTTGATCAGTGTCTTCATTATTGGCTGAGATTTAGAAGAAAAAGCCACCTAATTTTTGCCATTTGTTTTCTGTGGCAATAGAGACACAAATATTCAGCCCATCTGAGTGCCTTTTCTATCCACTTTCCTTGGGTGACCTCTGATTGGCCATGCTAAAAAAGGAGGGTATCCGAGAAATGCTAACATTTCATTAGAGATTCACTTTTATAATCCTCTCCTTTGATTAAAATTGCAATTATTTTGCCTTTCACAAGCAGAGTCCAAAACACTGAGTAAGTGATGGATGCTGACCAGTAAAGGGGGAGGAAGATGGCTCAATTCTGCAAGGAAACAATTCACTCGCCAACACTGAGAGATTACTATGCACAGAGGTAGCTAGCCTGCGCTGTTCCTAAGGCAAACTGTACCATTGATCTTGAATCACAAAAAAAACTTCCAGTTATAAAATAATTAAGTCACAAAGATGAAAAGTACAACAAAAAAGTCTCAGGCTGACCCTAAACTCCCCTTCTTTTGAGTATCTTGCAAGTTCCTGCCTTTCTTCCCACTGCACCCCACTCCTCATGCTTCTAGTTCACTACATTAATTTCCAGCAGAATCATAACCAGGGCACCTGCCCAGCTACAAAGATAGACATACACCCTCCCACTCTGTCCAGTAGTCCAGGACACACAGACAAGCTAACAAGACAGATGCAAATCCCATTCAATGTAGCTAATGCCTTTTTTTTATCCCTAAGCAAAGACCTAGAAAGCTCATTCTTTTAGGCAGTTTTATAATGTAGCTTTGACACCACTGTTGAATGTGTAACATTAATTTAAATATATTGTAAGTGGTTAGCAAAAGAAATGGTTCTGTCTTTGTTTAGTCTGAGAGGCCATGTTCACGACTAAAGAGACCTGATCTCATGTTCTTAGGTGAAGCTCAAGGATAGCTATCATCTCCCCTCCAGTAATGCCCCAGTTGTGGGTCATTTGGGTGCTGGCCTGGTCCCTGCTGACTGCTAGGTGGCTAGGGAAGAAACTCTAGAGCAACAGAGCCATGCATCGAATAGCAGTCTTGGAATTACGTAGCAAGTGTCACTTCACCCAGGTTGTACTGAAAGAACACAACTTTCTCTGCTAAAGGAAACAAATCTCATGTCCTGTTAAGGGGCCATTGTGAGTCTGTCAGAAAGCGGTTGTAGCTGAACTATGGAAGAGGGTCCTCCCACAGCCTTACCCCTGCTTTCCCAGGTGAGGAAATCTGTGGACTGGTGGAAGGAGAATGCACGCTAATGTCTAACGTTACCACCAAGGCTTGAAATTTCTTCAAGACATTTGTTCTGCCTTTTACTAGATTGTACCTTTCAGATCATAAAGCAGGTGGTTTGAAACATAACATTTGTTCAATAATCCCACAGGCTGACAGACTGGCCATGAAAACATTTTTCCTTTCTTCCACCTGCTTGAACAGAATAATCTGAAACAAAAATGGGTCTGGTCCTTCACATTTCTGGTCATATGCCATATCTCTCTTTTCAGGAGTGTTAGTCTGAAAGATTTTCCATTTCCATTTCCATTTCGTGTACTTCCTGGTCCTCCAAATCATCAACCTTGAAGGTCAGTAATGAGAGCCCTAAAATGATAGCTCTTACCCTAGTGGAAGATAAGCAGGTCAGCAAGACTTCATGCCTCTCTTGATATTTTGGTTTAAATCAGTGACTATACTTAAACTAAACAAGATAGCCCTCAAACAGCAGACATTCTGAAACCTGGAAAACATTTACCATAAGGAGATAGTGATTTAAATTTTTTTAATGTTTATTTATTTTTGAGAGGGAGAGGGACAGAGTGCCAGCAGGGTAAAGGCAGAGAGAGAGGGAGACAGAATCTGAAACAGGCTCCAGGCTCTGAACTGTTAGCACAGAGCTCGACGTGGGGCTCAAACTCAGAAACTGCAAATCATGATCTGTGAGCTTATGACCTGAGAGATCATGCCCTGAGCTGAAGTCTGTCGATGCTTGACCGATGGAGCCACCCAGGGGCTAAATCATCTTCCAAAATTCTACTTGCCTCCAGCATATTTCTACAAACTGCATCACTTCCAGAACTCTGCAGGCTTAGGTTGCTTCCTTTTACTGCAGTTAAGGGAGAAGCAAACCTGTATCCACAGTTTGTACCTGAGCACTTATAAACTATCATAATTTGGGGTGCCTATGTGGTTCGGTTGGTTAAGCAGGCGACTTCAGCTCAGGTCATGATCTTACTGCAGTGGGTTTGAGCCCAGCGTTGGGCTCTGTGCTAACAGCTCAGAGCCTGGAGCCTGCTTCAGATTCGGTGTCTCCCTCTCTCTCTGCCCCTTCCCTGCTCATGCTCTGTCTCTTAAAAAATAAAATAAAATGTTTAAAAAATTTTTTAACTGTCATAAATTAATACAGAGGCTGACAGACACAGTGTTTTCGTTTGACTCAAGGACACATCCTAATCTTCCTGGCCAGCCCCTCTGCCTAAATAAATTTCACCCAGACATCCAGTAGGTTAAGAAAAAGAAGAATGTAGTAAAAATTGCAGGGAGAGGATATTTCTGTTTAAGGGTTAAGATGAGCTACACGGGCAGGATGGCACAAAAATAATCATTTTACACAGGAAAGAGCCAGCATTTGGATGACAAAATATTTGCCAATGAAATCTCAATTTCTGAGGTTGAATTTCCACTAAACTCTCAAAAAACACATAAAAGCTGAGTGGCTAGATAATAGTGGCTCAGCGTCACTAGATTTACTGCCCTTAATTTCCCCTCGACTTGCTTATCTCAAAGGTTGCACTTGTCAGTTTTCCTAAGACCAAATTCTATCCATATCAAAGACCTTCTATTTTCTTCCAGAGAGAATAATGAACTAAACCCACAGACTTGCAGGGGTTTATTTAGACCTTGCAACTCATGGATCAGTCATAAGGTCTAAAATACGTAAGGGCACAAAAAATAATGTTGGTAATGGAGTATGATAGTTCCTCAGCCTTGACTCAAGGCTGTTAAGAAAGTGTTACTTTCAGAGAGGCTTCTCAAACAGGCATCCAGGGATCTATTTTTCTCATGAAACTCAAAAGAAAACTGTCATTATTCCTACCCGAATCATTAGCAGCAGCATCAAAAGCGTCTTGCCAGGAGCTGCCAGCATAAACTTTTAGAGCCTGAACAAATCAAGCTAAAATTGTCTTGGGGGAATTTATAATCCAAGATGGATCGGGTGTAAACCAAGCAGTGTCCTGTTTAGTGGAGTGGTGAGAGGGGAACGTTCTGATAACATTATCTCCTCGGGATTTCAGGAGAGCAGTTTCAAAGGTTCCTTGGGCGTGACTGTATTACCCGATCGGTTTATCTCCACAGAACAGGCAAATTTCTCACCAAGGGGCACTTGGAGAGGAGTGAATTAGAGCTGCTAGGAAAAGGCCAAGTAAATAGGTCACTCCTGAGCCCCAAGGTGAATATCCAGCTCTTCCTAGAGTAGTCAGTGGACGGAAATTCAAAGGACAGAATTCAACCAAAGGGCCGACCAAGGAAAAGGTCAGAGTCTATGTTGATAAGAAGACTCGCTATCCCATTTATATTCAGTGTCTTATGAGAAGTTCCTTCCACTTGCGTTCCAGTATGAAAAAGAAATAACAAGCTGGTCAGACAATCAGGAAAACATGCAAGTTAACATTAAAACAATAATGCAAGAAAAAGAATTCAAGCTGTAGATGCCATGTTTAATTTTGAAAGACACACTGGAATTTCCAGGGGAGGCTTTAGTAGGCAGAATGTTCCAGGAAAATAAAGACAGGATTTGGGGAAATTGGAGAATACTGATAAGGAACACTGTAATCTAAACAAGCCTCGACACTGAAAAGTAATGATACCCTAGATTCCATAATCCAAAATAGAGTCATGGTCCATCCCTGAAAGGAACAGAGTAGAAAAGGGTAGAAAGAAAAGCAAGAGTACAGGGAAAAGAGAGTGCACCTATAAGGGTGAGTGAGATCTGGTAACCCTGCACCTAGTCCGGAATAGAATTGAGTAACTTCACCATGAAGACACTTCATTGGTGTAGGTGGCTTTACCAACTCAACCAAATTTACCTTAAGGTATTTACCTTAAGGGAAGAGGGCAGCAGGGCTTTCTGGTTTTTGTTTTAATTGATTCTTCATTGCCTAATGTACATAAGTTTGCAGAGGAAGGATACATAATGTGCATCTCAAAGGATTCAAATACTTTGCTTCTGGGTTAATGTTGTAGTAGTCAAAGTATTCTGAATCATTCCTGCTCTTTTTTTGTCTCTTTCAGCTGCAGGGCAGGTACTATATCTGCCAAAGATGAAATCAGGTGGAAATATGAAACTAGAAGTCAAGTAGAGCCTGGAGGTAGCAAACGGAGCACAGTCCTTCCTCCCATTCCTCCATAAAGGAACCCGGAAACACGAGCTGTCACGCATCAATCCCATAACCACATTCTAAAAATATTGATGAAAAAGTTAACCTCCATTTTTATAGGCTAAAAATTGTCTAGTGGAAAAAAAGCATTGGTGTTCATAGTTCACAAGTACAATGGCTCTTACCCTGGGGCCTAACCTAATCTTTGGATGTCTGGAACTCAAAGGGCTTTAAAATTAGCAATTCAAAGGCATTGAATCTAAAGCTGTTTCTGGTTCCTAATTTAAGGTTGGTGATTTCTACTGGGGGGCGGGCGGGGCGGTGAGAATTGGAGGGGTAAAGATGCTACCAATTGCTCTCTGGGGTTGGATTACAGGTGGGAACAAACTTGGGGTTCACAGAATGTCTTCTACCTGACAGGCGTTACATGCGACAAACCTTTCTCCCCACCCCGATTTGTCAGCAGTACGCGGTTTTCAACATGGGGCAGGTGTTTTCAAAATAAAGAATATCCATCAAAAAGAACCCTGCAAACCCTCAAAAATCAACAACTCCCTCTTTTAACCAACTGAGCCACCCAGGTGCCCTAACAACTCCCTCCTTTAATAAGCTAGAACTGTAGTATGAACTTGGGCAGCATGGAAGCTAATTGGAAGGAAATCTGTTTGGGTGGTTTTACGAAATGACCAAAACTTAAGAGAGGGAGGAAATCCATCTTTTTAAATTTATCAAAGCTACTATTTTTAAGATTGTAGAATATCCATTTTCCCCCTCGGTGCAAAATGACGTTAGCAGCTTTACTTCCGAAGCCTTGAGCAAGTACCGCAGGCGCGGCAGAGGGGCCCGACCCTGCAGGGGACCGCGGCCAGCCCAGCCTGCGTGCGACGCAGCGTCAAGGCTTGGCACTTCCGCAGCCCGAGCAGTCATCGCCAGCGGCCGCGCGTTCCCACCGGCGCCGGCTCCGGGCGGGTGTATGTGCACCGCTGCCAGGATCCGGAAGCGGATCCGCCGCAGACTGCCCACACCGCGGTCCGCTCGGACCTGGCCCAGGGCGGAAGGTTCCAGGTGGGCCGACCCGGGCCGCCCCAGCCCCGCGCTCACTTACTGCCAGTCGGCGACTCGCTTGGCGGAGAACTGGCGCGCCGCGGAAGGCGGCGGG
>NC_043700.1:69913006-70003022 GCF_006229205.1 Suricata suricatta
ACCCAGTCCGCGCCCGCCCCGGCTGGCTGCCAGCCGCCGTCCCGCCGCAGGGCGGTATCTGAAGGTGGAGCTGCTTCACCGGCCGAGGTCGTGCGAGCGCTGGGCCGAAGTGGCAGAGACGGACAAGCGTGGGGAAAGCCTCCTCCCCACTGGCTTCTGGAGGCCCTTAACTCGGAGTCCCCGGTTCCAAGAGGCTCTCTGGTTGGTCATTTCCAACCTGTGCTCAGGCGCAGAGCAGAGAGACATCTGTTTTCCATAAGCTCCGAGGCAGAGGCAAATCCTGGATTACGTGTAGCCCAGCCCTCTAACATTCCCAAACCACGCGCGGCAGCTAATCCCCGCACAAAGAGCAGGAAAACAGCTCGCAAGTCGGTGCCCGGTTCCAGAAAGATTTCCCCGTGCGAGGACTAGAGGCTCTCGCGCCCAGCCTCCAGGGAAGGGCCAATCGCAGCCCAGGAGGGCAGAAAAGGGGGGAGTTGGCTGGGTTTGCGGGTCTCCTCCAGCAAGCAAGTCCTCCCTGCCCGTCTTGTAAACACTGATGCAAATTGTCCCGCCAGGGGAAACGGCTTTAGTTTGATGAGGCTGAGGAACCGTAAGGGGCCCGCCTCCATCACAGGACAGTTTATACTCTTGCAAGCAATCACAACTCCTGAATGTGAGAGAGGAGGAAATCTCCGCGTTTACTTGAATAAATTCTGACAATGAGTCAGCTACGACACAATCACACTGACAATAATGAGACATTATTGCTTCTTGGGGTCTTATTGTGTATTCTGTAAAGTCGGTTGGGGGAGTATGACAGGGGAAAGGTAGGATAAAACAGGCAGGGAAAGGATAGGACCCGAGGTCCCAGGTTAGGGAAAAACAGATTTCGGAACAACGTTGTGAGTGTCTGATGGTAGAAAACCCCCTCAGGCACAAGGTTCCTCTTAAGAATGTAACAGACCCACCTACTCCCCCTCAGGTTTCTTGCAGGAATTTGACAAAAGACCTAACTAAAAATAAGTAGACCATAAAACGTATGACCCACGAGGCATGATATGGTCACAGATCACCACCCATACAATGGAAACGAACCAATCAGGAACGGACAACCCAGCACCTAGAGCTCTCCAGCCAGTAAGGGTGGAACCTGAGAAGGAACAAGGGGGAAGGGCGTGTGTGTGTCACCAGAATCTTATAAAACAAGGACCTTGCCTATAGTCGTAGGCATTCACTTTCGAATGTCCCCTCTCTGTAAAGAGAGCTTTCATACTATTCATACTTTTCTAATCTTATACCCTAGGACACTTTTACCTGCTGCTCATTTTGTAGCCATCTCTTCATTCTTCCAAGCAGTATATTGAGGTATAAAATCCTGCAACGGTAGGAAGTCTCCCTATTCCCCCCTCACCCTGATTTCCTTTGCTTCCTTCTAGAAAGCTTTGAGTGCTTCCCATGTGCCAGGAGCTAGACTGAGAATAAAAAGTTGGGAAAAGCCTGCAGTCTCTACTCTAAAGTACCTTAGTATGGCGGGGGGGGGGGGGGGGGGGGGGGGGGGGGGGGGGGGGGGAGGGTGGAGAGAGGAAGACCAACAATTTCTGGGCATAGAGAAATAGCTAGGATAGAATGTATGCCCTGAGGGTTACAGGAACATAGAAGCATGTTTTCAATCATGCTGGAAATCAAGGAAGGCTTCCCACAGGAAGCTGCTTTTGGGTTTTGAAAATGATCCTGCCTGAGCAGGGATCAGGCAGGATGAAGAGAGAGAGGCAGGAGGAATATCTGAACCTCTGTATGGCTACAGAAAGCAGGTGAGAGGAACAGAGGTGAGAGATGTGGTTATGGAAGCCACAAAGGTCTCATCTGCTCAGCTCTGGGATTTGACCTTTGAAAGCTATGGGAACCCTTGTGTTTCAGAAAGATTACTGAGGAAGACATACAGAAGGAAGAGAACCTAGGAAGGGGTAGGAAGGGGGTGGAGGTGGGCTGGGATGGGAGAGAGGTGAAACCTTTAGGATGTCCTGCCTGGGAACAGATAGGGGAGTGCAGCTGTGGGCCATCACCCAGGTTCTGACATGCGCAGAAGGATGGATAGAGAGTAGCATCTGCCATGTCAGAGAAGTGAAGGAGGAGGAGGAGCAAGTGGGAGAATGATGAGTTGAGTTTAGACAAGCTGACTTTGTGGTTTCAGTAGGATATCCAAATGCGAATATCCGAGCAGGCATTCAGCTCCATGGATCTGCATGGTATTTGGGGTGTTATGGGCTAGCAATACAAATTAGACAGTTGTCCACCTATAAGTAAAAGGTAAACACAGGAATAGAATAAAACTCACATCATTTGCTAGGGCTGCCGTAACAAAGTATCACAGACTGGCTTCAACAACTGAAATTTACTGTCTCATGCGTTCTGGGGACTAGAGATCCAACAGGACCATGCTCCCTCTGACAGTGTGAAGCAAGGATCTGTTCCAGGACTCTCTCTTCACTTCTGGCAATTCCTTGGCTTCTGGCTGCATCACTCCAGTCTTCACATGGCATTGTCCCTGTGTGAAGGTGTCTGAGTGTCCCCCTTTCTGCAAGGATATCAGTCATACTGGATTCAGGACACACCCTAACATTCTGAGACTAGTGATGGTTAGGACTTCAACGTATGAATTTCAGGGCGACACAATTTAATCCATCACATTGACACTATTTGGATTCAGGATTGAGGGGCTCCTGGGTGGCCCCGTTGGTTAAGTGCCTGACTTCAGCTCAGGTCATGATCTCATGACTCGTGAGTTTGAGTCCCACGTGGGGCTCTGTGCTGACAGTTCAGAGCCTGGAGCCTGTTTCAGATTCTGTGTCTCCCTCTCTCTCTCTCTCTGTCCCTCCCCTACTTGTACTCTCTCTCTCTCTCTCTCTCTCTCTCTCTCTCTCTCTCTCTCTCTCTCTCTCTCTCTCTCTCTCTCTCTCTCTCAAAAATAAATAAACATTTAAAAAAAATAGAACAGGATTGAACATGTTGATGAGGAGAAATACCAGCTTTCAGTGCAAAGACAGCAGCTCTGGATGGAAACTGAGAGACAACGCTTTAGAAAGGTTCGTGAAGGATGGCCCACACACATGAAGAGAAGGGTTTTTAAAAGGGCTGATTAACATCACCACATGCTTAAAAAGCCGGGAAAGATAAAGCTAGAAATTGCTCATTGCCTTTGGCATTATTACAGTCGTTAGACCAAATGGTCAGACGAGTAGATGAACTTCAAAGGGCTCACTAACTCCAACATCTTATGACTGTAAAACCATTGACGGGGCAAACCCACTGAGAGAAGCTTGGTATAGTGGACATTTGTTTGAGTCTTGCCTCATGCACAACCCACTCTCAGTCTCCCTTGCAGATGGGGCTTGAAATTGTGATGTAGGCTCAGGCAATCAGATGGATAGACATTAGACTTCAGTTGGGATGCAGCAGTAGGAGAAAACATACCCAAAGAAGCCATTTTCTGTCCAGTGGTAGAACCTAGAAGAGACATATGGACCCTCAGGGCCCGCAGGGGCAAAGGTCCACTAGAAGGTTTGCAGTGGCCGTGTTCAGAGGAGCAGAACCAGGGCTCATTCTGGAACCCTCTAGTGGTATAATGTAGGCATTATTCTTTGCTGAGTAGCCTCCAAGCCTGATTCTCTAGATTTCTTGAAGATTCTCTGAGCCACTTAATATTATTCATTTTTTAATAGAACAGCTTTATTGAGATAGAATTCATATACTATAAAATTCTCCTGTTTAAGTGTACACTTCAGTGGGTGTTTGTATGGTCACAAAGTTGTGCAACCATCGCCACCATCCAGTTCCAGAGCATTTTCATCAGCCCAGAAAGCAATCTCATGCATGCGAATGGTCACTCCCCACCCCACCCTCCTCAGCCCCTGGTGACCACGAATTCACTTTCTATCTCTATGGAATTGCTTATTCTGACATTTTATATAAATGGAATCCTATAATTTGTGGCCTTTTGTGTTTGGCTTCTTTCACTTAGCAAATTATTTTCAAGGATTATCCATATTGCACCATGTACCAGTACTTCATTCCTTTTTATGGACAAATAGTATTCCATTGCAGGACTGAACCCCATGTGTTTATCCATCCATCACTTGATGGACGTGTGGATTGTTTCCACCCTCCAGCCAGTAGGGATACGGCTGCTATGAACATGTGAGTACAATTTTTTCTTTAGACATATATTTTCTTTTCTCTTGGATATATATCTAAGAGTAGAATTGCAAGATCATATGGTAGTTCTGTGTTTAAAATTTTGAGGAACTGCCAGACTATTTTCCAAAGCAGTTACATCATTTCACATTACCGCTGGCAATCTATGAGGGTTCTAATTTCCTAGTGGGCGTAAAGTGGTATTCATTGTGGTTTAGACTGCATTTCCCTAATGACTAATAATGTCCCCTATCCTTTCATGTACTTATTGGCCATTTGTGTATCTTCTTAGAGGAAATGTCCATTGAAATCTTTTGCACATATTTAAAAAAATAATTTTAAAAATCATAGTTAAATATACATAACATAGAATTTACCATTTTAACCATTTTTATGTGTGCATTTCAGTGACATTATATAATTCACATTCTTGCACAACCATCAGTCTTTCCCTATTTTTAACTGTCTTTTAAAATTTATCTTTTGGGGCACTTGGGTGGCTCAGTCGGTTAAACCTTCAGCTTTGGCTCAGGTCACAATCTCGCGGTTTGTGGGTTCAAGCCCCACTTTGGGCTTGGTGCTGACAGCTCGGAGTCTGGGGCCTACTTCAGATTCTGTGTCTCCCTCTCTCTGTCCCTCCCTCCTCAACACTCTCACTCTCTCTCAAAAATAAATAAGCATTAAACAATTTTTAAAATTTACCTTTTATTATTGAACTTTAATATTCTGGATACAAGTCCCTAATCAGAGATATGATTTGAAAATATTTTATTTTATTCTGTAGGTTGTCCTTTCACTTTCTCGATAATATCCTGATATTTTTTAATTAGCTCATTCTATGGTCAAGGTAACCAGAGTAGTTTCTGTTGCCAGTACCTAAGAACATTGGCAGATGCAGTGAATTCTATTAAATATAGTCCTTTACTATTTTTTTTTCCTATAACAATCTGTCTCATTTCACATCTTCTATCCAATACTGCCTTCAAATTGTGGGTGTTTCTTTTCCTAGAGCCTTTCTTATTCTATATGAATCCCACCCACCCATATTTTACATTTCCTAGGCCCAGACCCAAAGTATCAATGGCCACTCCTAACATAGTTATGGTTACTTCAGCCCTTCCAACGATTCCCACCTCTATCTAGTCCTGACTCAGAACTTTCGGAGTCTTGGGTAACGTCCTTCTTCTCTCCAGACCTCTCTCCTCTAGCCCTCCCCTCCCTGTTACACCACTATCACCACAAGGGATCTTATGAATGAGATCAGTGTCCTATTTAATTTTACATCATCCTCAGCATCCAGGTCAAGGCTTTGTAAAAACTTGGAGCACAATGTGTTAAATTGAATTGAATCTTATGACTTACTTCCTTATATTTTTTCATTCTAAAATACTTATGCAATCCTTGATTTTACACTCTTCCTTTAATGGCCACATTTAGAGAATTAGGATCTAAAATTGGGTGGAGGACAAATCCATGGTATTCAATTTATGACTAGGAGAATGGAGTTCTTTTGGGAATTAATCTTCAGGAGTTTATGAAATGGTGAAAGAGGGTAAAGCTTCACAGAGAAAGTTCTCAGGACACAGAGAGGAGCAAAAGACAAATATTGGGGGCATCACGAGTCTAAGGTGAATGCATTTCCTAGCAGATTTTTGTGGTAAATTAGGCTTCGTGACTGCCACTGCTCAATGCTTTTTCTTAGTTTTGTAGGTTTTCTTAGCCCACTCCCTTGCTCCTGTACCTGTACCTTAAACTCTTCAGATTAGGGGCTAACCAAAAGGCACCTGTTGGAAATAGCCGGAAAGGGCCTGTGTTCATTCAGTCCTAAATCCAGCTGCTGTTTACTGAGCACACACACTTTATGCAAGGCACCTCTCTGGACACAAAAAGGAACAAGATTCGTTTCCTGTAATAAGAAGTTGGAGGGTAAACAGGCGGGTCAAGACAAACACAATTAACTATAATCCAAAGCAGACTTAAAGAGGCCCTGGGGCACCTGGGTGGCTCCGTCGGGTAAGCATCCAACTCTTGCTTTCTGCTCAGGTCATGATCTTACAGCTTGTGGGACCAAGCTGGCTTGGGCTCTGCGCGGTCAGCTTGGGAGTCTCTCTCTCCCTTGATCTCTGCCCCTTCCCCCACTTAGATGTGTACATGCACACTTGTGCATGCTCGCTCTCTCTCTCTCTCCATAAATCAATAAATATTGAAAAAAGAAAAGAAGCATAAAAACTGCTTTGAGGATTCACAGAAGAACTCACCCACTTTTTCAAGTAGTAGGAGTGGCTTTATGGAAAAGGGAGGGAGGGAGGGAGGGAAAGCTAGGCTTTGCTTACAAACCTAGGACCTCTAAGCCTGACCCCTATTCCCCCGTAGCTCCCTCACTAGTTGGTAAGAAAATCACATGTTCAAGCAGCTGTCGTTCAAGACCATATGTGATAAAATGGACTTGAAAGCCGTAGAAAAGTGAGAGATCATTTCCTACTAGAGTAACCAGAACCTTATGGAAGGGAGGGCTTGAGCCCTAAGAGATGAAAATGCATATTTCAGATAAAATGCAATTAGATGCTCTAGAAAATTTGGAAAACCCAAATTCTTTATTAAAGAATAAAATAGAAATCCATCTGTAGACCTACTACCTACAGATAAATACAATGCAAGACATACAATATGTTGAGTATGAACAGAATTAGTAAATGACATTACCATTTACTGCCCCTCCCTTTTATTCCCCTTTGCATGTTTTTACTATATATATATAAATTTTGGAAACTTTTTTTGAAAAATACATCCTATAGGGGCACCTGACTGGCTCAGTTCATACAGCATATGACTCTTGATCTTGGAGTTGTGGGTTTTAGCCCCACATTGGGTGTAGATATTACTTAAAAATAAAACTTTTAGGGGCACTTGGGTGGCTTAGTCAATTAAGCGACAGACTCTTTTCTCAAAGTGTCGGACTCTGAGCTGACAGGTGTGGAGCCTGCTTGGGATTCTCTGTCTCTCTCGCTCTCTTTCTGCCCCTCTCCTCTGCTCATTCTCTCACTCTTTCAAAATAAATAAACATTAAAAAAAATCAAAATAAAATATTTAAAAATAAAAAATTTAAAATAACGTATCCTATAAAATCCATTTTATATCAGTAAAATTATTAGAAACCATGTTTTTAAACAATGAAGAGTATGCCATTGGTATATCATTTATGCAATCAGTTTCTACAGTGTTCACATGTAGGTTTTTTTTAACCTTACAACTATTATAAATAAAACGTCATTGAAATTGCTAAATGCAAACCTTTGTCCACATCTCTGTATTTTCAGGAGAGATGCCTGTAAGTGGAGTTAACAAGTCATCTTAACATTTCTAGTGCTCACAAGAGAGTAAAACTCTGCACAATTACTTTCCTGAAAGGTTATACCAATTTACATTCCCATTAGCAATGTATGAAGTTGAGATATGCACCTTCACCAACGTTACTTTAAAATATTTACCAGTCTGATAAAGACAAAATAGTAAATCATTGTTTTTTAATTTTGTATTTATTTGTTAGTATGTCAATTATACTTCAATTAAAAATAAAAATTTTAATTTGCATTTATTTGATCACTAGTGATGTGAAACCTTTTAAATATGACCATTTCCATTAATATTTCCTTTAAGTTTCCATTTCATGCTCTTTGTCCATTTTAGGGGGGAACTTGGACAGAACCTGAACTTCTCTCAGCAATCTCAGCTTTCCCATGGTTATCACCGTGTGAGCATCTGCCATGGTTAAGTGTGATCTGATTCATTCATTTTCTTCTCTCTTTCTCTCTCTTTCTCCCCTCCCACTTCCCCATCTCTCCTCCCTGCCACCACTCCCCCAAGACAGCCCCTAAACATAGCCAACTACTTCATCAGGTGCTCAAAGAAACCGTGGTCTGTTGCAACACTAGAGGACAGACTGGTGGTATTGAGACCGTATGTCCAGATTGTCAAGGGCCATTTAGTCACTGAGCCTCTCTTGTTAAGTGTTGATTCCAGAACCTAACCTCCCCCTGTGATATATGATTAAACTCCACAGCGTTCCTCTATTGATTTCCTAAGTTTCAACTGAACCGTACCTTTCTGCCTTCCTGGTGTCTGTTCCTGCTGGGCCTGGAATGGCTTCTCCTACATTTCCCCTGGATCAAATCCTGCCTGTCACTGATTGTGAAGCTCAAATAGTGGCCCTTGAGGGAAGGTCATCTCTTCCTCTGAATCCCATAGCACACTATCTCACTTATAGTATTTCCAACATCCTAAGTATTCTGGTTATTTGTGCATGCAATTCATCTACTTCCTTTCTTTATAAGCTCCTTGAAGAGTCTACTTGAGTAGAGACTACGTCTTGTTTATGTCTGGATTCTCATATATGGTTAGCACAGGTCCAAAGATGTTTCACAAACTAAAAAATTGAATGTCATTTAATAGAAATGGGGAAAGAGAGCTACTTTGAAAGTGGAAACAAACCTTCATTTAATTGCACAGACTGTGGTAATATTACAGGCTGAATTGTGTCCTCCCTCTCCAAATTCATACATCGAAGCCTTAACCTCCATGTTAGGATATTTGGGGATACGGCTTTTGGGGAAATAATTAAGGTTATATGAAGTCAGAAGGATGGGATGCTAATCCAATAGGATTAGTGTCTTTACAGGAAAAGGAAGGGACACAGAGCTTTCTCTCTCCACTTGTGTGCACAGTAAAAAAGCCATGTGAGGACACAATTTCTATCTTAAAATATATTCCTCACCAGAACCTGGCCATGCAGGTACCTAGATCTCAGATTTCCAGCCTTCAGAACTCTGAGAAAATAAACTTCTGTCATTTAAACCACCCAGTCTATGGCATTTTTTTATGGCGGGTGAGCTGACTAATACAGAGGTAATGGTGAGATGCTAGGTAGAAATGGAAGAGGGGTGCCTGGGAGGCCCCATTGGTTGACTGTCCGACTTCAGCTCAGGTCACGATCTCACGGTTCGTGAGTCTGAACCCCGCGTCAACCGCGACAGCTTGGAGCTTGGAGCCTGCTTCGGGTTCTGTGTCCCCCTCTCTCTCTGCTCCTTCCCCATGCATAGTTGTCTCCCCTCCTCTTCTCAAAAATAAACATTAAAAACCATTTAGAAATGGATGAAAGTCAGCCTAAACCAAGGAATATTCGTAACCTAATCAAAGAGCTCAGAGCATCTCATGGTGAGGTCATTTGGGGTGTAGTAAGTAAAGGAAGAATTGGGAAACAGGTCTCCTTTCAGGTCATAAAGGCCCAAGATACCCTCTTATTCCTTATTCTGCATCCACTTAAATCCCCTGAGGCGGAGGAATGAAAACTGATAAAAATTAGAACTGGAGGGACTAAGAAACTGAATGGGGCTAAATAACTCATTTTAGATCAAATATAAAATCAGCAGAGGGAAATAAGCACTAAAATTATATTTCAAAACAACTGGGGATCTGACAAGGAAATTGCTACTGGCTTCCAGGAGAGTAAGAGCATACTCTCTTACCATGTTTTCCTGATGATATATTGATCTTCTTGAGCTGATGCATTAGCCATGGAAAGATGTTCCGAGTCTCTGGGGACATTACTCAGCAAGGGCATCGGGCCAGACCACAGAGCCATGCACGACTTCAGAACCAAGTATTAAGGAAGACGATGTTAGAAAGCCGGGACAGAGAGAGAATAATTCTCTCTGGGGTCTTAATAATTGTTCTCAGGTCCTTGCCAAAGACTCACTCATCCTAAACTCTGCATATTTTAAATAGTTGTCATGCTTTTGGAGCTTCAAACAAAAATCTTACTTGGACAAAACAAAAACAATAAAAAGAAGCAAAGGGCTTTTGTAGAACCATACTTCTTAGGACTGTTGTAATTCAGTGTCTTTTGAATTCTTCCATTAGTGATTTTAAAAAAAGAAACCATGAAAATGTTTCTTTAAAAATGTCTTTTTATCCAACATGAGTAGAAAATATGGTGACAATTCATTTTCATATTCTTTTAATAGATTTCAACGTCTTCTGTGCCTAACATCCAAAATATGCATGTTTGATACACAGATTCCTTTTTAAAATTAAACTTTTAGTAAGTTAAATTACAAATAAGTAAGTGCACAAGTCCTGAGGCAACGGCTGAATGAATTATCACAAAGGAACCACAACAGGGTGAGCGCTATCCAGATCAAGAAATAGAACATTATCAGCACCACAGACGCCCCTTTCCAAATGTAGTTTTGAGCTAGATGTATTTTTCCATAAACATATTATTAATTATATGAAGTGCCTAGATCAGTCCACAAAAGCTTAACAGGTGTATGAAAACAATGCCCGGGGGCTAGAGGGACCTCTCCGTTCACCAGGGCCTTATTTAACTTAGATTCCTTAATCAGTTGGACGGTGCTTATGGGAACACAAATTAGCATAAGCAGCCAGTGTTACTGGAAATGAGTTTAAGGATATGTATCCAGATCCTTAAAAATATTAGTGTGTTAATGCCTTAGTAATTCCAGCTCAAAATATTTTCCTCAAAGCAATATCAGCAGTGTGATCACGAATATTTGTCCAAACATCATCTTAAGGGCAGTAGTTCTGGAATAGCTCTACTACTTCCTAACTGTGAAATCTGGGACAAAATATTGAACTAACTGCTCTAGGCTTTGCTTTCCTCATCTGTTTCGTGGTAATCACAGTAGGTTGTTACAAAGAGTTGCATAAGGAACTTGAAACAGTGCCTGTCACACAGCAACTTATTTGACATTTGTTAAGAACTCTTAGTTATTATTACAAAACCATTCATCATAGCATTATTTATAATCGTAAGAACTTTTGAAAGAAGTTAAATGACCAGGAATAGGAGAATGAATGCATACACTCTCACCATCCAAAACAATATAATGTACCCCTGGGGGTATGGAGTAGGGGGTTAAAAATGCAGGCTCTGGAGCCTGAATGCCAGCCTGCCCCTAACCAGCTGTAGGACCTTGGATAACTTTCTTAACTCTCTGAGCCTCAGTTTCCTCATTTGAAAATAGAGACTAAGAGTACCTATCTTAAGAGTGTTAACTGGCTCATAAACACAGAGCACTTAGAAAAGGCCCTGGTTACAGCCAGTGTGTAAGCAGTGTTAGGCCTCTCCGTTTTAAGCTGAGGTGTTGTAGCCTGACTGCCTGGTGACACATCATAGGCACAAAGCTTTCCAGTCACCAGTTGAGAAAGTATGTGCTCTGGGAGGAGAAGGTGAATGGAACAAAGTGTAAGTAAGAGTCTCTTGGAATAAAGGGAATTACAGATACGCCTAGGCCTGGAGGCTACGTGCACAATTACCATGTGAAGGAACCGGAAAGAGTTGTTCCATGGGCAGCACCAGAATGCACTGCTTTGACTAAAAGGAGAGAAAAAAAAGTTCCCCGGAACAAAAGCTCCTACCACAGGAAAAAATGAGTCTTGGTGGGGTATTGGGGGTGGGGACGTGATGATGGAATGGTTTTCCTAACCTCCAGCGCCCCCACCGCTTTTCTTCTCCCAGCCCTCTGCCCCCTTCCCTACTCACTTTGGGCTTTCCAGGGACTGAAGGCCCAGGACTGGAGATTTACAACCACTCAGGGGAGGAGGCCTGCATGTAACAGATTCCACAGAAAGAACTGGGGGCTGCTCGAATGGGATCCCCACCCCCCACCCCCACTTTTAAAGCTCTCAATGTGAGTGTGGCCATAAGCCAGACATGCTTTCATTCTAAGGGACCAGTTTTACATCCAGCCTTGGAAATCCACGTGGTATTGAGACATTCCTCGGACCCAGTAACCCCAATTCCTGGATAGGACAAAGGCCAAGGATCACCAAGCCTTATTCCACCCTGACTTCATGTCTCCTTGCTATCAGCAGCTCCCATCCCCACCAAAAACCCGGAAGCTGTGACACCACCAGGTCCGTGGGCAGAGGGCAGCTGTGGAGCCCTGGTCGGCACTGCCAGTGAGAAAAAGGAAGCTTCGTGCTGGAGGCCAGTATCCCCTGCATACCCCTGCCACAGCAATGGGGAAGCCTGGGCAGCTGCCAGTGCCCCACCCAGCCCTCCAGTGACAGCTCAGACAATGCTGCCCCTCGGTCCGTTAGGTGTGCATTGAACATGGGAAGAGCTGCTTTGTTCAAGCCTTGTCACTATCTTTCCTTGCCTCACTTCCAAAGAGACTTCTGGGGCTTGTAGGGTCACTGCTACCTTAGAGCGTCTTTCCATTTCCTTTTTGTAGTGGACCAGCATTCACTAACATTTATGCTGTGCCCCTAGTGTGCCCAGACCACAGATAGTATCCAGAAGACATAATAGTTCTCCTTGCTGAGGAGATAATGGACACACATTTGCAAAAAACAAAAAAGACCAATCACTGCTGGTTTTTGTTGTTGTTAAAAAGAAAATAGGATTGTCCAGTGAGGAGTGCAGGTCAAGAATCATAGATCCTGAGAACCTTCATTCTTGTTGCTTGGTTCCCAGTGCGAGAACCATATGTCAGTGACATGCTGAATAGATTGGCATAGATGTTCCTGGAAATGCAATTACTGCCAGTTGCCAGTGAGGTACTTGAGGGCCCTGGAAGGAGCCAGCCTTGCAGATTTCCTGGGACTTGTGCCTGTTGCTTAAAGCTCCTGTATTCAAAATTAATTCATCCCAGGGCATGTGCATGGCTCAGTCAGTTAAGCATCTGGCTCTCGACTTTGGCTCAGGTCATGATCTCACAGTTAATGAGTTCAAGCCCTGAGTTGGACTCTGTGCCGATAGTACAACGCCTGCTTGAGATTCTCTTTCTCTCCCTCTCTCTCTGCCCTCCCCCACCCCAAAATAAATAAAATAAAACTTAAAAAAAATAAGTTAAATTATGTCATCCAGGGGGAGCCTGGCTAGCTCAGTCAGTAGAGCATGTGACTCTTGTTGAGTATAGAGATTACTTAAAAACAGTATCTTTAAAAATAAGAAGTAAAAAAATAAAACTAAGTCATTCAGTGCTGCAACTGGGAATACCTTGAGAAACTACGATTTGAAGCTATCTTGGAAAACACACAGTGCTCTTTGTTTTATATAGTTCTGTGGTCAGGTTAGAGCTTTAAAGTTCAATTTAAACTCTGTGTTTTACCCCTTTGGGAAGAGCAGAGAGGCTGGGGGAAGGAGAGTTCCCAGGCAGTGAGAACTCCATCCTCGGATGGCCCCCAGTGGGATCCCAGTTAGGATAGATTTATTTAGCTCTTTAACACTTCAAAAAATACACATTGGAAACCACCAGCCCTGAATTTACACTGAGGCTTTAAGGATGCTGCAGATTTAAATGTTTTCCTCCAACAGACCCCTGAAGGAATACATAACAATTTCCAAGTTAGACCCAGACACTGGTGTCAAGGAGCATGTCTGATATTTGTAAAGGCAGAGGGCGGCCCTTTGACTCCTTGTGGTTTCAAGAGTCAACTGTTTGAGTAATTTCACTCAAGTTCTATTTATACAACAGCTGCAAAATGTGAAGTGTGCCTTCCCCTCAGTGTCCACTTGTCAGGTAGGAGACTAGAAAGTGCAGGCTGAGAGGGGCAAACATACCTGGGAGTTAAAGACCTACAAACCAGGAACTGGTCTCCTTGAAAAGCCGAACAGGACTACAGGTGTGATAAGGGGTCAGGGTCCCAACAGGTGTCATTTACACACGTGTGTCTAGGGGCGCCTGGGTGGCTCAGTCGGTTGAGCGTCTGGCTTCAGCTCAGGTCATGATCTCGCGGTTCGTGGGTTGGAGCCCCGTGTCAGGCTCTGTGCTGACAGCCAGCTCAGAGCCTGGAGCCTGTCTTCCGATTCTGTGTCTCCCTCTCTCTTTCTGACCCTCCCCTGCTCATGCTCTCTCTCTCTTTCTCTCTCAAAAATAAGTTAAAAAAATTTTTTTAAATTAGATATGTGTGTCTAAATGGCATTCCAGAGCATGCACATCCAGATTCACCTTCCATCTTTTTTGATGGGTCGCTTTAATATCCTAGATGACAAAATAGCAAGCCCGTTAAGCGTACATGATGGTGTGAGTGCCCCTCAGTTGAAAATGTAAGGAGACAGAAAGATACGTGGAGTGTAAGGGATTATGAATGAGATTGGTGTTCCATTGCTCCACTTACAGAAGTCACCATGCTCTCTATTCCTTAGCTTTCTGCAGGGGCTACACCTGCTAAACTTACACATGTCAGCCTGTGGTGTAGATATATTCTTGACCCCCCACCACCGCCCCGGATTTGCTCCCAGCTCCAGACCTTGACTTGCAGGTTCACACTGCTGTAACTTACAGAACATTTAAATGCTCTCTACTTGGCACTCTGTAGAGCATCGTCTAGAAATTTCAATGAGAATGAATGAGATGATTTTTCTGTGAGGGAAAAGGGATGACTCCATGACAAATACTATGGAGGGCCTTCTCCACGTTCTAGCCTTTCTTCTTCTTTTTTAAATGCATGTATATATATATATTTATATTTATATTTATTTATTTATTGAGAGATAGAAAGAGAGAGAACTCGAGTTGGGGGGGGGGGGAGAGAAAGAAGTGGAGAGAGAGAATCCCAAGCAGGCTCCGTGCTGTCACCACAAAGCCTGATGTGCGGCTAGATCTCACTAACTGCGAGATCATGACCTGAGCCAAAATCAAGACTCAGACATTCAATCAACTGAGCCACCCAGGCACCACTCTCCTCCTCCTCCTCCTCCTCCTTCTCCTCCTTCTCCTTCTTCTTTTTTTTAATGTTTATTTTTGAGACAGAGCACGAAGCAGGCTCTGTGCTCACACGAACCATGAGATCATGATCTGAGCGGAAGACAGTTGTTTAACTGCCTGAGCCACCCAGGTGCTCCTATCCTTTCAATCTTCATAAAAGCCCAATAAGGTAGATGTGATTATTATTCCCACATTCAGGTGAGGAAAACGAAGCCTGGAGAGATTAAGAAACTTCCCAAAGTTCCCACTAAGTCACTGGAACCCAGGAGAACTGTGATTCAATTTCAGCTCTTTTAAGCTATGTTCTGGTCTTTTTTTTAATTTCTTTCTTATTTGTTTATTTGTTTTGAGAGAGTGTGTGAGAGCAGGGTAAGGGCAAAGAGAGAGAGAGAATCCCAAACACCCAGACGCCTTGAGTTATGTTATAGTCTTGACACACATATGGGATATTCTACTCTTCATAACACTGACCATGAAAAATTTTAATAAACACAGACATAGACATGATAGTACAATGGATCCCTGAATATTCAACACTCAGATTAAACAACTGTCGAGATCTTGCTACATTTGCTTCATCCTTGTAAGACAATTTTCTCTGGCTCCATTTCCTGTCAGTTCCACCTCAGCCAGGATCACTCATTCGCTCACACGCTAGGTTTCAACCAGACGAAACAACTGGTTGTTCCCTAAAAATGGTCTCCTGCACCTGGACCTTTGCACATGCTAATCCCCTTGACCCAATGACTTCCAGCCCCAGCACACTGATATCCACAAGACCCACCACTGACCAGCCAAATCAGAAAGTGCTAGCACTAGTCACCCTTCCCTCCATCTCCACGGCCCAATCTTCCACAATCTTCCAGATTCCCTCACTTCTGGTATCATCCTACCTCCACGGAACCTTCACTGATGTCCCAAGTCTGGCTGAGGGTGCTCCCTCCCACAGCACCTTATACAGTTATTTGTCCTAATTCTGCCCAGTGCAGTTCTTCAACAGACTGTGACTTCCTCTGGGGCCAACACCACTGTTTTGAGCTCTAGACCCCCAGAGACTAGCATATAGTAACTAGTGATCAGTAAATGTTTGAGTGAGGAAGGGAGGAAGAGGAAGAAAGCAGAAGGAGAGAAAGGAATGAACATGATGCCATCTGAGTTCCTAACCCTGCAGGTCTCTGAATATGAGGAGCCCCTGCACCTCTTCTGTGAGCGTCTGGCATTACAAGAGCTGCCACCACGGTACAGGCGCAGTGTGGGACTTCCAACAGCCAGGCGGTGGGCAGGCGGTGGGCAGAGAATAAGGAAATGTGAGACTAGTACTTGTGACTCACACGGGGCAGTGGATCCCAGGCTACTGAGAGCTGTTTTTTCTTTTTTTTTTTTTTAAAGAACTTTTAAAAGTTTATTTATTTATTTTGAGAGAGAGAGAGAGACAGAGGGAGAGTGTAAGTGAGGAAGGGGCAGAGACAGGTAGAGAGAATCCCAAGCAGGCTCTACACTGGTGGTACAGAGCCTGAGGCAGGACTCCAACTCATAAACCGAGAGATCATGACCTGAGCCGAAGTCAGATGCTTAACTGACTGAGCCCCCCAGGCGCCCCAGAGCTATCCATCTCTAGCTATCTCCAATTTTTGCCTTTAGAAAACAGTGTCTGTTTAATTCATTTTCCAATTATTTTCGAACATCCAAAGAATCACCTAAGAAATGTGTACCTGCTGATTGTATAAAATAACAGGCTTGAATGTGTTACCTCCTGAGAAAATAAGCAGCATATTTTTCAAACCACGCTCTCAAAGTAGCAGCTTCCAGGAGAGTATTTCAGGCCCATCTACTCATTCTCAGATAATCCTTCAACGGGGACAAGCATGGTCAACAGTGAGCTCAGCGGTGAGTCCAGACCACGACAAGGCCATGCTGACAAGTCCCTGAGAGGGAGATTTCTGTCGGATCTAGAGTCACTCATCAGAAGCTGGAATGGACCCTGATGATGTCGCCTCACAGATAAGAGAGCCGGGCTGAAGAGCAGGTGCGCTCATCCAGGGCCCCACGACCGCCGGGTCGCGGAGTGGAGGCAAGGCCAGCGGCCTGCTGCACCCCTCCCCCCTCCGCTTTCTCTCGATGTGACAGGTGAACCAGAGAGGCAGTCCACAAGCTCGGCCCATTCTGGGGACTGCCATTGAGTGCTGGTAGTGGTCGTAACAAAAGAATTCATATTGACCGAGTACTTGCCATGTGCCAAACACCGGGGGAACTTCTACTCATGACATTTCAGCCTACAGTGGTCCAGGGCCACAGACATTGCCCTCACCACCTAGTTGGGGAGGCTGAGGCTTAGAGGGAAAAGGCACCTTGCCCAATATTATACAAGCAATAAAGCGAGGCTTGAACCAGGCTTGTCTGAATCAAAGGTTTTTCTTTCAACCGCTGTGTTCTTGAGCGTCTGCTTCTGTGTGTTGCCCCTCTCAGGGCACCACACCATGGAGCACGGGCCCACCTGTGTGCCAGGACCAGGCCCAACGCCTCCCCTGAGCTGGCCCTTCCTACCCGGTAGCTCTGTGGGGCAGGACCGTTCTGCTTCGCCACTCTTGCCCATTTAAAGGAAGTGGTTCTTGGCTTTCCTCCGCAATTGCCAATTAGCTTCCACAGGAGGCCACATTTTGGTGGCTAGGACTAGATGAATTCCTGAAAAGCTACGAATACCAATCCTAGCTATATTCCACAAAACATCCTCACTTCATAACACAAGCTTATATACTGTATAAGTCCTAGGGTCTGACAATTCAGGTCACTTATTGACTGTGTGACTTTGTGCAAGTCACTTTACCTCTCTGCCTCAGTTCCCTTTTCTGTAAAATGAGGACCATCAACTGTACTTACTTTAAGGAGTTGGTGAGAACTGAGTAAGATAAAGGTCCCACACTTACTAGGGGTTCAATAAGTGGTAGCTGTTACCACCACTAATATTTGCCATTGTCATAGCGTTTCATCCATATATGCTGGCTTTTTATTATTTCGTGGGCCCATGAGACCAGTCCTCAGTATTTAAAAGTTCTAGGAGAACATTACTTGTTATTGTAAATCTCCAGGGTTAGCATTCGTTTATGTAAATTCTGCACCTGAAATTCCAGGAGCCTGGCCTGCCCACCAATCTGACAGAAACAGGAGAACTGTCTTTGTGCCTTGTGGGGTCTCCTGGAGTTCACCCCATCTTCCCTCTCACCAGACCTCCTCTCTGTTCTTCCTCATTTTGCCATCTTGCCACGTGGGGGTGCTTGTCCAGTGGGAATGGAGAATGCACCGCTCTGACGGAGGCCAGAGTTTATGTGGCCAGAGGCAGCCCTCTCCTCTCCCCGCTGAACCTCTATTCGCCCTGGGCCAGCAGTCAGAAGTTCTGTCCCTTCACAAACCACCCATGTGACAATTCATCCGCCTTACCTGGGCTCTCGGGCCCCTGAAGGAGACTGTGGCTTCACTTAGAACCACCTGGGAAGGGCGCCTGAGGGGCTCAGCTGGTCCGGTGAAGGGTCAGACTTCAGCTCAGGTCATGATCTCACTGTTTGTGAGTTCCAGCCTCTCATCCGGCTCTCTGCTGTCAGTGCAGAGCCTACTTCGAATCTTTTGTCTCCCTCTCTCTCTGCCCCTTCCTCACTTGTTCTCTCTCCCTCTCTCAAAATAAATAAATATAAAAAAAGGAAGAAGAAAAAGAAACCAGCTGGTATTTTCATACACTGAGCTGAAACATTCAGGCTGCTTTGAGCAAAATTCACTTAAAAAACAACCCCTGCATCTGACTTCATTCCTCTAGGAGCCCCAAGACCTGTCTAAATTCAGTGTATTTAAAGAATAAATACAAATTTGGGGGATGCGGAGAGGCGGGAAGATTTATAAAGCACTACACGTCTGAAAGTCCCATGATTCACCTTTATTCTCTCTAAAAGTTAAACCCCACCTCTTGTCCGTATCAAACACTGATGGTGAGTTCACAGACCCCACCGCACGAGGCTCGCAGAAAGGACGGGACACAATTCTCTGATCAGAGCTCCCATCGGTGATTTTCCGTTCAGCAGGAGGCAGTTATTCCCAAAGCAATTCCCAAGGCTCCAGCTGTTCCATCCCCTTCCCACTGTGGGCTGACACACAGCACGCCCCTCCCTGGCCTCCTGCACCCCTCTGCAACATGAAGGGTGTCTGAGCACCAAATGGGGCATCCAAGCAGTGTTCTGCCCTCGTTTGTTTACAAGCCAGAAACCAGAAAGAACCCCCAGATGGGCTGGCTAAGCCCATTTCAGGTCCCCCTCCCACCCGCCCCTCCCATGGTGTCCTTGGCTCCGCTGACTTCTCTCCTGGGTAGTCAAGGACAAATGCTCGAATCGCCTGGGGCTAGTCCTTCATTCCTGAGCCCCACTGCAGATGGCCATAGTACCCTTTGAACACTTTTATGGGCAGTAAAACTTTACAGCCTGCCAGCTCTCAATGGTTCCCACATTTCTGAATAGAACTATTTGTGACATACAAGACGACTAGGGTTTGCCCTTTGAAAATACCAGCAGATATTAGACCCCTTCAGACAGGGTCGACCGAGTTACACGGGCTAACAGCTGGCTTACAGAAACCCCACTGTGGCAGAGCCAGACTTCAGTTAGAAAATAAAACAGCCTCTGGGTCTCACAACATCGCTGAAGCAGCCTGGGCTTTGCCTCTTCCATGTTGCTTTGCTGTCAAACCCACTTGCGTCTCTCCCCCCACTTTTTTGCTTCCCTGCGCACTTCTTGCGGGGGTTGACCAGGATCACTATGAGCTTGGTCAGCAAATCTCAGAGAAAATGATCTTCTCCTTCCGTTGTTAGCAAGCCAAACATGAACACCAAGGAAAAGCTAGCAACTCAGTCACAACTCGTTTCTCTCAAACAGCACCCAGGATTAATAAGCAGCACGCCCGGAAGAAGCTTCACCGCACACTCAGAATAATCCTTACCGGTGTTCCATAACGGCCACTCCTGTGCATCAGAAACCGGCCCCAGCCTCCTCGGATGTGGGGATTCAGCTCTCTGCAGCCCACAGACAATTGGGCCCATTATAATCATCAGGCTGCTGAGTTAAAGGGTGGCCCTTACAAAAATACAAACAGCTTGTCAGCACAAGCCAAAGGGGCGGGGCTGCAGTATCAGGGGACAATGGGAGCCAATGGTCAGCCTCTCTGGGCTCTGTTAGCTTAAGATATTATGTTTCATTCTGAAGTCGGGGAAACTGAGAATCCAAGAGAGAGCCAAATAGAAAGGGCCAAGTCCTCATCTTTATAGTCCAAGCAGCATGAAACGAGTCCAAGTTGAAAAGTTTAATCACTGCCTGCAGACCGATTACAAGGAAGAGTCTGTATGCCTCACATACAACAATATATATTTTAAAAAGTCACAAACATTAGCCATCTTCCTTCTTCTGATGTTAGTGAATATACTATTTATTGAGGTGGACAGGAGTTTTTCAACCGAAGAACAAAGTCCCATGAAGGTGCATTTAAGATATACTTATTTTGTTGAATAACGTGTCTGGTAAGAACTATTCATTACCTCTACAGAGAAAATGTTGGATTTGAGTGGTAGGTCTTCAGAATCTAGAGAAATAGGTTTATTTTAGTTGCCAAACATAAATAGTTCACAGTCATTTTTTAAGTGCTCCCTTAGTCATTTGCAAACAAAGCAGAAGTTAGTTCAGTGTATTTGGAAGATGGCAGGTTAGCTATGATTTTTTTCCTCTGTCTCGATCTTAACTAAATTCTGCTTTTGTTTCAATGTTTATTTATTTTTGAGAGAGAGAAAGACAGAGCATGAGTAGGGGAGTGGCAGAGAGAGAGGGAGACATAGAATCTGAAGCAGGCTCCAGGCTCTGAGCTGTCAGCACAGAGCCCAATGCAGGGCTCGAACCCATGAATCGTGAGATCATGACCTGAGCCGAAGCCGGATGCTCAACCAACTGAGTCACCCAGGCACCCCTCTAAAATATGCTCACTTAACCTTTCAATGGCCTACAGTAATAACCAAGAACAAGAAAATAAACTATGGTTTTTTTCTTTATATGATTTCTAAATAATACGCTGAGGTAAAAATAAAATTAAGAGCTATTTGCTTGATTTGTGGCATTGCATAAATTATAGCCATACAAACTTTGGGGAAAGTACAGTCATTACCATTTGGAACCATCTCATTATTTATATAGGGAAGCACAGTAGCTATCAAAATGAACTAGCAAAGAAACAGAAAAATGTTGAAATATACATAGTTTCCACAAACTCTGTATCAAGCCCTTCTGATTTCAACCATAAAAATAATGATCAAAAGGCACTATCCTTTCTAGTCTATGTTAGTTTAAAAATATTAATGATTCCGCCACTGATACTGAATTAATATTAAAGTAAGAGTCCTCTGGTGGCTCTTCCAAATAGTATATGAAGCTGTTTCTGATTCTTCTCTTCTTCTGATGATTCCAAAGGAGCTGTTGGATCCGTACTCACATGCCTCTTGACTTTAAAACACAGGTGGCCTTCTGGAAAAGGTCTTGTTTTTCTCTAAAGCATTAAGATCCTGTCATTTAAAAAAGCTTCACGTAAAAAAATAAAAATAAAAAAAGGGGGGGGGCACCTGAGTGGCTCAGTCAGTTGAATGACTGACTTTGGCTCAGGTCGTGATCTCATGGGTCATGGGTTCGGGCCCTGCGTCGGGTTCTGTGCTGACAGCTCAGAGCCTGGAGCCTGCTTTGGATTCTGTGTCTCCTTCTCTCTCTACCCCTACCCTGTTCGTGCTCTGTCTCCCTCTGTCTCCCAATAATAAATAAATGTAAAAAAATTTTTTTAAAAGTTTCAGGACACTAAAAACATGAACAACAAAAGAAAAATAGATAAATTGGACTGCATTGAAATCAAAAACTCTTATATCAAAAGACATTATCAAGAAAGTGAAAAGCTAACCTACAGAGTAGGAAAACATATCTGCAAATCATATATCTGAGAAGGGTCTAGTATCTAGAATATATAAAGAACTCTTATGACTCAACAACAAAAAGACAAAAAAAAAACAATTTAAAAATGGTCAAAGGTCTTGAATAGACTTTTCTCCAAAAATGATATATAAATGGCCAACAAGCACATGAAAAGACAGATACTCAATGTCGTTAGTCATTAGGGAAATGCAAGTCAAAACACAATAAGGCACCACGTTACAACCAGTGGGATAGCTATAAAAAGAAAACTGAAAAAGTGTTAAAAAGGATGAGGCAGAAGTGGAACTCTCATATATTGCTAGTAGGGATATAAAATGGTTCAGCTGGTATGGAAAGCACCACAGTTGTTTAAAAGGTGAATTGTAGGATCACCATATGACCCAGCAACTCCACTCCTGGATATATACCCAAAAGGACCAAAAACAGGGTTGAAAAAGGGTTTGAAAAGGATTGAAAATACTCAAACAATGACATGTACACTCATGTTTATAGCAGCATTATTCATGACAGTTAAAAGGGGAAACAACCTAACTGTTCATCAACAGGTTAACGGATAAACAGGTTGTGGTATCCACTTGGAGTGGGACAGTACTCAGCCACGGAAAGGACACAGTACTGGTATCTACTACAACACAGACGAACCGCAAGAACTTCATGCCAAGTGGAAAAAAACATAGACATATAAGGTCGTATATTATATGATTGCATTTATATGAAATATCCAGAATAGATAAATCCATAGCGCCAAAAGGCAGATTGGTGGTTGCTGGGGACTGATGGGCGGGGGGAATAGAGAGAAACTGCTTAATGGATGCCAGCTTTATTCTGGAACTAAACAGAGGTAGTGTTTGTATAATACATTGTGAATGTACTACATACGACTGAATTGTTCATTTCAAAATGGTTAATTTTATGTTTTGGGGTTTTTTTAAGCTTCTGGGTTCAACAGGATCCTTCCTTATAAGGGCATCCCATAAGTCACTAAAGGTGTTTTTTTAAAAGATGTATTCAATCCATTCATTCCTTTAATGTTTATGCATTGTTCAGCATTGTTAAACCCCCGAAGACTGGTGTGCCAGGAGCCCCATGTGCACCTTCTCTATCAAAGGTGAGAAAGAGCAGGACATCTGATGGGGAAGGACTTGGCAAGCAGGGTGAGCAAGTTCATGTTTGGTAAATAGCCACTGCATGCCAGCTCATCTCTCACTTGATCCCATTTACTATTCAAAACCACCTGAAGGGGTGGTGGTAGGAATTATTATTCCTATTTTATTGTTACAGAAACTGAGAATCAAGAGAGTTTAATGAACTTTCCAAAGTCATCCAGCCTGTAAGCAATGAAGCCTGGTCCTTTCTCTTTCATCATGAGCAGAGGTGTGTAAAGAACTGAATCTGTTGGGAAAAAGATGTTTCCCAATGTAAATGAATGAATGAACGACTAAAATTTATTAAGAAGCATCTTATTATTTTTTAAGTTTATTTATTTATTTTGACAGAGAGAAAGCATGAGCAGAGGGAGGGGCAGAGAGAGAGGGAGAGAGAGAATCCCAAGCAGGCTTCACTCTGTCAGCATGGGAGCCCAGTACAGAGCTCGAACTCACAAACTGGGAGATCATGACCTGAGCCAAAATCAAGCGTCAGATGCTTAACTGACTGAGCCACCCAGGTACCCCTGTTAAGAAGCATTTTTGACGTCAAAAAGAGCAGCGCGGCTCTCATTCCAGTGAAATAAGGACACAAATCAGAGGAAAAAGACAAAACCACTTGTCAGACTTACTCAGAAAGTTTCGTTTTCAGAAAACAACCATGGAATTTTAAAGATTTCCTAAGTAACCTGACCAGACACCCTCATTTTTCAGATGGGAAATCTGATGCCCTGCAAAATTAAATGGGATTCCCAGAGTTATGTGGCAGAACAGTAGCAGAACCAGGGCCAGGGTTCAGGTGTCTGAGCTCCTAATCCAGGGTTCTTTCTACTATGCCATACTCAAAACTTAAGAAACTGATCACAGATTAATCTTCTACTGAGTAGATCTCAAATTCTCAACCTCTCCATAGTATCAGTAGACAACACTCCTATTCTCTATAAACTCTGAGTGTAATGACCTGCAGAATATGTTTGACAGTGAGTTTACTATTTCTTTCATCATATATTTTGTTTAAAACCAATAAGGAAGAGAGAGTGTCACAAGTTGTAATCTGGGAAGAACTATATTCAAACTCAGTTCACTTAAACACAGGTAAATCTCTTGTAAAGTTGGAACAGGAAATGAACTGATAACAAGGAGAATGAGGAGGCTTTGAAAACACAAAACACTTTTCCAAGAATTGCATCATGAAAATGCATCAAGACATAGGACTGAAACTCTGACAAAGCTGTTCCACACATCTCTGACCATCATGTCCTTTGGCGTTGGTCTGTTGCAATTATTAAAAATAATTCACAAAATAATTACAGAGGGAGATGTACGTTCTCTTAAAAGTTGGGGAGGTGACATCACTACTTTCTAAATTTCAAACCATTAGATTATGCAGTTCAGAAAATTGCTACGTGCCCTTTGAGAATGCCCATCATCCAATTAAAATGTTGCCCTTGATCTGCCACAGCTACCCCTTAGTCACCCACCTCTTGGCAACCTGACGCTTCAATTACCCATAAGCAGAGGTCACCCAACCCTTTGAAAGAGCTGAAGCCCCAATTAACTGACTTAGTTCAACATCGCACAGTGCACTCATTATCAAGCCCCTGATTTACCAACATACAAAACACTGTCCTGAAGGAAAAATATTTAAAAGTCTGCTGATACTTTCTAAGGAGTGATATACACCTAATACCAGATTCTCATCTAAGAGATCATGTAATAATATGGTTCATGGAACTGGATGAAATCACAACAGAAGCCGCTTGGATAGTATATAGATGAATGGTCAGACCTCTTAAAGGTTTCTCAGAGGATTATAAAAATAACTAACTTCAAGACCTAAATTATATATTTTAAACATCCTTTACTTTCTTTTTTAAGGAAATGAAAGGGATGCCTAGACAATATAAGAGGGGAAACCAAAAATTTAACTATCAACAACACAAAAGGACTTTGTAGATAAAAAGAATCAAGGTTTTTGATTTTATTCTTAGCTGTTCCTCAGTGCATTGTAAATCGTGGATGAAAATCACTTACTCTTAGGTCTGCCCACAACCTGTTAAAGAACTGAAAATTCTAAACACATTCCATTAAATTTCATTATCTTCAAATGCATTCATTCTTTGTAGATGAGGAAATTTATAGTTATATGGATGTTCATGTTTATTATTCTCTATGATTTCTTTGTACTTCTCTGAGAAAAGCAGTGAAAGGTTTCAAGTCAACTGTCATATAAATTTGAGCCGTGAAGTGGACTCTGCTAACCACTTATCAGCAAAATGTACTTTCATTTTTCTGACCGTGCCAATAGATTTTTACAAGCCTCCTATAGTCTTTTGCTCTGCCCTTTTATGACCAACGGCCCACATTTGCAAAATGGTGCCCAAAGTTAGGCTGTAGCCATGGAAAAGAGCAATAAACTTACTTACATAGTAGACCAAGCAATGGCCTTGGGCTCATTTGTCTACCACCCAGCCCATTGAGCTAAACCATGACAGGCTTCAACACAACAAGTTTTCAATTAGTTGGTAAAGACCATGAAGGGATTTGCTGAAAACCAAGTTCAGAATTGATCCTGGACTCCTGTTTCCCTTTCCTACATGAGGAAACTTCTCTGGCCCTGGAGGTCTCTTGGGGCTTACAGTAGATTGAACTGTGGCCCCCAGAATATATGTCCACCTAGAACCTCAAAATATGACCTTATTTAGAATGAGGGTCTTTGCAGGTTTAATTAAGGTAAGGGTCTTAAAATGAGATCATCCTGGATTAGGATCCTTTCTCTTAATTTGCTGGTCTCAAATTTTATATAAGTGGAATCATACAGCATATACTTTTTGTTGTATATATATATATAACAGAAATATATTTCTTACAGTTCTGGAGGCTGGAAGTCCAAGATCAGTGGACTAGCATCAGTAAGGGAACTCTTGCAGGTTGTAGACTTCCCTCTGGGTCCTTACATGGAGGGGCCAAGGGAGCTCTCTTGGGCCTCTTTTAGAAGGGCACTAATCTCACTCATAAGGGCTCCGTCCTCATGACCTGATCACCCACCAAAGGCCCCACGTCCTAATAGGCATCAGGATTTGAACATATATATGGGGTGGGAGGGACACAAACATTCAGACCGTAGCGACTTCTTTTATTCCAAAATTTTTAAAGATTCATCCACGTGTCACTAGTTCATTCTTTTTTATTGCTGAGCAGTGTTCCGTTACATGAACATACCACAATTTGTTCATCCACTTACTTCTTAAAGGAGTTTTAATCAATAAATTCATTTGATATTCCAAGATGAGGGGAGAGGGGACAGAACATGAATGACAATTTCTCGGAATCTAGGTCTTCCTTTCTTCCTCCCCAAATTCCTCACCTCCAAATTCCTCTCCTAGGCTTAGGCCCATACCCATCTTTCCTTCCCCAGCCCTCCTTTGCTGGAACCATGGGCCTGATGTTGGCCCTCTGCTCCTGAATCTCAAGCTGGAGTGAAGTATCCCTTTGGGGCATGAATTGAAGTCCAAGTTAGGTCCTTCAGGCTTCTTGTCAGCCTCTCCAGGTGTCCTGGGTCCACATCTCTGATCTCACTTTCACATCCCTCTTTCTCCTTTGCCTCTTTGGAGTCTCTGCCTTCTATGCTCCGACACTTGGAGGCGATCCATTGTGTCTTCTCCACTGCCCATGTTCCATTCACCTTGCCCAGAAAGGACTGTATGGCTGGCCCCAGTCCAAATCTGTTCAATCCTGGGCTTCTGCCAAATACATTCCAGTTATTTAACTGAGGGAGGAAGCATGGAAGTGTTTGAGAGCACAGACTCTGGAACAGGCTACCACATGCCAGCTGTGATTTAGCACTGTGCCTCTGTTTCTTCATCCACAGGCGAGAGCAACAGTCCTGCTTCATAGGACTGTCATGAGGATTAAATGAAATATCATAGTAAGCATTATATATGTGTTCCATTAAATAGATACACATAAATGTTCAAGTACTCTTTCTCACCACAAAGAATTCTACTTGCACTCATAGATTTATTCATTTGAAGATTATTTATTGAGGATTTCTCTGTGCCAGGAACTCTTCTCAAAATGGAGGAAGAAAGCAGTGAACATAACATACACAAATTGTATTCCACTAGGGCAGACAGATAATACAGAAATTAATAAGTACAAGTGTAGACCATATCTGTTAAGTGCCATGAGGAAATACAGAGTAGCCTAAAATCAGGACTGGGAATTTCCATGAGTGGGTCTGGGTGGGCCAAGCTGAGTTAAAGAGTTGCAGTCTCAAGGTGATTAGTAAAGGCCTTGCTGAAGGCTCCTTCTGAGAGCAGACCTGAAGGGTCTTGGGGAATGTGCCACAGGCCCATCTGGGGAAAGAAAAATTTTCTTCCTTGGTGGTAGAAACAACCAGTACAAAGGCCCAGAGGCCCCTGCCCTCTGCTGCTCAGTAGCAATTGTAGATCGACTGACTGTGGATGGACATACTATGTGAACTTTGATTAATTTCACTCATTCTACTTTCAGTTAGAATCTCTTGACCTTGATGTATTTTTTTTTTTTTTTTTTTTTTTTTTTACTCAAAGTGTTTAGAGATGGATACTCTGGCTGTGAATTTATAGCCTTAACACTTTTTAGCAAACAGATACAATGCCGGTTGTAGTGAAATCCAAATGAAGTGAGTTGGCCTCATCCCGCTTTGTTTACACTGTCTTCATGGTGCTGGGATGCTTGGGGAAAAGTGGGCACTAAGAATCGCCTTTGTTGCCCTCAGGGCTTCACTAAGAGACTGGCCACTTAGATCCAAGCTTAGCATTCAAAAGGGGGATTTGGAGAATGCTGAGAGGCTTAGCAGAGAGCTACCAGCTAGTCAAAGAATCAGAAAATACATCCAGAGGAGATATTTTAAGGACTGAGCATGCAATTATTTAGTTTGAAGAAGAGATGCTTATATGTTCCTTTCCTCTGAGAACAAACTGGAAGAAAATAGGCTTAACTTGCAGCATGACGACTTCACAGATGCTTGTAGAAAACAAAACCAGTGGCACCTGGGTGGCTCAGTGGGTTGAGCATCCAACTCTTGATTTCAGCTCAGGTCACGGTCTCCCGGTTCATGAGTTAGAGACCAGCATTGGGCTCTGAACTGACAGAGCAGACCCTCTTGGGATCCTGTCTCTCCCTCTCTTTCTGCCCTTCCCCTGTTCTCACTCTCTCAAAATAAATAAACAAACTTAAAAAAAAAAAAAGAACTTCCTTATAGGAAGTCTTATTAAAGAGTGTGATTGTTCGACTCCTAGACACTGAAATTATTAAAAGAAAGAGGAAAGAAAAATTCCCCACCTGTAATTTTTAACCTTGTTTTCTCTTTGACTTGTTTCTAAAACTCATCATCAAACAAACCAGTTGTTAAAAAAAAATTCAAAAATGGGTCACCTGGGTGGCTCAGTCATTTGAATGTCCCACTCGTGATTTCAGATCAGGTCATGATTCCAGGATCATAGGCCAGAACCCTGCATTGGGCTCCATGATGGGTGTGGGGCCTGCTTAAGATTCTCTCCTCTCTCTTTCTCTCTCTCTCTCCCTACCTCTGGTTCTCATTCACTCACTCTCTCTCTCAAATTAAAAAAAAAATCCAAAGAATAGGAAGCTTAGCTAAATCTTTCTAGAATTCTGCCTACTGGCTATCCAATTCATAGTGTTTTTGCCTTTTCTGAAATGGCCCAAGGGGGGCTGGTCTTTCTCTGACTTTGGATGGAATCTCAGGCATATCACCATAACTTTTTCAGTTACTCTTAGGTAATCAAGTCTCCTGAGCACTTTCAGTTCTAGAAACAATTTCATTTCATTAATTTGAATGTCTCATAAAAAAGCATAAAAGCATCAACAATAAAAGGAAAAAGTTGATAAAGCTTTATCAAAATTTTAAAAATCTGTTCTTCAGAAGATAACACTATGAAAATGAAAAGGCCCATCACAGACTGGAAAAAAAATATTAGCAACCGGTATCTGACAAAGAACCTGTGTCCAGACTATATGAAGACTCTATGAGCTGTAAGTCAATAATTAGAAAACAAGTAAATCAGTTTTTTTAAATGGGATAAAATACTGAATAGACATTGACAAAAGAAAATATACAAATGGCCAATAACACATAATAAGATGCTCAACATCATTAGTCATCTGGAAAATGAAATTTAAAACTAAAACAAGATACCACCCCACAACCACTAGAATAGCTAAAATGAAAAAGTCTGACATGATCAAACAATGAAAGATGTAGAACCACTGGGATTCCCATATGTTGTTTGTGGTCACACTAGAAAATGGAACGACTCAGGAAGAACATTTGATAATTTGCTAGAAAGGTAAACCCCCATGTTTCATACAACCCAACAGTTTCCACTTATAGGTGATTATGCAGAAGAAATGAAAACATGTTTGTGTAGAGACTTGAAAAGAATGTTCATAGCCTGTTAATAATAGCCCACATCTGGGGAAGAAACTCCAAATGTCCATCAATAGGTGAATGGAAAATAAACTGTAACATACTCATTCAATAGAGCAGTATTCAGGAATAAAAACGGGCAAACTGCAGGGCACCTGGGTGGCTCAGTCTGTTAAATGCCCAACTTTCGCTTGGGTCATGATCTCGTGGTCCATGAGTTCAAGCCCCACCTCAGGCTCTGTGCTGACAGCTCAAAACTTGTAGCCTGCTTTGGATTCTGTGCGTGCGTCTCTTTCTGTACCTCCCTTGCTGTACTCTCTCTCTCAAAAATAAATAAACACTAAAAAAAATTTTAAAGGGAGGGTAAACTGCTGATAAACACAACCTGGAATGATCTAAGAAACTTTACACGGAGTGAATGGAACCACCTCTTTTTCTCTCATTCTCTCTCTAAAATGAAAAACAAATACCCCTTCCAATATTATAATAACTCTTACCTCCTACTTTATTTAGAGCTTCTCTTTCCCCAAGTTCTTTTATGCTTTCACCCTGGAAGCCTGAAGTGGAACTATGAGGGTAGGTTGGATTTTGTTTCCTTCTGATCTATACTTCTTCCTCCCATAGTTTGTTTCTGGCTTTTCCAGATTTGGCCTAAGGAGGGAGAATTAGGGAAAGACGGCCATAGTCTTTGGGTACAGACATAATAGGACATTCGTACACTTGGGACTTGACAGATGTCTGAAGCTGGTGCTCAGTTTCCTGGAAAGCTTTTATGGGGTCTTGGAGAGTGCTCTGTTGTGAACCCGGGTTGAAATTCCCAAGATGTGGCTGACATGGAGCCCCAGAGCCTTATCACGCAGGGGTGTACCTCACACAGACTCTCCCTTCGTCAAGGCTCAACCACTCTTCCACAACGCCCTCCTGGCAAGGCCCGCTGGAAATAACTCTTCAGTGGAAAAGGTGGGCTTGGTGCACTGGAAAACCGCATTCTTGCCCCCACCGCTGGGGGCAGCAGTGAGCAGCAATGTGGCCTTACTCTCTCTCTCTTCTCAAACCAGTCCTTATGCTCTCACAACCTTTGGGATGAGTGTCCAGCTCATCCTTTGTCACTTGGTTTCAGATGAAGAGGAAGCGCCCTCGTCCCTCGCCACGGGGTGGGGTGGAACAGGAAGCTCACACACTGACAACCTCTCCAAAGATCCAGAGAAAGCTTAACTGGGTGATGGGCCAGGGGTCATGAAACAGTTACTGCCTGCCCCCTTGGTAAGTCCTTCACCGTGGACTTACCTCAGTTTGGTTCCTGAGTGTAGACGGCATCTACTAATTTTTCTTGACTTTTGAGGGCCCTGTTTACATCGGTACAGAAAGTATTCAGTTTTAGAATTCTGTTTACATTTTTATGATTTGTGAGGGTAAATACCTACAAATAAATTCTGATACTTTCATAAAAACGTTTCTCAAACATTCTGAAATTGAAATTTATCAAATCTGTGACATGATAATAGATCCTCAATTAGAGTTATCTTCATATAGAATTTTCTATTTCTCAACAGCATGTTTTACAAGGATGATTTGAATTTTTGGTATGGGAAAAAAATTTAAGTACAAAAATAAAAACCCCTTTACTATTTTGTGGCAAAGGGGTTTCATTAGAATCGATTGCTTTTTCTGAAAAGTACCAATAAATGTACTATTACTAATCTACAGGCAACCCTGACAGTTTGTGCTAGCTTTAGTCCAGCTTCCCTGAATAGGCAAAGGTTGTTTTCTCATTCTTTCCCTTCTGGTCAATTCTTAAGGTCTGGAAGAACAGGCTCTTTTGATATGAAGAAGACATGTGGTAGGCAGGGTGTGGCTTCGATTCAGTCAGAGGCCAAGGAAGAATGGCCCGGGCCAGGGAAAGCTGTCCCTCCCCTTTCAGGAACTTGGCAGCTGAGACAATACTTGAAAAGCAGCCCTCAGGTGTGCCCGGCTGGCATCTTAGGTTCTGTGTAATTCTAGAAGATTCTTCTCTGGGCTGTCCCTGGAGCCCCCAAAAGAATTCCTTCCTTAGTAACAAAGCATGAGAACAAGGCTCTTCTAGTCTTTCTTATGGGTTTTATGAAGATGAAATGGCTCCAATTTTTAAAGATTCACCTGAGGTTTAAGCACTATTTCCTAGAGAGTTTCTTAAAACTCCATTCTTCTTTTACTTTGTAGAAAAGCACAAAATTCTGAAGATAGTCACATCTCATCTTTAATCTCCAGTTTGCCAGCTTCACTAAATCACAGAATTGTTAGAGCCAAATGTAACCTAAGAGCTTATTACATCACAGATAAGTAAACCATGACCCAAGAAAGTGAAGTGACCCAGTTCCCACCACCCAGACCAGATCCCAGACTTACCCTCAGGCTCTCACTGGCTTTCTCGGCCTCAGCACCATTAACCTTCTAGGCTGGATAATTCTTTGTTGTGAGGGGCTATGCTGTGCATTGTAGAATGCCTATCAGCATCCCTGGCCTCTACCCACTAGAAGCCAGAAGCACCCCTTCTCCCTCCATCATCGTGACTGCCAAGGGTCCCATGGGGGACAAAGTCACCCCTGCTTGAGAACCACTTGTCTGCCAATTTCCTCAGCACCCACCCCCTGCCGTGAGCTAGGAGATGGTCCGTTTTAGTAACAGTAGCTGTCTGTACGAGCGCAGCCTGCTTCCTTCACTTCTCCCACTCAGCTGCTAATTGGACCCAATCTTGCTTATCAAGCGCCTCCTGGGTGAGAGATAAGCCCTGGTCGTGGTTAACAGGCCCACAGGAACCATGAAATCCTCTTCTGCTTCTGCAGTTCTCCTTATGTAATTCCCCGTGTCTGTGCCCTGTCTCCCAGCCCCTTCCTGAGCTCCCTGAGGGTGGAGGCGTATTCCCCCCGATTGGCATCATTCATCCCACCATCCTCCCTACTGAATGTATACCGCGCTGGGGACAAAGCAGAAGCACAGCAAATGCAACTGACGAACCAGCTCTTCAGTGAGGCTGGCTCTTTTCAAACACAAAGGCACAGGGGCTCAGATGTTTACATGTGTGAACATCTAAGCGAACACGAGAGGGACAGAAAATGACTGCCCGGCAGTCCCCTTGATGGCTCAAGATCTAAGGAGTTAACGCTGAGAAGGCGGAGTACTCTCAGCCTGGGAAGGTTAAAGCCTCTAAGACTGATGTTTTTTTCTGCTTTATGTAAATGAGGTTGGAACTGAGTAAACTTGGAGAAAAACCCAATGCGGTGAAAACAAAAATATTCCTGAGATTTCCAAATGTATATACTAACTGAATAGCTGTTTTGATGAGGAGCCTATCCTGGAAGGAACTAACCATACTGGGTACTCTTTTGGCCAGAAAGTTTTTGTGGAAAGAAAGAATAAACTCTGCTCTCAGGTAATTATAGTCAAAATGAAAGAGACTGGGGCACCTGGGTGGCTCAGTCAGTTGAGCCTCTGACTTTGGCTCAGCTTGTGATCTCATGGCTCGTGGGTTCAAGCCCCACATCAGGCTCTGTGCTGACAGCTCAGAGCCTGGAGCCTGCTTTGGATTCTGTGTCTCCCTCCTCTCTGCCCGCCCCCCCCACTCTCAAAAATAAATAAACATTAAAAAAAAAACAACAAATGAAAGAGACCAAGATAGTAAGTCAACTTATTGTGGTGATCAGATCACACTATACAAATACCAGATCGTTTTTGTTGCACATCTGAAAATAATATGATGTTAGATGCCACTTGCACTTCACTCACCCATTCATTCACCCATTTGTTTTATAATTCATTCGATAAATACATAGGAAGAATGTATGTATCAAAAATGGACACAAAGGACAATCTTTCATTTATGCATGTGAGAGGGTTTTCCTTTTTTTAAATATTTTTACATTGTAGTACTTGTTTTGCCTGTTGGTGGTGTTTGCTCATTTAATACATTCCGTCAAGGACAGAAAGTACATGCTGGGTTTTTTTTGTTTTTTTTTTTTCCCCCAGGAAGTATGTCTTGGGTTTTTCCCTTATTATTTTCATTACTTTTTTTTTTTTCCCTCTTCTTTTTTTGGTGGTAGTGGTGGTTATGTTTAAATGAAGTTGCTTTTACAGCACCAAAGACTTAATCATCCATTTCCTATATAAAAGGTAGCTACTTTTTTGCATGGACCTCAAGTATACTGTAGTATAGAGGTGGAATTTAAGGAAAGGTATTAAGCAGGCTGTGTTGTAGCTTATGAACAAGTAATAAATTGTATCATATATCTTGAATGTATCATAGATAAGCTGCTATATAACGATCACCACTTCAGATAGCTGTGAAATTAGGTGATTAACTAGTTGTTACTTAACCTTCTAATTTCTGTATAAGTCTAATTACATGAAATAGAAGTTGGGGTTTTGATTTTTTACTTTGCTTTTCTGTTTGGAGTGTCATTGTAACTACTGTAGTGTAAATGATGGAAAATAATTGCATATGTTAAAAAATAATAAAATAAAAATAACATAGAAAAAATAAATAAATAAATATTTTTTAAAAAAGGACACAAAGGGCAAATCACTGTGGAACATGCTGCTGAGGGAACATTAAGAATGCCTGGCTAAGGCAGAGAAGGACAGAAATCATATGTTTGCCCTCATAGGTCTAGCAGGAAAACAAGAGAGACCTAATGGAGAACCAGGGGGAGCGGAGGAGGGAGAGAGAGTTGGGGAGAGAGAGGGATGCAAAACTTGAGAGACTATTGAATGCTGAGAATGAACTGAGGGTTGAAGGGGAAGAGGGAGGAGGGAAAAGAGGTGGTGGTGATGGTGGAGGGCACTTAAGGGGAAGAGCACTGGGTGTTGTATGGAAAACAATTTGACAATAAAATATTATGGAAAAAAATGCCTGGCTAAAAAATTATTTAATGAATTTAATTTAATTTTATTTTATTTTATTTTACCTAAGAGAATGCCTGACTAGAGTACAGCCACTATGGAAAAAGTATGAAGGATCCTCAAAAACAGAACTGCCACATGATCCAGCAATTCTACTCTGGGAATATATCCAAGGGTAAGGAAAACAAGAAGTCAAAAAGATACCAGCACCTCCATGTTCACAGCAGCATTATTTATAATGGCTAAGACATAAAAACAACCTAAGTGTCCATCAGTGGCTGTGTAGCTAAAGAAGTCATGGTACATACAGACAAGGAACTATTATTCACCCATAAAGAATGAGGAAGTCCTGACATTTGTGCTAACGTGGATGGACCCTGAGGACATGATGCTAAGTGAAAGAAGCCAAAAAGAGAAAAGCAAATCCTATATGATCTCACTTGATCCTATGTAATCTCACTTAATCTAAAAAACCACCAAACTCATAGAAAAAGGAACTGCATTTGTGGTTACTAGAAATGGAGGGAGGGGGAGGAGGAATTGGAGGAAAAGGGTCAAAAGACACAAATTTGCAGTTATAAGATAAATAACCACCAGGGAGGTACCATACAACATGATGAGTTAGCTAACACTGCTGTATGATACAGAGGAAAGTGAAGAGAGTAGATTCCTCATCCCAAGGAAAAACATGTTTTCCCTTTATTTGTTTCTTTTTATTGCATCTATCTGAGAAGACGGATGTCAGCTGAACCTATTGTGTATCTAAATCAAACGACTGTACTGTATACCTTCAGCTTACACAGTACGTATGTCAATCATTTCCCAATAAAACTGGGAAAAATTGATTAAAACAATTAAAAGAGTGCCTGGTTAGGTAATGGAATTTGGATAGACTAGGACATTCGCCACCACAGAGAAAATGACAGGTGCAGATGGATGCTCTGGATGGAAGTGCGTCACCAAGCATATGGGATGGCAGCCTCTGATGAGGCTTCTCCTGAGAGCCCTGACTCCCCCTCCTGAGGACAGGATAAAAGCAGCATGTCCTAGTGTCCAAAGGGCCGACTGTTGCTGTGCATGCTGTGAAATATCACCACAGTGCCGATCACAGGTGAACAAGGCTGAGCTCATCCATCCTGACACCTGTGATCAGAAGCCCGCTCTGGCCAGAGCTGGGGAGGACAGGCTCTCCCCAAAGTGTGTAGAGGACATCTTGTCACTCGAGTGATTCCTTATTCTCTCCTATTGACTGAATATTTGTGCCTCCTCCCATTCATATGTTGAAATCCGAAGTCCAGTGTGACTATAGTTGGAGATGGCGCCTCTACGGAAGTAACTAAGGCTAAATGCGGTCATAAAGGTGGGGCCCTGATCCAACAGGACCATGCCGGCACCCTGATCTCAGACGTCCAGCCTCTAGAGCTGTGGGAAAATAAATTTCTGCTGTTTAAGTCACCTAGACTGTGGTATTTTGTTATGGCAACCTAAGCAGATTAAATCACACACTCTCTCCCCCATGAGCTAGAATCCCTGGCCAAGATAAAAGGCCCTTGGTCCCTCGATTATGTTTGGGAAGCTCATCACCATTCAGCTTGGCTTGTCCTGGTCACAGACAGTACATTGTTGGGTAGTACTCCATAGTTTTTACCCTGACTCTCCCATTTAATCTTTATAAATTTGGCAACTGTTTTCCCCGTTTTACACATGAGGAATGCAAAGCTCAGAACACTTAAGAAACTTGCCCAGGAGAAAACCAAAACCAATCTAAACGGTGGAGCTGGAACTACCGAAAGCTCCTTATGATCATCTGATAAGCACCTGCCAGGGAACCTAATCTTGGCTTATCACTAACCTCCGACCTTCTTCGATTTCTTCATCGGGTGCCCTTGGCTCTTTCTTATTCAAAGACAAAGCCCCTGCACGCCAAGGCCTCTCTCCTGACTGGGTTTGCTAATCCTGTCATAAACTCGGATCTGGCCCTGATCCCACAGCCTCCTTCTGCCTTCCTCCATAGTCCTCTGGACAGTCCTGTCCCACCGCTTGGGTACAGTTCAGTTTCACAAAACCTACAAACAAGGCTGGGGCCTCGGACACTGTTCCAACCTCTGCCACAGCCCTCCACCACCCCTCACACTTACCCTTAGCAAATGTCTCTTTCTTCTGCTTTACCCAATACACACCCTCGACGAACATTTATCACCCGGCTGGGGCAAGGGGGTCTTGTCATGGAATGTGAAATAACGCAACCGTTCAGTCATATTGGCAGGTCTGAGGGGGGAGAAGTTGCCTATGCAGCATCACCAGTGACAGTACAGACCACAAAGGCCATGTGTTCAGGGAGAGCAAGGTGGCTCTGCAGCAGCAGAAAAGGCCCTGGAGCAAGTGTAATCGGGGATAGCACCAAGCAGTGAGGCTCAGCCTTCGGGGCCAGACATCAAGAGCCAACCTTGTCCTCTACCTGGTCATTTGTTCATTCGTTCATTCAATCATGCCTTCATCAAATCTTCATTATGCTCCAGTTGCTATGCTGAGTGCTGGAGATACAGCAGTGAACAGGCTCCTTGGGTAAGTCAGACAATAAATAAGGTCACGGGCTGGGACAACAGCCCTGAAGGAATAACCACGGTGATGGCCTAGAAGGTACGGGGGACACGAAAGGCATCTGGAGGAGGTGGGAGGGAAGCCCCCTACACAGAAGGAAGGACCAGCCCTGGGGTAGGCAAGCACTTTTTGGGAATGAGGAACAAAAAGAGGCCAGTGGGGTTGGAGGACAATAACAATGTTTACAACTTAAGTCATGAATTAAATTATGGTGAAACACCTAATGGATTTGGGGAGAAATCCACAAAATCATAAAATGAACCATTCTGTATGGAACATGCCTCAAACACTGAAAATGAACTCTCATTCCGTAACACTAACCCTGATTGGTGCCTACTGCTTGGCAGGCCCTGGGCTCACTGCTTTTATTTTCATCTTTCGGCTCCCTTAATCCTCCTAACAGTCCTCTGGGGCACATACAATGTATAGATAAGAAAACCAAGTCGCAGGGGCTCCCGGGTAGCTCAGTTGGTTGAGCGTCCGACTTTGGCTCAGGTCATGATCTCACAGTCCGTGGGTTCGAGCCCTGCATCAGCTTTGTGCTGACAGCTCAGAGCCTGGAGCCTGCTTCGAATTCTGTGTGTCCCTCTCTCTGCCCCTCCTCTATATATATATAGAAGGAAACTTGTTACAAAGCATAATGCTTTCAATAATCTGTCAGGAAAGAAAGATCATATTAGCACCCCTTTATACTTCAACACAAACGTATTCTCTGAGCCACACTGGGAAAAAGCAATATTTCTGTTTTTATTTCTTGAAGTAATTATTAGTATGTTTACACTTATTAAATATATCCTTAAAATTTCCATCGCTTGGAAAAACCATAAAGTTAGTAAGCTAGCTGGATTTCTTTATTATTTTAGTAAATATTTATCTCAGAAGTCAAAATTGGGCAGGAGTGCTGTATACCAGGTACATAGCTTACATCTTTGGGAGAAGGGAAGAGACTGTTAGAAGGAAAACCAGCCTGGAGCCCCCCGTCTTCTGTGACTAACACTGCAGATCATGGCAGGCAGATGGACACATCCACCCATTCGCAAAGAGGTGTCAATTCTTTTGATAATTAACCTTTTTAAATTTAACGGTAAGGTCAATAATAAAAAAAACATTACACACAGCACACAAAGAATTAGAGAAAGTTAATGATATATACCACAAAACAAAATAATCTACACTTCTCATTTGGAAGGGAAGAAAATAGGACTAACACCATAATACTTAGGATCTAATATAACATTTTCACTGATTATAGGTTGAATCATGTTGTTTGAAACTTTACAGAATAACTTTGCATGTTATTGATTCATGAAACAACCGGTAGATACGCAGTACTAACTGAGGCTTATAAACAAACCCCTAAATGTTTTCATAAGTAAAGTGAAATTAACTAAAAAGTACCAAACAGGAGTAGAAATTTGTCAGAAGTGCAAAACACTAACATAGGTGCAAATAGATATATAAATATAATCTGTGCAATTCAAAATTCCCAGAATTTTCTTATGAAATGTACAAGTAATAAATAATAGTCATACTTGACTTTATCAAGTTAACAAAATAATTACTAACCAACGTTGTATTTTACTAGTCAATTGCTTGGCAACACCAATTGCCATTTTAAAATTTTCACCATAAAACTGGAAGGCTATCAAACTCTTTAACCTTCAAACATCCAAAAAAATTTGGAAGGCAACTGTCAATCAATCAAAAATATTATCTGTTAAAAAAAAAGGTGATTAAAAAACATACAACCTATTTTTTTGCACAATTTTCTTTTCTTATGAGAAAGGGCACTTAGTGTGTAGCTAAAGCTTTCAGAAAATATACTGTTGACTTTCCTATTAGACAGATGACATGTCGTTTTTAATATAAAAATATAAATATTTTTGACAGAAGATGAAATAGTGGTTGGTGTAAAATCCCATCATCATTTTACTTGGAAAAACCTTTTTTTCCTGAAGGCCATAAAAACAATACTGATTCCATGCAGTTGTGTTGCCAGAAGCTTCCCTAATTACAAACATTAAGGTATTCACTGAAATTTCAAAAGTGGGCCTGCAGTCTTTTGTTTTCTTCTCGTAGTCTTTCAATTTCCGCCACTAAACCTTCATTCACTGAGTATCTTTCCAGCAAAGAGTGCATTTCATTCAATTGCATGTGAAACTGTTTAATTATCTCCACTTGTAAGTTCACAATGTCCCTACGGCATGCTTCTCTGAAATCATCCAATGTCTCCCATATCATATTTTGAATAAACTGGACTTGAACAGATGTCGATGGTGCATTTGGCTGATTATTTCCAATGGTATCAGCTATTTTTTCTGACAGTGAACTGGCAACTTCAGCAGTGACAGAGGAGGCTATCTTTGGATTTGGAGTTGAGGATCCATTGACTGGGGTTCATATATTAACTGGGCTTCGATTTCTTTCTCTGACTTTTCAAATTTCTCAGGACTTCTTGTTTGGTTAGATGGTGGAGAGGTATTCAGATTTCCAGTTTCAGCCCCAGGGATCAACTTTGTAAACTGCTTGAAGGAGTCCTTGGTTCCTGTTTTCCCAGATATATTTTCTTAGATTCAGCTGTGAGATCATGATTTTCATTTTCTTCTTCCCTGGAGATCCCATAAAGACGTTAAGAGGACTAGAATGCAATACTGAAGTGCTTTACGCTCCTGGATTTTTTCTTGGAGGAAAAACTGAGTTCAATTGTGGTAGAAAGTCAAGGCCGTCTTTGCCTATGGACTCATCACCTCCCTTGTTAACTGCAGCATCATCTCCGATAGGTGAAAACATGTCACCTAGACTACTTTTTCCAGTATCATCAAAGCTCAAGAAATCCTGATTTTTCCCACTGTCTGTTTCCTTAGATATAATATCAGTGTTTATGCTTCGAGGCAAACCTGCTTTGTCTTGAACAGCAACTGCTCCTTTTCCCCGCCGCTGATGTCATAGGCTGTGGGAGAGCTGTGCCAATGGAAGAGGTGGCTACTTCTCAGACGAGTCCAGAATCCTGAGCTCCTCCACTGGTGGCGCTCACATTAATGGCGCATTTGTTCACAGCTGTGGGCTTAGAAAGAGCAGTGGGGTACTGAAATGCTATCCATCGCACAGAAGTCTTATGAGCAGTGATGTTTTAACTGGGGATTTCAACACTCTTAAATCATATTGATATATTTTCCCGCGGGAAGATCCAATAGCCAAAGTGGCTCCGTCAGGCATGAAATCTACTGCAGGTAGAGGGGTATGGACCACTAGCGTTTTCACTAGCTTCTTACTTGAAGTATCATAGAGAATGATTCTTTTATCCAAGCCTATAGTCACAAATAGCAGTTCACTGACAGGAGAAAAACAGATGCGTGAAGATGGAGCTTTATGCGTACTGTCCAAGTTATGATGTGGACTCTGACTATTCACCTCCCAGAAAGTTACTACTCCGTTATCCGAGACACTGCCCAGTAGTGATTTCTTAAACAAGGAGCACTTCAAGTGCCGAACAGACTGGTTACTACTATGGCCAAAAGGAGTACTAGATAAATTTGTGGTTACACTGTGCAAAATAATTTCACCACTGAGAGATCCAGAAGCAATGTAGCAAGTACTCCAATTATAGATAACACAAGTTACTTCATCTTTATAATCCTTAAGAGATCGATGAACGCTTTTTGATTTTAAATCCCAAATACTAACAGTGTTATTTAGGCCTCCGCTTACCAAATACACAGATGTGGAATTTAAGCTGACACATGTCTGCTCTTGCCCTTCACCAAGCTCTAAATGTGGAACACGTTTACATTTGCAACTCGAAACAACAATTTTGTCACCACTGGAAGAGGCTGTCACTAGAAAGTTATTATTGCTGCTCGAGCTGATTCCGTGTGGTGATGTGTGTGGGTTAAATTTATCCACCAATGTCATAGATGGAACATCCCATATTTTAACATCATCTCCAGATGAAGCAAATCTGATGTTTTCCTGCATGACTGCACCTCTCAGCAGCAGCACACCGATGGCCACAGTGCGGCCCTCTCCGGCGCTCTTAGTGATCTCTACACCCAACATGGGGCTTGAACTCACGACCCCAAGATCAAGAGTCGCATCCATTTCCGACTGAGTCAGCCAAGTGCCCTGTTAGTTAGTACTTAGAACAGTGCAAGGCTCATCATGTAAGAGTTGGCTCTTATATTATTACAGTTGCACATCCTCATTGTCCTGAGGTCGTCTTCCTTTTTAGCCCTTACCAGAAGTCTCTAGCTGACTCTTGGGACAAGTGTATCGGCATATCTCTTTGAGGGCAAGGGCATTTCTAGTACTTAGGATGATGCCTCACACAAGTGGGCACTTGATATATATTGGCAGAATGAATGAATGCCTAAAGGAACTAGCAGGAGTGGTTGGTTTATTACCCAAAGGATGATTTTTTTTTCTCCCTAGGCAAGATTACAACACTGAAAACTTGCCTTCCAAAGGCCATGTGCTCTGACAGCTAAGACATGGGACCTAGGAGCTCTTGCCTCTGTTTCTGGCCATCTTCCAATTAGCCGCATGACCTGACGCTGTCTAGAGCCTCCGTTTTCCTGGTAAGAATAATAATATCCACCTCCTAGAGGTATGGCAAACATTAATGAAATGGCATGTGAAATGTGCCATGAACATCACAAAAGAAAACCATATGTTACCATACAGCAAAATTATTTTTAAATGTACCAAAAAATGCATTGCGTTAATGGGGCTGTTAATTTACTGAGGATAAAGTATTCTTATTTAGTTTCACAGAGGTGAAATTATGTTTATTAGTCCGAAGACAAAGCAAATCCATTTTATTCACTGCAGGTTTCACATGGAAAGTGATAATATCTGACCCCATCTCACCAGCTTAAATAAAACTCACTTGAGTATTTGGAGAATGTGACGTGGTTTGGGGGAGAATGCTAGGGCTGTGATGTTTGTCCAGTTAACAGTATAAATCTGGCAACAGAAGTCTATTATAGTTAAAGGTTGTCCTCCTCCTAACTGACATCCTAAACACAGAGCAGATGGCTGTCCGCACTCAGGTCTCTGCTCGGAGCGCCGTGGGGCACTGAGGCACTGAAACGAAATGTATAGTGACTTGGTCCAGACTTGCTGGGATACTGCACAAATGAGGTGTTGACTTTCTAAGGATCCCTTAAAAACCTCTTAGATGTCAATCCACCTATCCCCACGGAACTGTGGCTTCCATTTGCTTCCAAATTCAGCTATCTGAAAAAAAAAACCTTGTCATTTTACTTAAATGATGCCTTAAGTTCCCCTTCTGTGACATATAAATGAGCAGAGTCCATAATCATTGTTTCAGAATGAAACTAGAAGTAGACTCACTATTTCAGAATGAAACTAGAGGTAGAATCACTATTTCAGAATGAAACTAGATCTTCATGACTCAAAAGCACACCTTGACACGATTTCCCAAAATTATCTCCTCAGGAAAGAAGCAAATAAGTGATAAGAAAAAGTGGTAGTTAAGACTGGAGGATCTGGGGCACCTGGTGGCTCAGTTGGTTAAGTGTATGACTCTTGATTTCAGCTCAGGTCATGATCTCCCAGGGTTGTTACATCAAGCTCTGTGCCTGGCTCTTTGCTGGGTACAGAGCCTGCTTAAGATTCTCTCATTCTCTTTCACTCTCTTTCTCTCTTCCCAACCCTCCCACTTGGACTCTCTCTCTCTCTGTCTCTCAAAAAAAGAAATAGGACAATTCTGAATGAAATAGACCTCCTTACTGCAGAACTTCTCAGAGCTTTTAATGTAGTAGCATGCATTGCGAATATCTAAGAGAAGATAACAGTATGCATGATTCTCAAGTTTGTTTGACCAGGAATCATTTTGTATTACCCCTTGCCTTAAAGTCAATATCTCACAGAACTAGAAAAACTGCTTGTTAGCATAACAAACTCTCCCACAAAATAGGCCTCTTCACCCTCTATCAACTGCAAAATAAATATTACTATTTCCTTGTAAGCATGGGAAGCAGCCAGAAGGCACTGGAGCCTTTATTCTGACTCACAATATCTTCTTCAGTTTTTTTGTGGTTTTTTTTTTTTTTAAGTTTGTTCTCTTAGACCAAAGCCATTTGAGGGATTAATCTTCAACCGGCCCAGTAGTTGGTGGTTACCAAATGGGTCTTCCACAAGTCCAGAGTTTGGCTGCTCAAAATGGTAGTGGACTATAAAAACCACAGCCTATAGATACCACCTGTTGCATTAACTGAACTGCATTCACACGAAAGGACCAGCCCGAAGTCCAGCAGGGCTGGGTCACAAGCTTATGGAAGCTGTGGGCAGAAGCTGTCTTCGTTAAGGTGACTTCATTTGGTAGAGACTGTTCATTGTTTGCCTACTACCCTCCTCCCTTCCTTCCATATGCTGGATCCCCTGATTTGTACGTGGGCCTAGGAACATTAGAATAAAGGCATTGTTACTTAGATTCTCTCGCAGTTAGCTGTGGCCATAAGGCTACCTTTTTGACCAATGAGATGCCTGTGGAAAGACTGAGCAACGACTTCCGAAACCTTGTGTTATCACCGCTGACCTTGCCCTTTGGTTCCCCCTCACCCTTTTCTTCAAAGCGTTCCCCTTCCTGCTGGGTTAGAATGTGGGAAATGGCTGGTACTTAAGCAGCCCTCGTAGACCATAAGGTGGAAGCCAGTCACGAGGATACACAAATAACAAAAGCTATGGAGCCGTAGCCCCTGACAACCTTATGAACTGGACCGTTCACCTCTGGATTCCTTCCACCTAAGAGAGGAATTAATTTCCCTCTTGATAACCTATTGTGGGTTTTCTGTCACAGCTGAATTAAGTCTCAACCAATACAACCAATAGCACATAATTTTCTTATCGGAAAATAATTTTAAACTTACAGAAAAGTTACATGAATAGTACCGAGAACTCTGGTATACTCTTTTTCCAGGTTTAGCAATTGCTAGTATTTTGTCCCTTTTACTTTATTGCTTTTAATTTCATTACACAATTTTTAACAATTTCAGAGAGAGCTGCATACATCATGCCCCTTAACTCTTAAAGTCTTCAAAGTGAACACGGGCAAGGACAAAAGCCGCCACACAACCACAGCTACCAAATTCAGACCTTTTATCTTTGACACAATACTACTCTCTCATCTATAGTTCATATTCCAAATGCACCGTCACAGTAATGTCTTTTCCAGCCCAGGATTTAATCAGAATCATACATTCATTTCTCATGACTCAGATATCAATTTTTAGAGAGAATTTCTCTAGGAAAAAAAAGGAAAAACCCAAATTAAAGAGAAATCACAGTGTTTGCATTTCTAGCCTATTGCCACTTCTACCCCCTCTCTCTTTAAAATTCATGAATCTGCCATTGTCCTACTGTCAAGATCGATGGCAGGCTCAGGAAAGCAGCCGCTTCCCCCAGTGTGCTTTCCTAGATCTACCAAACAACGTCCTTTTCCTGTTACTCCCCAACCCTGCTTCGATGACTTCCACCCCTTCCGGTCACAGTGGGACCATCACCACTGCCATGTTGGGAATCCTCACCTATGCAACAGTCAAGGGCGGAGAAGAGCCCATTATGCACTTCATTTCCAGTAACTGGCCTGAAAGAATCAATACACCAGAAAAAAACCACACAGGCCCTTGACAAAGAGATGGGAATATGGATCGTTCAGGCCCCCCCTGAATGTTAACAACCATTAAAACAGTTGGGTTTTGTTCAGATATGGTAGCAATCAGTATCTTGCAATGCATTTGATAAAGGTGACTTCAAATATATAATTTGTTTGTCCTTGAGAATTTATTTGCATCTTGTTTGGCTGCGGAGGCAGGTGTGACCTTCAAGCACCCAGACAACAAGAAACCACGCACTACTTCAACACTCACCACCCGGAGACCTTCAAGGGAACCATTCATCAAACCTTCCCACCCTGAACAACGGACACATCCACCCTGGAACAAGAAACAGCCACCAACAAATCACCTTACATAAACATGTCAATACTTCAGACCTCCCCCAGCCAACGCCATAAAAACTCACTACCCCACTCCCGGACACGACTTCTCTGGCCCCTCTCTGTTCGGACCAGTGAACGAACCTCACCCAGGAGCGCTCCCAATAAAGGCTTTTATACTTTCATATCTGGCCTTGGTTTCTGCATTGTGTTTGCTACATTACACATCTTATCTGCCTTTATGGCAAGAACCAGGTTTGCTGATAGTATATTTATGATGTACAGCAGAGTTCTCTATAACTTCATTGAGCTTATTCAATATGCCTTAGCCAATTATGAGTATTTTATAATGAAAAGAAACAATTTGTTTTATTAATGAAATTATGATGACTAGGTGACTATACAAGTAAAATAATCATCCTGTTCTTGGGAAATAGTACCCAAGGAATCACAGTGTTGGGGGTGTGGCCATCACCCTGCTGGAGGGGAGTGTGGCTGCTACATGGGCTAGCATGAGCCAGCTCCTTCAGGCACACTTGGCGGGCCTGGTCACCTAAGTACAACCTCGTCTGTCCCGGGAGATACCTCTATCCTCCACTCTCCATTCAACAAGGGTCTCAGGACTGGTCCCAGAGTCTCATGGCCAGCTGGAATGACTAAGGGAAAGGGAAGGTAGGTTTTCTGTCAAGTTCAATGTATTGATTGCACTTTAAGGGAAAGCCACTGTCTTCATGTAAGTGCCACCACATTTTGAAACTACAGTCCCATTGATTTAGAATCACCAGCAGTACAGGAGAAAGAGAAAGAAAATCATAGGCAGGGCAGGTATCTCCATGGAGAATGGAGCCACTGTTAAGACAAAATCCTTGAAGGTCACACGCTGTGCACCCGGCACCTTACGTATCTGGGCACTGCGATTATTAAGGGCAGACTGGTTCCAAGTGGGAAGAGATTTCCAGGAAAGCTTCCTCGGGCCAGAAAGTAGAGAGGCATGGTGGACTACAAGAGGAGGTGGGAGCACCAGCCCGAACAGGATGGGCAGCCAGGAGGACTCCCAGTTGTCCCTCCTCTGGTTCTGGCCACGATGAGAATGTGTCACCTGCACTTAGGACTTTGAAACTGCCAATGGAGACATCAGCACTCTGTTTTTCATGACCTTCCAGCTCTCCCACCTCAACCCCTAAATCTGGCTACTGTGAGGAAACAGGTCCACATGAGGGAGATGACAGGCCCTAGGGCCAGACCTGAAGGCCATCACTCCACTCTAGCCACATCCTCATGCCTTCATCTGGGTCACGGAATTTTGTAAACTTGCTTTCATTAGGGGCCACCACATGTCAAGAGTCACTTGTGAGGGTTAAAATCCACTCTCCTCCCAGACCCCTGGGGAGTTGCCCCAAGGAGCCCTCTCCCCGCCCAGCACTAGCTCACTGGGCTTGTTTCCCCTGCTCTGACCCTTCAAGTTCCTTCCGCCTCCATGATTTCCGTGGTCCTGTCTTCCTGGGACATTTCACTCCAGACCTCTGCCCCCGAAGCCTTGAAACGTCACCTCCGCATTGCTTCTAAACTATCTCAACTCAGGGGCACTGTCTCCGTCCTCTGAGCCTGGTGGTTCTGTGTTCTCACCCTGTTCATGGCCACCCACCACTGCAACGGAGCAGGCACTGGAATGCCACCACATGTCCAGTACACATCTGTGCACTGAATGAACAGTTAGGTTCCCACCCAGAATCTTATCAGTACAGACACCGTTCCAGAGCATATCAGGAATGAAAATCTGAAAACTGGGCATCATCAACTCCCTCCTAGAAGTGTCCCCAGAGTCAGTTAAAAAATCACTATACTGGACAAATGCCCTGGTTTCTCTAAGAAAAAGGAGGAGGAGGAAGAGGAGGGTAAGTAGGGGAAGAAGAGGAAGAGAAGACGAGGAGGAGGAGGAGGAGGAGGAGGAGAAGTCTATATCCACTCAAAAAACAGGAGCTGGTGGGACTATAGAGAAAAAAATACAAGAAACATAAAGACCAAATGCAATGTGTACATAATTTCCATTCTGACTCCACAAACTATCAAAAAATGTCTTTGAGACAGTCAATTTGATTATAGATGAGATATTAGATGATATTTAAAAATTACTGTTAATGTTGTTGGGTATGATAATTGTAGGGTAGTTATGCTTTTGATTTTTTTAAAAGTCCTTGTCTGTTAATTATCCATCCTGAAGTATTAATAGGTAAAATGACATATCTGGGATTTGCTTTAAAATAGATCAGCAAAAAACAAAAGAGCAATAATTTCTGGGGAGGAGGGACAAGGCTGGCTAAGGTTGATAACTGTTGACGCTGGATTTACATTCATAGAGACTCATACCCTTAAGACTTTCCTACTTTTGTGCAATATTGAAATCGTCCAAAAGAAAAATATTTTAAAAGTCACTGAATCCCAAACTCTAAACTTTGAACTAGGAATTACCATCTTTTTTCTATTAGTTAATTAAATACATATTTATTGAAACTCTGTTATGCTAAAAGCATTGTGGCCGGTACTATGAGAGGTACAGAATATAAAAGACATGATCAAAAATCAAATATGTACAGGGTAACTATTTATGGTGGCTTATATTAGGGCACTTGAGCATGGGGGAAAGACTTGTCCCTTCTCACATAGTGGATATGCTGATCTGTAATCTGACAGCCTCTGTTCTAATGATGGCCACACCCATACTAACCAGAAGATCATGGGCAAGCCACTTCCCTTTTCTAGGCCTCCCTTTCCTTATTTACTATATTCCTCCTCCTCTCCCTCCTCCTTTCTCTCCTCCTCCTGCCCCTTCCCAACATTTCCCCCTCCATCTTCCCCTCCTCCTCCTCTTCCCTCTTCTCCTTTAATTAAAAGGCTAACACTGTTAGCCCCAACAATGAGGCCATTCACTTCAGCATGTGCTTTGCTATGCATGGATTGAAGTGTACCATCCACACACCCCAGCTGCAGGTGCCGTTAATGCTTCCACGGGCAGTGACACAAGGACACGTCTGTTTTGCAGATGCAGATGAAGCCAGGATCTGCCCGACTGTGTGCATGCCATTACAGAGTGACACAATCCCTCACGCATGCTAAGTCCTGTGCCGTGGAGGGAAATGTATATGCTTATGTGTACCATATTTAGGCATGGATAGATGCCAGGCATAGGCATTCAGAAATACAAAATTTAAATACATTCCAATTACAGACTATCTGGAAGGCTGGAAAGACATTTCACAAAGTTGGTGCTTTTGTCAATGTTACGGTCAAGGATGGCAGGGAACCACCATCAATATAAAAACCTTTACAAACTCTGTGGTTTAGGGATATCTTTTTTAGTAAAGTATCCTATAAATACATATTCACTCCTATATATCCTGTACATAGGCATATATATTTGTATACATTCATAAAACTTGAATCACACCAGAAAAGTGACAGGTAAAAAAAAAAATGCTACCTCAAATAGTCAAGTAAAATTAAATCAAAATTCATTTATCAAGGGAGAGTGCATAAAGCAGGGCATATTACACAGGTTTCTAAAATATAATCCAATAACGAAGACCGCTGCCTCCCAGATCGCAGGTGTAGGGATAATTAAGTAAAGCCAACAAGATACGTTCAATCCATACATGGCAGCACGGTGCGTGAGTCTGCATTTTCTGAGGCACCCCAGTCACAACAATAGATTTCTTTTAAGAACCTGCCTGAAATTTTGGTCCCAACTGTATCCTGAATAGCAACTTCTCTGCTATTCAATATAGGTTGATTTGTTGAAGAGAACAAGTCGCTTCCACTACTATGACATTTTTTTCATGTTTTTATTTATTTTTTTTGAGAGACAGAGCGAGACAGCGCAAACAGGGGAGGGTCAGAGAGAGAGGGAGGCACATGATCCGAAGCAGGCTCCAGGCTCTGAGCTAGCTGTCAGCACAGAGCCCGATGTGGGGCTCGAACCCACCAACTGTGAGATCATGACCTGAGCCAAAGCTGGATGCTCAACCAACTGAGCCACCCAGGTGCCCCCAATGGAATTTATATCAAATGAAAATCTTTTTAAAAATTTTAGGGCCCCTGGGTGGCTCAGTCGGTTAAGCATCTGACTCTTGGTTTCGGCTCAGGTCATGATCTCATGGTTGGTGATTTCGAGGCCAGCCTCAGGCTCTGCACTGATACCGTGGAGTCTGCTTGGGATTCTCACTCTCCCACATCTTTTGCCTCTACCCAACCAACTGAGCCATCTAGGCACCCCTCCACCGTGTGTATTAAGGTCACTTTTTTTCTAACTTCATGTTTCCCACTGACTTCCTTTGGTCACTTTTACAGCTAGATATATTTTTTCTAGTTTGAAAGCGATCAATGTTCTTTACATTAATCCAATTATATTTATTATCTTACCACATAGAAATGACTCCTTAACAGTTTAGCATCATACCAGATGATTTTCTAAACAAACATATTATTAAAACAGTGCTTATTAAAACAAAATAACTGCTAGTGACTTAGATTTCTTTTACCTTCCTACCAATAACATGACGGATGACTCCCCTGATGGAAATGTTTACTTCTATAATCCCATTTTCTGGTGTGTGGTTGCATAATATGCTACTTTATGAATATAGCACAATTTATTTAACCAGTTCCCTACTGTGGATAAATTAACATTACAAATGGAAAAAAAAATCCTTGTACCCACACCTGTGCACATTTTTCCTGTTTAAAATGTTTTCTTTACATATAAGTAGCTGGCTATATTTTCCCTTTTTTTCCTCTAACCAGCATAGACAATTCAGGAACTAAGCTAATGACAAGGAAATTGGCAAATGAGCCATGGAAAGTACATATTTTTATATTTCATGTGATTCAAACACATACGTATTTTATTATTTTCTATACTTCCAAGCCAGAAAATCTGCAGGAGAGAAATTCTGGGCGGAGGGATTTAGGGCCATTTTCAACAACCCTTGAAGCGTAGGCTCACCGGGGGACAGAACGGTCGACCCGTCCCATTCTCCCTAGACAGTGTTATCGTGAAGGTCTGACCAAAGTTTGTCTCCGTCTCTTCTCTCCTGCACTTTTCTCCCAGTAGCTGCTTCTCTTCTTCCGCCCTTACTGGGGGAGGCATACTGTTCTCTGCACCCCACAGTCTTATACTTATCCAGAGGCAAAGGGAATTCAAGAGCTGAGAAATAGGCCATGCTGATTCTAAGTATGGTGATGAATGAAAAACCAATAACTTGTTAAGAACTCCAAGGGTAAAGTCAAACATGAAAAATGAGTAAGACTTCAAAATAAACATTGTTTCTTTGCCATTTTGTTGGGCAGCTTTTGATCCTTTGGTAACACAACATTTTCATTCAGGATTTCTTTCCATGTTGCCATTTGCCATTGCGTCATCCCCCTGTCATGGTATGTTTTTCAATGGGCTATTTGTTTAGAGACTTTTTTCTTTCCTTATTGCCAAATTCTGTGAACAATGAATTACTTCAGTGGAAAACCCCAGGCCATCTTTGCAGAAAGATCATGTGTGCAATTGTATTCCTTTGTGCTTTCATTGGTTTGTGTGTGATAAAAGAAAGCATTTTAAAAATACAGAAGAGCCCAGGGATGACTGGTTGGCTGAGCCAGTAGAATATGTGACTCTTGACCTTGGGGCTATATGTTTGAGCCCCATGTTTTATTACTTAAAAATAAAATCTTTAGGGGCGCTTGGGTGGCTCAGTTGGTTTAGCATCTGACTCTTGATTTTGGCTCAGATCGTGATCTCACAGTTCATGAGACAGAACCCTGTGTCAGGTTCTGCAAGGACATTGTAGAGCCTGGTTAGGACTCTCTCTCTCCTGAAAAATAAATAAATAAACACTTAAACACACACAGTGCTCTGTGGTTACGTAAGAAGATTGAAAATATTAACAGCCGCTACTCAACAGGAGAATTTTAGTCGAAGGTCACCAGACTCCTGGAAGACAGAGGCACACCACATGGAAAGCTGGCGATTACGGGGAAGTCTGGATACTGAATGGTAGGCACTGCAGATTCGTTCCCTTTCATGCTCACAGAACGGTGGAAATCCATTTTATCTACCCGAAGCAAAAATACTCTAAGAGACTTCTTAGTTTAAAAAAAAAAAACAACTAAATGTTGTCACGAAAAAGAAATCCTCCCAGCACTGCCTTTTGGGGGCTCCCAAAGAAAACCTGGCTTATTGCTAGATGTTTCTTCCAAGGAAGTCCATCAATTACCATACCCACCAAGCACATAAAGACTGCAATCCAATATTTTAGAGCCTCGCTCGTAAGTATGTGGACAAAGATCATCAGACATTTGAGAAAAGACACAGTCTGAAACAAACAGAGAAAAAGGAACTCAAGCCACAGAAACAATACAGGGAATAGAAGAAATGCTTTTAAAATCCACTCTATTTAATATCTTCAGAGCCCCACTCCTAAAGATATTATATCCATGAAACGATAGGATATTTAAAAAAATAAAAGAACATAAATGATGCCTTAGAAATTATATATTTGAAAAATAGAAAATCTCAATAGCATAAAAGATAATAAAATTAGAAGACCAACTTAAGTGGCATAATGTTTAGCTAACTAGAGTTCCAGAAAAGAGAAGGAAAGAAATTAGCAAAATGAAGAGTGCCCTTTCTCAGAAACGAAAGGTATGAATTTCCATATTAAGAAGGGCTAAGTCATCAAAGTAATTAATGAAAAAACACTCAATTCATAGCAAATCACTGTGAGATATCAGAATACACAGGGATAAAACATACTGAAGGAAACAGAGAAAGGGAGTGGCAAAGGTCTTCCCAGCAGCAAAACAGGGTCTAGAAGACAGTGGAGGCACCTTCAAAATTCTGAGGAGGCAGCGGCGCCTGGGTGGCTCAGTCGGTTAAGTGTCTGACTTTGGCTCAAGTCACGATCTCGCGGTTAGTGGGTTTGAGCTCCACATCAGGCTCTCTATTGTCAGCACAGATCCTGCTTCAGATCCTCTGTGCCCCTCTCTCCCTGCCCCTTCCCCACTCACACACTCTCTCTCTTCCTCTCCCTCTGTCTCATAAATAAACATTTTTAAGAATTCTGAGGGAAAACGATTTTCATCTGGCCATTCTATACTCAGCCCAGGCTATGAAGTGTGTGGGTAGAATAAAGACATTTTCAGATATTCAAGGACTCAAAAATTACTTTGCATGTGTCCTTTTTAAAAAAATACTAGAGGAAATATTTCAGAAAAACAGAATTAAGTCAAGAAACAAAAAACATCAGGGTCCAAGAAAAAAGAATCCAACACAGGAGAATGACAAAAATGAGTCCCAAATCAATATCACCTGGTGGTGGAGAAAAAACAAGCAAACAAACAAGAAAAACAAAAACCAGTCCAAACTGGAGTAGAACAGAGGCATATGACAGGAGAATCTCAGTGTGGGGGAAGTAGAACCAATAAAATGCTGGAAATTTTTTAAATGAAAGAAATGATTAATAACTATGTGACCTATCTCCTAGAGCATTTGAAAAAATAGTGACCATAGAGCCATAGAAAAGCTACTGAAAAAATGAAGTGATTATTAGCTCTGGGTAAAACAAAATGCAGTACATAAAAGGAAACATAATTATAGTAAACTACTTGGCTCAGCAGTGACAATGTTTGCAGAGTCATAATAATGTAAGTGGTGATTTAATCAATACTCGTGCCGTAAGTTGTGGGGAAGAGAGAAAACAGAATGTAGGAGAGAAAGAAAATTTTTCATCTACTGTGATTGAGAGCCAAAAGCCAATATCTGAAACTGAACAGAAAATGGTACTGTATGCATGTGCATGAAAATCCCAGGAGAGATAAATGAGAACTGGTGACTTTGGTCACTTCCAGAATGGAAGGAGGAAGACTGGGACCAGGCTAAGGAGACTATTGCTGCTGCTGCTGCTGCTGCTGCTGCTGCTGCTGCTGCTGTTGTTGTTGATGCTATTTTAAGTTTATTTATATTTTGAGAGAGCAAGAGAGCAGGGGAGGGGCAGAGAGAGGGAGGGAGAGAGAATCCCAAGCAGACTCCGCACTGTCAGTGCAGAGCCCAATACAGGGCTTGAACTCACGAACTAGGAGATTATGACCTGAGCCAAAATCAAAAGTGGGACGCTTAACCCACTAAGCCACCCAGGCACCCCAGCTTTTCACTGTTTTCATCCTTTTTTACTTTAGAATATTGCCTTTTTGAATAAAAAATAATTAAAAAGAAATAGCAGAAAGAGGACAATTTTAGAAACATGAAACAACAGAAGAATGGCTAAGAATGTTGAGAGGGGTTGTCCTCAGGAAGGAAGACAAGAGGATGGGGGAGGAGAGAGAGAGGACACAGCTGTGTCTGTGTGTAAGCTTTTCAAATTTCTATTTTATTTTAAAACTTAAGTCCATGTATTTATTTATATAAACAAAAGATAAAAGTAACAGAATATGAGAACTCCTTTCATGGAGAAGCTAGTTTAATGGGAGAGGTAAATTAAGTCAGGTGAAAAAAACCTGGCTCCCTAAGGACTTTGGGCCAATGTCAACCCTGAGTGAGCAAAGTGTTAATGTCCTTAATAACACTCCCCCCCCAACCATTTCGTGTAGAAACGTACAGTATTAAGTAAATACCCAAAAGAAATACCATTACATCACATCGCAGGGGCATATTTCCTAGACTTCTTTATTTTGCAGCCCAAGTTCTAAGCTGTCCATCTAGAAAACTGCTCTCAGACTATGTCACATGAGTTATAACTTTAGAGAGTCAATAACCTACAAGTTTCAGAAACTTACAGTAACCACCTCATTGCATTAATTCAACTAAACAAATTAGTTTTAAATATAGCTACATACAGTTGGGTAGCATAAAGTTTATATTTACCATAAGTTCTTAGAAAAACTAGGTGTTCTTACATGTTTTGAGGATTCAACCACCAAAGAAATCTTACCCCTTAAAAAGAGAACTTATTATCCTTCAATTCTGGAGACGGAGACCATGGTACATACATGTCTCAACTCCTTTAGTTTACTTGATCCAGGGGTGTCTGAGTGGCTCAGTCAGTTAAGCGACTGACTTCAGCTCAGGTCATGATCTCACAGTCTGTGGGTTCCAGTCCTGTTTCAGGCTCTGTGCTGACAGCTCAGATCTGGGAGCCTGTTTCGGATTCTGTCTCCCTCTCTCTCTGAGCTACCCCCACGTGCTCGCTCGCTCATTCTCTCTCTCTCTCTCTCTCTCTCTCTCTCTCTCTCTCAAAAATAAATAAACATGAAAAATTAATTTACTTGATTACCAAGTAACTGACCACTTGGGCACGAGCGACCAGAGGAAGATGCACCCGGAACAGCATCGTGGTTTTAATCTTTGTAGTACAGTCCGTTGGGGCTGCCTTGCTAGGAAGGAAGATGTCTTCTTATTAGCGAGATGCCGCTTTAACTGAAGCCTCCAATGATAGGGACCAGTGACTGCCACACCACCTGCTCTGCTACAGCTCGGAAACTGCTGTTTCTCATTTACTCATCCACTCATTGTGATGCTTAAGTTTATGTGTCACCTTGATGGGGCCACAGTGTGCCCAGGTAGCTGGTCAAGTATTATTCTGGGTGTTTCTGCAAAATTGTTTGTGGTTGAGATTAATGATTTAATTGGTAGAATAAAGCAGATGCTCTTCATAATGTGAGTGGACTGCATCCAATCAGTTGAAGGATTGAATAGAAGGAAAAGATGGCCCTTCTCCTGAGTAAGAGAGAATTCACCAGTAGACTGCCTTCGGACTTCATCCACAACACTGGATTCCTGCCTAATGGCTTCTGATCTGGAACACTGGCTCTCCCCTGGTTTCCACCTGGTGTCCCACCCTACAGGTTGGATGTGCCAACCTCCATAATCACGTGAGTCAATTCCTTATAATATACACGTACATATATACATACATACATATGCACATATACCCATATCCAATAGGTTCTGTTTCTCGGAAGAGAAACCTGATACATTCATTCAAACAAATATTTATTTAACATGTACTATATGCCAAGCAGGAAGCTAAGTGCCAGCCTTAAAAGTAAAAACTACAGTTCTTACCCTTGAAGATTTAGGAATTTGTCAATAATGCGGACGCAAATAGTTTCTCCGAAGAGTAAGCTGGCGAAGTTGGCCTCATACAGACACAGCATATGCACGAATTTCATTTACGGATTTATTCATGATTAGAGCTTGACTATGCTTGCTTAAGCACGTGGCTTTTCCCAAACTTGCATTGTGTGTTTTTCTTCTAGTGGATGAAAGATTCTGGTGAAATACCCTAAATTTCCACTCCTTGGTATGGGGACAGGGCATTTATTAGCTACTGGTCCATGGAGTAACCCTTACTTAAGCTTTTGTATGAGTCTTAGAGATAGTTCACACCTTGGTATACTGCCCAATATTCAGTCATAGGGAAATTTCTTGACCCTCCCTTTCTAAGTGTTTGGCTTTGTGAGAACTTGATGATACCAAGAAGACTAATAAGTGTACTGGTCTTGTCTGTGAGAGTCCTTTGAGCATGAAACATTCAGTAGGTAGTGAACTCAAACAAAACCCAAAATGGAGTGGGGGATGCCTGGGAGGCTCAGTCAGTTAAGTGTCCATCTCTTGATTTCAGCACAGGTCATGATCTCACAGTTTCATAAGTTCGAGCCCCACATCAGGCTCTGCACTGATACTGCACAGCGATGACCTCTCTCTCTGCCTCTCTCCTGCTTGGCCTCTCTCAGTCTCAAAATAAATAAAGAAACTTTAAAAAATGGGGAACAGAGTATTACAAGGGTTTCTGCTGTGCATACATGGTATGTAGAATATACTGGAAACAGCAATGGTTTTAAAGTCAGACAAGTCTGAGTCAAACTCCTGCACTGGCTTCTTAGTAGCCAGTGACCTTGGACAATTTATCCAACCTGTCTGAGCTTTGGTTTTCTCACCTCTAAAATGAGGACAATGATGCCTGGTCACAGGATTCTGAATGGGATCACGCATGCACAATGACAAGGACGGGACCTGTCACATAGTCCACATGTTCGATCAGCAGGGCTTCCTTTTTAACACGGAGCATCTCTGTGTCTTTGATCCATCTCTGTACTTGTAAGAACAGTAGGGGTTGGTTGTAAACATTTGCCTGCAAAGTGCTTTTGTATAAAACACGGATCACAGTCCCCATTTCAAAAATTTGTATCACACTTTTAGAACAAAGCACCTATTTGAGTTCAAAGTACAACGAAATCTTTTATACTCAGAATACTAGAGAATGGATGGCAAAGGGAAGTCCCAAGAATGTGGCCAATGAAGAGTTAATTGACGCTGGCAAAACAGTCATACCTAGTCTCCCTCTCCTTCCTGGGGAAACATCAATGTAAATGAAAGAACAGAAAACTAAAGGCATTACTGTTTGTAAGGCCGAAAGCTAGCCCACAAGTCCTGCAACCCCTGAAGAACAATCATCTTGTAAAACTCATAATACTAACTCACAAGGCTACTTTGTCTTCCTCTGGGGAAACTAATGCGGTCAGTGGTTTTGCCGGACTGGCTCAGAAATCCTCCTTATTCCTAGAACCTTGATGAGGGGGCGAGTGTCAGATAACACAGCATATTCTGCTCAATAATTATGTTCAACAAAGGCAAACTCACAGGGATTAAGGGAAGGAGGGCGGAGAACAATTTCAGAGAATATTTCAGTTAGAAGGGTCATAAAAAGATGTTTCAAACACCACAGTGTGAAGACTGCAACTGACTCATATTCTAAAAATTGCACTGAACAATTCTGGAAGGTTGTTAAAATAGAGATAGAACAGTGGGAACATGTGACTCACTGTCAAACCAAAAGCATAGTAAAGTTGTAACTTTTACTTAACATAGCTCGAAAGAATGAGTTGTGGGGAAATGTCTGGGAAGACTAATATACTAGTGGAAGTTAAGTAATGCTCTACAATAAATATTTGTGAGCACTGAAATTCCGCAAGGTCCATCTGTAATAGCAGTATCTGGCTGTCACAACTTACTACATTATTAAACTGAGCTACTAACAGCCCTCCAGAAAGGCTGGAAATCAATGCACTGCTGACCACGGGTCACATGGTTTCCTGGCAAACCATCTTGGGAGATGTCTTCTTATAGAGTTTCGGGAGTATACTTACATCCTGATTAATTTGAACAAATTACAATTTTGAAGTTTGAATTGTAGATGCAAGACAGAAAAAACAAAGTCCAAGCAGAGGTGCACAGGGTCATGTAGGAATGTGTAGATATGCAGTGAGTTTTTGTAGAAGTAGCACAAGAAAGCCTCCAGTTCCTAAAGATTCTACGGTGACTCCTCCGTATTGTCTTGGGAGCAAGTTTAAAGTCCTCATTCCGATACCGAAGTCAAGCACGGTCCCATCTTGCATCTTTGTCCTGATTACAATACTCACCATGAGGCGTGCTGGACCCTCTGCATCCATTCTTCTTTATCTTTATTTTATTTAAAATTTTTAAATTTATTTTGAGAGAGACACAGAGAGAGCAAGCAGGGAAGGGGCAGAGAGAGAGGGAGAGAGAGAATCCCAAGGAGGCTCCATGACTCAGGGGCTCTAACTCATGAACCAGGAGATCATGACTTGAGTGGAAATCAAGAGTCCAACCTACAACTGAATGAGCCACCCAGGCGCCCCCACCTTCTTTTGCTTTAAAATAATGCAATGGCTGTCCCCATTTACACACTGAGAATCAGAATCTGCATGTTAGAGTAAATTGCTGAAGGTCACACACTTTTGGAATATAAATTCCAATCATCTGACTCTAGAAAGAAGGCCTCTCTTCTTTCTCCCCATTAACTATGCAAAGTGAGAGCCAAATCCACGCTCAGGCAGCCCTTCAAGCCACTGTACAAGCTGTTTGCCTTTAGGTGACAAATGCCTCCATCTTCACTCACCTTTCCAGTTCCAGACCCTCTCTCAAAGCTCAGGAGCCACCACAGAGTAGCCTGACTTCACCTGCAAACATCAGCGTCCCCCTCTTGGGCCTTGGTGTAGGTCAGACCATCTGTGTCACTAGTTTTATCATCTGATGAGTCAAGCTACCACTTTAAAGACCTGATGTGTTATTATATTCTTAACCTGTTTTTTTTGTGCATAAATCTTTTCTTCGAAACATGATGTCAAACAGCTAAGTTTAGAAACTGCCACGTTTCATTTTTATATTCATTGGGGGGGGAAATTATTTAATAGATTTAATATTTTCATTATAATTTTAGGAAATTTTGTTGCCCATAATATATAACTATACATTAAAAGGATAATTTACGGGGCCCCTGAGTGGCTTAGTCGGTTGGGTTTCTAACTACAGCTCAGGTCAGGATCTTGTAGTTCATGAGTTTGAGCCTGCATCGGGCTCTGTGCTGACAAGTCAGAGCCTGGAGCCTGCTTCAGATTCTGTGTCTCCCTCTCCCTCTGTCCCTCCACTGCTCCTGCTCTGTCTCTCTCTCAGAAATAAACATTAAAAGAATTTTTTTAAAGGATAATTTACTTTTCAGTTTGCTATTAAATGATGATGATAACAATCTACTTTAAATAAAATAAAACTTTTGGGGCACCTGGGTGGCTCAGTCAGTTAAGCGTCCAACTTTGGCTCAGGTCATGATCTCATGGTTCGTGGGTTTGAGCCCCGCGTGGGGTTCTGTGCTGACAGCTCAGAGCCTGGAGCCTATTTCAGATTCTGCGTGTCTTTCTCTCTGCCCCTCCCTTGCTCACACTCTGTCTCTCTGTCTCAAAAATAAATAAACATTAACAAAAAATTTTTAAATAAATAAAACTTTCAATGGAATTTCTGATTTTTTAACCAATTATAGTTCATAGTATTACATAATTGATCTTTGGTAATATTCCTACTAATCTCCTTAGGAGTGCTGACAACAATGACGCCATCTCTGCCCCTGCATCGTGTTTATGCCCACAACACGACGTCCCTGGGGCTACACGTTCCAGGCCCTGTGGAGGAGGTTAATGTATGACCTGACCAGAATGCGGGAAGGCTTGTTCTGATCTTCCCTAAGACGGCTCATGCAAGGCATCACTTAGGTAACTAGCAGAGAGCCTCTGGCACACAGATGACGTCACTAACCTGTGACCTCACCACCATGCCCCTTGCTCTATAAAAGCTGGGATTGAGGTCTGGACGTGGTAGAGACTAGACGTGGAGGACAGCTGCCTACTGCCTGGATCATCTGCCCACCTGCCCAACCCCCTGTCAGTAAGTTACCCCGAATAAAACTCGTAAACGGTGTGGAGAGACTTGCTTTGTTTTTCAGTCTTGAAGTGCCTTCTTGGTCTGCAGGATACTTTACTGACACTCGTCCACCTTCTAACAATCTCCTGTAATAAGAATCTTTGACCATGCAAGACAGAGATGAATAGTCATGAATGTACAGTTGCATTTTAGCCAACAGTATGATATTTCCTCTTCACTAATTTTTTTGAACAACCAACACGAAGCTCAAAAACCTGGATTGGTGTTTTAATTTTTCTTTTTGTTCCTGGACAGACGTAAGTAGATCTTCTGTTAAGAGTGAACCTGCTGGGGCATCTGGGTGGCTCAGCTGGTTAAGGGTCTGACTTGGGCTCAGGTCATGATCCCCGCCCCCCACCCAGTTTGTGGGTTCAAGCCCTCTGTCAGGCTCTGTGCTGACAGCTCAGATCCTGGAGTCTGCTTCAGATTCTGTGTCTCCCTCTCTCCTCTCCCAACCCTGCTCACACTCTGTCTCTCAAAAATAAATAAACATTAAAAAAGTAAAAAAAGAAAAAGAATTAACTTGCCAAAAAAGAAGAGACAATAGGAAAGTTCTAGAATGGAGAGGCAACCAGATAAACTACCTCAAGAAAAAAATACCAGCTGCTTGTGTAAAGCCTGGTAGACAAATCCATTGCCTATAGGACTTTCCATAGGCAACCTATCATTATCAAGCCAGAAAAGGGCAGAACTTGTTTCAGATTCTGGGGCAAGGCGATTGATGTATTTAACAAGCAGCCTGGGTCACAGCAGGAAGACAGACAGACATCAGGTAAGGCTGATCCCAATGCATACACCACAGATGGGTCCCTTGACTAAAAGGAGAATGGAGTAGGGGGAATCTATGTAAAGCCCTTTTCTGGGCCATAGTCCTGTCACTGCATAGTCCTGTGGCTTAAAGAAACGCCCAGTCAGATCCTCAAACTGGCCTCATGACACCTCATCATACATCCTGGTCCTTCTTGAAGCTGGTTCCCAGCTGGAGGCAGGGGCCGATGAGGCGAAATGCATTCATCCAGGAATCCAGTACAAGAATTAACCCTTTTTTTTCATGCTCTCACTAGAAGAGAGGTAGATTTTACCAGCGTGGAGCATCTGGGTCCCAGCTAAAGCCTTGGCAGCTCAATGTCGGGACTGATGTGGCTTCTGCCTGTCAAAGAAACACATGTCTGGGTTTGGGCACCCAGAGACACCTATTTCCTTTCCTTTTCTCTGGGAAACAGGTGGCTGCTAAAGAATGCTGATTTCATTTAGGTACAGTGCCACCTTGCCTAACAAAGCTATTTTGAACAAAGCTGGTTTCTGCTCACCAGCTCTGGGGTAAATGTTCATCTCCCCCGCGCTGAGACCCTGCCACCTTGTACCCACAGGTCTCTGGTCAGCCTGGAAGGCTCCCAGTGCCTCATCACTGGGAAGGGACAGTGGTACCACCCTGGTCTTAGCACTACAGGGAGGGACCAGCCAGAGAGATGGAGGTATCCTGCCTTCCTGTTACTTCACCACCTGCCTCCAATCCAAACAAAATAACAGCAGCCCTCGCCCAATGGGAAGAGGCAGGAGGAATCCAGTAGAGTCACATTTTTACCTGATTTTTTTCTACCTCTGGTGAAGATGTTCTTCTTGGAAAGAAGGATGTACTTCTATGGAAAGGGGTGCTGAATGCTTCCTCCTTACTCATGGAGACATGTTATTTTCTACTGCTTGTGCAGTGCAGGGAATATAGAGGAAAATTTAAGAGCTGTGTGAACGGGGAGCCGTTGAAGCCCATTTATATGGCTCACACTGTGCTGCTTATATGCTTGTTTGCTTTCCCAGGCTTCCCATGCAATGGATCAAAGGACCATCTCCATTCACCCTGTCTCCATGACCAGCAGAGGGAGCCAGAGAGCTCTGAGTGGTAAATGTCGGGGAGTGTGGGTCTCTCTTACCGCCCACAATCACTACCCTAATCCACAATCACTACCCTAATCTCCAGGGACCAGACTCTTAACTTGAAGTTAGGGAAACACTGGGGAACTAGAGATTTTTTTTTTCTTTGTTCAAAAAATCCAGAGAGATCTATTGAGGAGTAGACACTTAGCTAAGAAGACACATGCCTTCAGAGAGAATGAGGCCAAGAGTTTAAGTTAAAAAGAAAGCATAAACAAAGCCAGAACTGAAGCTAGAAGAGGCCCTAGGAGAGCGGCTAGTCAGGCCCTGCTCCTCCCTCAGGAAGGAGAGGTCTACAGCTGGGGCTGCCTAATTGTGGGCCAGCTTCCACACGTGTTTTTTTTTTTTTTTTTTTTGCAACCCCAATATACTTTTTAAATTTTTTTAATGTTTTATTTATTTTTGATACAGAGAGCGACAGAGCATGAGAGGGGGAGGGGCAGAGAGAGAAGGAGACACAGAACCGGAAGCAGGCTCCAGGCTCTGAGCTAGCTGTCAGCACAGAGCCTGACGTGGGGCTCGAACCCACGAACGTGAGATCTGACCTGAGCCGAAGGCTTAACCAACCGAGCCACCCAGGCGCCCCAACCACAATATACTCTTAAGTGCTTTACTCTTAATTAGTTACCCAACATTTAAAGATCTGAAGAATTCATATTAATAAATAAGCTAGACTTCCAATTTCCCTTGATAAAACAGAAGATCCGGCAAAGCTGGCTGACATCTACCCCTGGGTCCCAGCTGCCCTCCCGAGTTAACTGCCCCCCCCCCAGACCCCTGACCCTCCTCCGGCATTTATGATCCCTGCGTAGCCCCTGTAGCGACGGACTTTACCATCCTAGGTAGGATGAGTGTTTCTCCATCTAGTGTTTCCTCTAGAGAGCTCTGACAAAATATCCACACTTGCACTCAGACCAGTTAAGTCAGGATCTGGGCTTGGAGTGGGAACCAAGCCAAAGAAGGGTTTTAAAGTCCCCAGGTGATTTTTACGTGCAGCCAGGTTTAAGAATGGCTCAGGCTCGATTCTGAAGGGCAGGTGATAACTATTCTCTTCTTGAAACTCCTCAGTGCCTTATATCACTCTTTTACAAGTTTTTTGAAGTTTTTCATGATATCCTACCAACATCTGGTGTTCTCTTATTCTTCTAGCACCTCACGTGGCCCTAGGTTTTTGTTTTGTTTTGTTAGCTTCTCTTCTTTTTGCTTCATTATTTTGTTTGTTCCATTCCCAGCCCCTCCTGCAGCTTCTCCATGTTTTGTTTTATTTTTTTAGATTTTATTTTTAAGTAATGTCTACACCCAACCTGGGGCTCAAACTCACAACCCAGAGATCAAAAGTCACATTCTCCGACTGAGCCAGCCAGGTGCCCCTCTTCACATTCTTTTAAAAGTACATTGGACAAAATCAGAAACTATACCTTACCCATTATTTCACTGGAGTGATATTTATTTCTGGTTGAATGTCATACTATCTCAGAATCATATTAATTTCTTTTCACAACACTTTTTTTCTTCACATATTTCATCATCTGATTTTTGTTAACAAGGCACTCAATTGCAAAAACCTGAGAAATCACACTCCAGGATGAAAAGTCCAAGATTTGGAAAAAGTTAAAGCACCAAATATCAAGTCCCATTTTTGGGTGAGAGGGACATCAGCCTTTCCCCAGGGCCATAACCTGATATGAAAATTAAAGGGGACATAAGCATGTCCATAGTAGTTTTAGTTCTAATTTAGCCAGGTGCCCCTCTAATTTCTTAGCTAATCCTTCACTGTCAAATTATAGCAGAAATGCTGCTTAGTGTAAGATGGAATTGGAAGACCAACACAAATGTTAGCCTCTCTCGATGAGATAGTATTTTGTTGTACCCATTTTACAGATTAGGCAACTGAGTCCTGGAAAGCTTAAGCAGGTTGCCAACAGTTGACTGCCCACATCCTCAACATACAATGAATCCTGGCTTTGGCTGGCTTTTTTGGAAACGTAAACCATTCCATGGCCACCAGCCCCTGATTCTGGGTACCTGACACCACATCAAAAACTGGAGCCTCAGAGACACCAGCACTTAGGCTTTACATGCCAAAGCATGCATCCAGCAAGAGTAGAGACTGCGTCTCCATGATGCACACACACACACAACATCGAAATGCACACGAAACATCAAACGTGACATTTTGGAGCCAACGAACTCTAGCAAACACTCCTGAGAACCCCTAGGGAAAAGCCATCGTTTTCTAAGAAATATATAAACTACAGAGCGCCCCTTGCAAGATGCCAGCTCTGTATGGTAGGAAATCTTTTCCAGAGAAAAAACCGAAAACAAGTTTAACTACAAGATTCCCTCCAGCAAGCGACAGAAAGGGAAAAAACAAAAACAAACAAACAAACAAACAAAAACACCCCTTCACATTCACAGTTTGAAGAGAAAGAAGGGAGTTAATGTTGTATGTCTGGTCTCCATAAAATGTCTGCCCAGTGAGAACCCAATGTGTGAACGGGGGAAAGGAAGGATTGAGCCCACGATGCTCTGAAATTCCAAAGGCGCTTGATCCTAAAGGAACACCGACGCGCCGCCCCCCTGGGGCCGCCGCCACGCCCAGGCCCCTGAAGGCCTCACCGCGGGGGCGGTCACTGCGCAGCGCACAAGGTCCCCGGGGCGGGAGAACTCTGGCCTCATCTCATTGTTTCGACCCAACAGTAAAGTGCATCTTCTCTTTCTCAAAAACGACCCAAGCTAACAGGGCTACGCGGGGTGCCTGGGCCCGAGGTTCTCTTCTTTGTGCATCCGTTTCCAAGCCACGCGCTAGAAACCGCGCGCTCCAGCCCCTTCCAGCAGTCGCCTGGGCTGTCGCCTCCTCGCGGCGCCAGCGCGCACCACCTCCAGACAAGGCGTGGCGACGCGCGTGGCGAAGCCCTCCGGCGGCCCCAACCCCAGCGCACCCGCCTCTCCCGCGTCGCGGCCACCCGGCTGCAAGCCCTCCTTGGTAGCCGAGTCGCCTGCAGGCCGCGCCGAGCCACAGATACTCACGTTTCCAGTTGTTTGGGGGAAGTGCGCGCACTCCCCGCGCCACCGATAAGAAGAGACAGCGCCGAGAGAAGCCTTTCAGGCAGCCAGAAGTGACGAGCAAGCGGCCAGCTGAAAGCCCCTCATTTTCTGCAAGCTCACTCAAAATGCTCCGCGGTGCCGCCAACGCAGCTGCCAGGTTTAATAACTATGTCAGACAGCCCCTCCCCCCATAAAGAGACACAAAGATGACAGGCTGGGGACTGAGGTCCGCCTGTTCAACCGCAGACACCCTGCCTCGGCCCCAGCGATGCCGCAACTGAAATGACTGTGCAGGGACCGACCAGGAGTGCCAGCCTTGACCAAGGAATTCTCCAAAAACCTCAGCTCTTTCCTAATCGCTCGGAGCGCAAATCTGATACTCTTCCCAACAGTATTTGTGAAACAAAACAAGAGGCGGGTGCCTTTCTAGTTAACCTAACCTGCGTCTCAAGTGTAAAGGAGACTTACGTAAAGGAACACGGCAAACCTCAGCCTTATTTAAACCAGATTTCTGGGCATTGGTAGGATATCGGCACCCTGCAAAGCCCACGCAGGAAGCTCATCGAAACTCTTTCCCTCACGTTTTAGTGGCTCACGCCAACGTTCCCGCCTCTCCGGAGAATTCTGGCCAACAGAACCTTACTGTCTGGGGGTGCTCCTTTGCAGATCCTCCTTGACCTGAACCATCTCCAACGCGCTGACAGCTCCTCGAGAGCGACTGGATTTTATCAGGCTGGAAGGAATTCGTAGTTCGGTTTTGCAAGTGAAATATCTCACCGAAAGTAGTGCTTTTTAAATATATGTATATGTAACCGGTACAGGGCGCACTGCAGTCAGCTAGCCACGCCCCCCACGGCCCCCACCCACCCGGGCCCCGCCCTGCCCCCAGGGCTCTTTTGGCGCAGCCTAGCCAGAGGCACCTGCCTCTATAGGGAGCGGTTTCCGTGGAAACTTGGGTGGAAGCTGGTTCTCCTTTCAGACTCGCTGTTACCCTGACAACTGCAACCTACCGCTAGGCAGTCCAGGAAGCATGTCAAAGGACGCCTGTTTTAAATCACAAATTCAGATTCACAAGGATAATAGGGCCAAAATAGGAGGACCGTGATATTTGGGAAAGGAGACCGAGCTGCGCAAGCCTGAATGCGGATGGGATTAATGAACAATGCAGACCCCGGGGTACTGCATCGTTCACCCCTCCCAACGCCAGCAAACAAATTTATACTTGGCTTTAGAATGAATTCCATCATTCCCTTCAGCATATTTACTTTTCTCTATTCTACTTAAGATACTATGTAGGGTTTTTTTTTGCACGGACTGAGTACTAGCTAGCTCCTAGTAGAAGGGAGGAGAGGCCCATAAAAGTGTGTGGTACAGGGGAGACTTCGTGGGAATCATATATGAGTGGGGATGGTCTCCTCCACAGAATTGTTCTGGTTATAACCTTGTACCACCAGGCTATATGAACACACGGTTGCAAAATTAAACTCATTATTTCAGGTGAAGTTTTAGGTGGGGAAAACGGGAAGGGTGGATGAGACTATCTGTATCCAAGTTCGTTAAAAATTTAAATGTTCATATGCCGTCTTGTTACTTTTGGATATGGACATTTTATACTCATCAAACCACAAATAGGTACTAAAAAAGTAAAATGAAATGAGGAAATGATCTTTGTACAAACCGTAACAGGATTGCATACAAATACATACCCTATATTGGTTTTGCCTTATCTTAAATTTTATATTTCATATCTGAGTTATTAAAAGCTTAAAATTAGTGGCATATTAAAATTAATGAAATTTTACTATACACATAATAATATATTAATTATTTCTGGCTTGAGACTGATATACTTATATTTTTATACATCTATATACTCATATATACAAATACATCCTTTTTATAGTCACAAATGTATTTGTGTTCCATATGCATCCAATTTCCATAAAGGAAATGATATTTCCATATTTTAAGGAAACAGTTTATGTAAAAGAACAGATACAGGAAATTTTGCCATAAAGCAAAGACTTTTGTCAAGAAGAACCATCTAATTTGTGTGTTTTGAAAATCCACATTTTGTATCCTGAATCTGCTTTGAAGCACATAATTTTGTAATCGTGTGACACAGATGTTTGTTTGCCAATGATGATCTCTAAAAGAAAACTGTGTATACCCAGCTTTAGAATGGCCACCTCCCTCACCTAATACATTTCAAATTTGAAAGAATAAAAAGTATTTGGGTTCCTGGGTGGCTCAGTCGATTAAGCATCTGACTCTTGATTTCAGCTCAGGTTAAGATCTCATGGCTTCATGAATTTGAGCCCTGCGTCCGTCTCTGTGCATTGTCAGCGTGGAACCTGCTTGGGATTCTCCCTCTCTCCCTCTCTCTCTCAAAATAAATAAATAAACTTTTTTAAAAAGTATTAAGCAGATTATCTTCACTTCTAACAAAAATTAAGAGAGAATTATAGGAGCACCCAGGTGGCTCAGTTGGTTAAGCGTCTGACTTGAACTTGGCATAATCTCTTAGTTTGTGGGTTCGAGCCCTGTATTGGGCTCAGAGCCTAGAGCCTGCTTTGGATTCTGTGTCTCCTTCTCTCTCCGCCCCTCTGCTGCTTGTGCTCGTTCTCTCCCCAAAATAAATAAACATTAAAAAAAATGTTTTTAAGTGAGCATTGTAGAAAACAGAAGAATGGGGGTAAAGAGGTTAAAAAACACTAAGCAAAACAATCCTTTGAAGTATCTTTACAAGGAATAATTAAGATCAAGATGACTATATTTAGAATATTGTATTAACTGGTAATATGAAATGAGATTCAAAACAATAAATAGGTATGATTCTCATCTTTTTCAAAACTACGTGTTGTGTGCACTTGTACATAAGACAATCATGAGTCAGGGGATTGTCTTCCCCTTCCACAACAGCTGTTCCCAGTGAAAGCAACATTGTAGAATGCTCAAGAGAGTAGGTTCAACATCGGGTAGACCTGGTATAAGACTCTGGTGATACTTTAAGGCTATGTGTGTCTTTTCATTTAAAAAAAATGGGGGGCTAATAATAACACCTTCCTCATAAGGTAGTTGGGAGGATTCAGTGGGATAGGTCCTGAAGAATAGAAGAATGTGTTCATTCTATCAAATACATTAATCCCAATTTGGGGGCTATTTTTTCCAGGCTAAATTAGACATTATCATTATCATTATATGTGTACAGAATTATTTATATCTGTCCACAGTTTTTACTGAAATTCCTTATCATTCCTTTTTGGTCTCAGAACCTTCTTCAGGAATTGTTCTCCTTTTCCTTAAAGTATATCCCTAAGAAGATTCAAAGTGATGGTTTTGTCACTGAAATCTCCTGGTTTGGGTTTGATAATATCTTTATTTTGGTTTTGTTCTTGAGATATATTTTCATGCCATATAATTTTAGGTTCATGGTTATCTTCAATTGGCACTTTGAAGATATCATTCATCTGTCTTCTAGCTTTGTTGTTGCTGTTGAGTAATCAGATGTCTTGTAATTGTTACTTTTTTTTCTATGTAATCTGTCAACTTTGAAAGTTTTTCTCGTTATGCTTTTATTCCATTATCTTACCTCTTTAAAAATATTAAACACACTTCATATTCTGTATGCAATCATTACAGTATTAATAGTCTTTACAGGTTTATCCCAGAAGTTCACAGTCTCAGATGATCTTCCTCACCACCTTGTTTATTCAGTGCTTTTCATTTATGGTGAATTTGTGTCTTTGGAACTCTATCAGTGGGACCTCTTTGAGACTTGCATTATAGAGCAATGAGCAGGTAGGTGAATCCGGGAGGTGGGGGCGCTTCTAACATAGAGCCACTTTCAAATAAATTTTAGGTTTTAAGTCTTCAGGTCCCTCTACATTACATTCTCTACAAGATATAAATTTCAGCTCAAACACTTGCGGGCGAAAGCCCAAAGCTGGGACTACGTCAGGGAGACTTTTCTGTACTCTGCCCCACACCGAGGCTGAGATAGGTAACATCTCATGCGGGCGAGTTGTTTTCTTGCAGGACCATTGTTTTGGTTTTCCAGGGGTTCTAGCCTTCCATCCAGCTCAAGCCACATGCTTTTTATCTCCTGCCCTGAGTGTGACTCATTTAAACTCAGACTCCAGGGTTGGCAGGCACCTCCTTTCCTCCATTCCCTCTCAGCAAAGGCCTCCTCCACCTTTGCTTCCCCTACAACCGAGCTTTCTCATAGTTTTGCCTTCTGTTCCCTTTACTTTGCCACCAGCCTGGTCATGTTTTGAAAGTATATGACAAACAATACCATTTTAAAATGGGCAAAAGAGGGCCGCCTGGGTGACTTAGTTAAGTATCCAACTTCAGCTCAGGTCATGATCTCATGGTTTGTGGGTTCGAGCCCCGTGTCAGGCTCTGTGCTGACAGCTCAGAGCCTGAAGCCTGCTTTGGGCTCTGTGTCTCCCTCTTTCTCTGCCTCTCCCCAGCTCACTCTCTCTCTCTCAAAAATAAACATTAAAATTTTTTTGGTTAAAATGGGCAAAAGATTTGGACAGACATTTCATTAAAGAAGATATATGGATAGCAAAAAAAAAAAAAACTTAGAAAAGATGGTTAATAGTTTAGACACTAGGGAAATGCAAATTAAAACCACAAGGAAATACCACTCACAAGAATGGCTCAAAAGTGGAAACGACTGCCAATATCAAGTATTGGCAATACTGCGAAACAACTGGAATTCTCATACATTGTTGGTGGAAGTGTAAAAATGGTGTAGTCGCTTTGGGAAACAATTGAGTGGTTAATTATGAAGGTAAACATACATATACCATTTCTATTTCTTTTCTACTGTTGTAACAAGTTATCACAAATTTAGTGGCTTAAAACTACATTCCTTTCTTAGCTCATACTTCTGAAGGCCGGGAATGTGAAACAATGTGGCTGGGTTGTCTGCTCTGGTATCACAAGACTGAGGTCAAGGTGTTGGTCAGGCTGAGTCCTCTTCTGGAGGCTCAAGGATGAAGTCTGCTTCCGGGCTCATTCAGGCGGTGGGCAGAATTCAGTTCCTTGTGAGGTTTCCATCTCCTTGCTAGCTGTCTGCTGTAGACACCTCTCAGCTCTTTGAGGGGGTCTCCCTCCCTTCTTAGGAGCCCCCTCCATAATCAAGCCAGTAAGGAGACATTGAACCACCCTGCGCTTCACATCGTTCTGACTTCCTTTCTGGTCTACCAGTTTTGAAGGGTACGTGTGATTAGATTAGGCCCAGCCAGACAATCTCCCTTTGCCATGGAAGGTAACATAATCATGAGAGTGGTATCTCATGATACTCACCTGCTCCACTCACACTCGAAGGGGAGAGGGTTATGCAAGGGTGAAGGTCCTTGGAGATCATTTCTAGAATCCTGCTTACCACACCGTATGATACAACCATTTCTTTCCTAGGTATTTACCCAAAAGAAATGAAAATGTATGTCTACCGAAAGACTTCTAGGTGAGAGCACCTGGGTGACTCAGTTGGTTAGGCCACCGACTTCAGCTCAGGTCATGATCTCACAGTTCGTGAGTTCAACCCCTGTGTCAGGCTCTGTGCTGACAGTTCAGAGCCTGGAGCCTCCTTCAGATTCTGTGTCTCCCTCTCTGCTCCTCCCCCATTCATGCTCTCTCTCTCTTTGGCTCTCAAAAATAAATCAACGTTAAAAATTTTTTTAAAATAAACTTTAAAATTTTTAAAAAGACTTATAGGTGAATATTTATAGCCACTCTATTCACAATAGCTCAAAACCAAAAATAACTCAAATTTCCATCAACTGGTAAATTAATAAAACAAAATGTGGAATACCAATTATCAGTAGAAAGAGACAAACTCCTGACAAGCACGACAACATGGAAACATCTCAAAAGCCTGATGCTAAGTGAGAACTTAACACACACAAAAAATATATACTGTGTACTTTCACTTACATGACATCCTAGAAAAGGCAAAACTATAGTAACGGGAGGAGGATCAATGGCTTGCAAGGATCGTGGGGCGGGGGGGAGGGGGCGCTCTCTGTAGTGTTGCCATAAGCATCTTTGCTGCAAGCATTTTGACCCTAAACATTTTCATTGCATAATTAATTGACTGTAAGGCAAGTTTGCCATGAAAGATAAGAAAATAACTGATTGACATCTGGGTTTCACTTCTCCACTGATGCAGTACTCCCATTTTTATATTACATAAATCCTAGCCCTTATAATCATTCATACAGTGGTGCAAAGTTTTAAACCCACATTTCCCGTAGGACTTTTGAATGTCTATCAATGGCCATGTGACCATGTGCCAAGAACAAACAACAGTAGAAAGCTTTCACGAAGCAATACAAAGCTCAGTACAAGTACACATCCTAGTATTTCGAAACTGATACTTCTTTTAATAAAGGAAGAAATTTAGGGTGAAAAAATAAAAAGTGTCATGCTGAACAAGGAGCGGAATCAACAAGCAAAAAAAAAAAAAGGATAACACTATGAACAAAAGATTTTGAGAATGAGTGCTAAGGTACGATCCACAAAAGAAAATCAGTTATTTGCATAGTTTGGTCATGAATCTATGCACATTTTTCATGTCAAATATTTTGTATTTTGCAATACAGTTTTATAATTTTGCTATTCATTTTCATGTTTCCTTAGATCCTTTTTAAGGAGTGTCCCTTTTTATTTTTTGTGGCAGATTTGCTTTCTTGCCAATTAGTTGTGCAGTGAAAATGCTTGTGGTGAGAAAGATGTATGGAAAATATAGGGTATGGACCCAGCACAGGGTGGGGAGTGGGAGGCACTGACTGCAAAGGGGCACAAGGGCACTTTGTGGGGTGATGGAAATGTGCTGCATCACAACTGTGCTGTGGCTACATGACTGTATGTATTCGTCAGCATTCATTGAACTGTACAGTTAAAATCAGTGCATTTCAGGGGCGCCTGTGTGGCTCAGTCAGTTAAGCATCCGACCTTGGCTCAGGTCATGATCTCACAGTTCGTGGGTTCGAGCCCTGCATCGTGCTCTGTGCTGACAGCTCAGAGCCTGGATCCTGCTTCAGATTCTGTGTCTTCTTCTCTCTTCCCCTCCCCCACTTGACTCTGTCTCTCTCTCTCTCAAAAATAAATAAATATTCAAAAGATGTTTTGAAATCAGTGCGTTTCATTATATGTAAATTGCGCCTTACCTGATAAAAAAAGAAGATTGTGGGTTTTTTTTTAAGGCTTAGTTATTTATTTTGAGGGAGAGAAGTTGGAGGAAGGGCAGAAAGAGAGGGAGAGAGAGAATTCCAAGCAGCCTCCGCGCTCTCAGTGCAGAGCCTGAGGCTGGACTCCAACCGATGAACCAAGAGATCATGGCCTGAGCCAAACATCTGAAGAATCAGATGTTTAACCAACTAAGCCACCCAGGCGCCCCTGAGGACTGTGGTTTTTATATTTAGTTTCTCTACAATTTAATCCACAAAGTTTATCTAAGACTTTCTTAATAGATCTAAATATGCCGCTGTGATTTAATTCATAGTCCGTACAAATGGAATTGCACAGTCATTTGATCATTGTCTCCTCTGTGCTTGCCTGTAAACTCCATGTGGACAGGTCATGTCTGTGTTTACCACTGTATCCCCGTACTGACCCATAGTGAGTCAATTTTGACAAATATTTGTTGAATAAATGAATAGCTGTATCCCCGTACTGACCCATAGTGAGACAATATTTGACAAATATTTGTTGAATAAATGAATAGCTTCCCCCCAACCCCGAGCAATTCCAGGCATGGAAAATCTGATTATATATTTTTCCTCTGCTTCAATTCTATTACTAAAACCTTTCCTAACTATAATTGATAGTTGGAGTTAGAGACCTTTCATTTAGCCTCATTATGTTATAGAAACCACATACCCTGATGGCTGCTGTCTGGGCTGGAAACTGGGGTGCATCTGGTGTCACCATCTGAGCTGAGGGAGGAGGAACACAGCCACTGAGGTCTAGTCTGGCTGGCCCTGCTGGCTGCCCAGTCTCCTGTCTTCTTCTGTCACTGCAAACTGATCACCCTATTTCACTCCAAGGACTAAATTCACAGTTTTCCTTTCAAGGCACACTTGATTCATCTAAACATTAAAAACATATATTAGTATTGTCCTTTGGGATTAAGCAACATCCTTTGGGATTAAGTGAGACATTAACAGAAGCCAAATACTGCAGAGCCCTTTGGACTGGAGCCAACAGTACCTTCAGAAGGGACTCCTCCCCCGCCCCCTTAGGCACCAGACATTTCTCTGTTTAGGTAACTAATTAGGCCCTCCATTCATTTGACCTTGGCCTTCAGTTACTTTTCTGTAAATGTCACACCTCCTTCCAGGTCAATACTAAGGTGCAAACCTGCCAAGTGCTAAAATCTTCCTGATTGTTTCAACAGGAAAAAAAAATCACATAAGAGATAGGCATTTCTTTTGCCTTTGTTCTTAGCATACAAATTTGTAAGCACAAATCATGTGAATCTGACGGTCTCTCTTAAAAATATGATATAGCACACATTTACTACTGGCTGCCAAGCATCTCTTCCCTCTGTTGGCAACAGGACCTCACATTCCCAGAGGAAATTTGATTTGGGTGGGATTGACCTCCCCACAAGTTCCAGGAGTGGGCCCTGGTAGACTTAAAGCAGCTGGCACACCCGCCTGTGCTCACAAGTCACCTGGATTGGCTTGGAGATGGGCACTAACACAATCATAGCAAACAAGATATTTGCTGAGGATCATGAAAAAAAAAAAGCTTTCTTTCCCTTTTAATGGTCTGGGAGAAGAAGCCATTCCTTTTACTCTGGATGATGTGGTATAAGGATGTGAATTTTGGACCTGTCACAGCCATTTTTCCAGTAAAGGAGCCCCCAGAGCTCCCTTTGGGGCTACCTTGTGAACTGAAGATAAAGGCAACCCCATATAGGACAATGTGGGGAGGAGAGAACCCTGGCCTCGGAGGCATCGTTTGAGCAGCTGGATGCTCAAAAAATCAGTGCCAGCTACTTTAAGTCTACCAGGGCCCACTCCTGGAACTTGTGGGGAGGTCAATCCCACCCAAATCAAATTTCCTCTGGAAATGTGAGGTCCTGTTGCCAACAGAGGGAAGAGATGCTTGGTAGCCAGTAGTAAATGTGTGCTATATCATATTTTTAAGAGAGACCGTCAGATTCACATGATTTGTGCTTACAGATTTGTATGCTAAGAACAAAGGCAAAAGAAAAGGCTCACCTGAAATCAGTGCCTCTAGATTGTCAGTTACCACTGAATTGATACAATCCCTTTGTCTTAGAAGGCAGCTTTGTTTCAGCTTCTTGTCGTTTGCAATAAAAAATAAATGTGATGCTTAGCCTAAAGATTTTCAGATTGAAACTACGGTGCCATTTAGACATCACCTAAAAGTTCCATTCTGCCTACCTTTTCATAGACTTTTCACATAAATTTCACATCCACTTTTCAAGATTTTAGAATTGAAAATCTTGACATCCAGATACCAAGTTGACTGCTGCTGCATGTCCTGACACTCAGTAATTCCCACGGACCTGATCTTCGTAAGGCTTTTCTATGGCTATTTGGCATAGGATATCAGTGCAAATTCTTGAATCAATGCCCTAGAAAAGGCCAAGCAAGGAAGAAACTGGAGAAACAAAAGAAAAGAGGTAACTGTTGCCTCTTGAGAAGGCAGAATCCTCAAAATGGATGTAGCAATTCTGGAGAACAGCATACATCACAGTTTCAATCAAAGACAGATCCTCAGAATCTGATTTGCCACCTTGACCTTAAAACGTTCATTAGCAATTTGAATATAAAGAAAATTAAAATCATTTACTGAACAAATGTAAGTTTATTTTTTCCATTTTATGCTTCTCCAATGACAACAGTTGACATTTATTGAGAGCTTCCTATACATCAGGCACTGTGACGTGCATTAGCTCATTCACTCCTTGAGTAAACCTCCGGAGGCTGCAATTCCATTTTACAGACGAAGGCACTGAGGGCCAGAGAGGTTAAATAAGAGATCACACAGCACGTGTGAGGCAGAGCTGGGACCCAAATCTGGGTCTGAAGCCAAAGTCTGTGTTCTTAACCAGTTCTCTGTATTCTTCTCAAGTCAAGCCTCCCACCGCCTCCAGTTGAAATCATATCAGAATTTCATCTAAACCACAGCCATTCATTCTCACCTTTCCCTGATACAACCTGCAAACACAAAACTTCTTTTTTTTTTTAAAGTCGGCTCCATACTCAAACTCACAACACTGAGATCAAGAGTTGGATAGTTGACCACTGAGCCACCCAGGCGCCCCACAAAACTCTTTGTAAGAACCATCCTCCACCCGTTGTCTCTCAGGGCAGGGCACAAAGGAGAGGGGAGAAACCTTGCAGCGGTGGGGAAGTTGACTGTGGGGGAGATTCTCCATTTGTTCTCCCGCCCCATCCGTCCAAGTCCTGTGCACTCTCTGCCTGAAACCTCCCATCTCAGACCAAAGGGAATGGCTGCTTCCGGAGAAGCTCAGAACCCTGTCGCCTACTGGTCTGCGCCGGCGCTGACCACCGCGACTGTGCACCTACTGTGTGCAAAACACTCTTTCTTTGTGTCCTTGCCACATACTTTCCATTGCAGTGCAGACTATTATCATTACCACAGCCCCAAAAGTGCATAACATGGGCCCAATATATTGAATGTCAGTTACATTTATTTTATTTTTTGAAATAGAAAAAAGAAAGGAAAAGAAAAAAATTAGGTCCTGCAGCGTGCTCCGCTCCCGCGAGGGGGACTGGCATGTGCGAAGCCCCTCCTCCAGGCACTCCCCGCAAGGCTTTTATTTTAGCCCGCCCACGCTCTGGGAGGCAGGGATCTAATTCCCATTTTACAGTTGAAGAGACAGATGGGACTTGGCTAAGGGCACACAGCAGTGATGAAGCAAGGCCTTGAACCGGCCTGTCCAGCCCCAAAGCTCAGGATCGTGCACTGGGCCCCACCTGAGGGAAGAGCAAGAACTGGGGGCTGGAGGAGGCGGGGAGCGGGCTCGGAGGATGAGAAGGACTGCGGTACCAAAGGCTCCTGGGCTGCACACTGAAGCAAGAATCAAGGCCCCGCAGGACACCTAATCAAAGGCTAAGGGACACCTGTCCTTCCCCAAGAGGGAAGGAGGTAGGGAACGAGAGGAGTGGCAGAGGTCCTGAAGCAAAATCTAACTCATTTTCCCTCCACTCTGCCCCCAAACAACCACCGCCCTCGATGGAACTAAATCAGCATAAGTCTGGCGAGGGCTGGGGTCCGGAGGCCTGCAACCCCGATCTCACTGCTTGCTGAGTGGGCAGCCTGCTTCCCACTGCGGGGTCCCTTCCCCTGAATCCCTGTTAAAGCGCAGTTCAACCTCGGTTCCTTCTCCTCTCTCTCTACATGAGTTTATGACATTTTGTTGAGCAAAATTTCATCCTTGATCGCCCGTCTCCAACAACCACCACAACAAAACAATGTGCCGTTAGAGACGCATGGTGGTGATGGTTGCACAATGTGAATGTCCTTAGTGCCAGGGGCCTGCACGCTTCAACATGGCTAAAAGGGCAAATCTTACGTATGTATATTTTAAACATGATTTTAAAAATAACAGAGTTGAAGGGGAAGGGGGAGGGGGAAAAGAGGTGGTGGGGATGCAGGAGGGCACTTATGGGGAAGAGCACTGGGTGTTGTATGGAAACCAATTTGACAATAAACTATTTAGGTAGTTGACAGGGATTAGGCATAGCAGGGAGAGAAGTGGATGTGGTCAATAAAAGGAGTAGTAGGAAGGGACTTATGATTGTGGACAGTTCTGTGCCTTCATTGTGGCAGTGGTTACATGAGAAGTACGTAACACAACTGCACAGAACCGCACTCCCCCCCCCAAAGGTATATATATGTAAAACTGGAGAAACGTCAATAAGCCCTGTAGACCTCAATATCAGTTTCGTGGTTTTGATATTGTGCTATAATTATGCCTTATATTACTATTGGTCCCAAAGCACAGGACCTCTCTATACATGGTCTGCAACTTCCTGTGAATCTATAATTATAGCAAAATAAAGGTTTTTCAAAAACAAAAAACAAAAACGAAAAATAAAAAATAAACATGATTTAAAATGTGCTTACCAAAAATCCTCACTGACTTGGGGCGCCTGGCTGGCTCAGTGAGGAGAGAGTGTGACTTGATCTCGGGCTTATGAGTTCAAGCCCCACGTGGGGTGTGGAAATTACTTAAATAAAACGAAAAACAAAAACAAAAATAATGCTGACTTATATTGAGGCCCTGTGACTTTATGGCCACACCTAAACATTGAGAGCCTAAGCTTTTAATTGTCCCCTGCCCAATGTCCCCTGCCCACCACTCCCTCCCTGAGCCCCCTCTGTACTGTCTGTATTCAAACAAGCTGGGGCCAGTCCTGTGGCCGCTGCTCCCTAGGGAACCCTGGTGCCCGTGTCTGCAATTTTAGACATAATGTAAATCAAGGCTTAGCATTCACTGACCTGCAAATGCACAGTGGGGACGCTGAGCTGCTAGAAACATGGGTATTTCTAGGGCAGATACTGGACATAAAATCACTCCCTCTGCAGATGGTGAAAGCAATGACTTTTTTGCATTCTCTTGGCACATGGTAAGAGACAACCCTGGGAGTAGAGGCAGAGGCCTCCTTTCAGACTGTATGTTTTATGGCATCTGGGTTTTCTTTGTTTTTTCTTCAATTCATTGGGTATAAGAGTGATCCCTCCCTGGAGCACCTGGGTACCTCAGTTAGTTAAGCACCTGACTCTTGCTTTCAGCCAAAGGTCATGATCTCACAGTCTGACTGAGATAAAGCCCCTGGTCCAGTCAGGCTCTGTGCTGACAGGGCGGAGCCTGCTTGGGATTCTCTCTCTCCCTCTCTCTGCTGCTTTCCCCTGCTTTCTGGCTCCCACCCCCGGTCTGCTCCTCCCCTGCTTGCTCTTCCTCAAAATAAACATACAAACTTAAAAAAGATGACCCTTCCCTGCCTATATTTGCACTTACTGGTTTGTAAAATTCAGAAATTGCCTTGAAATAAGAAGAGTACTAAAGTGGTATGGATATTATTCTGTGTAATAGATAAATTCCCAAAGGGTAGGGGAGAAAATCAATTGTTGAACACAATAATAACAGCTAATATTTACGGGGTGTTTCTCTGTACCAGGCACTGGGCTAATTTTTTTTTTTCCAGGCTTTATCTTGGGGAATCATCACGGCAGCTCAATGAAGCAGGCTCATGGCACAAATGAGGAAGTTCGGCACAAAGAGATTATTTGGCTCACCCCAGATCCCAGTGGATACAAATGGCAAAGCCAGACTTGAGCTCAGGGGGCCTAATATCTGAGCCTCTACATGCTCTTTCTTATTATAAAAGAACAATGGACCCTGTTCTGTAAAAGGTTTTTGATAAATCCTTTCCAGGAGAAGAGAAAGACTCAGTACTGGAGACAGTCCTACCACTGTGTGTGTTCAGAGAGTTACTTATCAGATTCTAAGCTAACACACTTTCATAGAGTCCACCCAAGGCATTTTCTGGCACATAGAACATTTGACTGTCACAGCAAACGATCACAATATGGTAATTTGTAGAATCTGGAAGAGGTGTGTATATTTTATGCTTTGTAGAAAATAAGAGACATGAGTGTTTCTGCTACCAAAGGCTTTTGGTCTTTTTTTTTAATGTTTTATTTATTTTTGATACAGAGAGAGACAGAGCATGAGAGGGGGAGGGGCAAAGAGAGAAGGAGACACAGAACCAGAAGCAGGCTCCAGGCTCTGAGCTAGCTGTCAGCACAGCCTGACACGGGGCTCGAACCCACAAACGTGAGATCTGACCTGAACCAAAGCTGGAGGCTTAACTGACTGAGCCACCCAGGCGCCCCCAAAGGCTTTTGTTTAGAAGAAGAAAAGAGGCACTTAGCCCTCTGAGTCATAGAAGCTTCTGTCATTGCAGATAAGCCTGCAGCCACCAACCAGATCCCACAGGCCGGGGTGGGCGGCCCCTCTGTTCAGATAAGGGCAGCACATGACCACAGCAGGGGAGGGCAGAGGTGGACGTCAGGGTCTGGAGCTAACACGAGTGTGTGGTGCTTTCTGCCTTCCAACCAAGGCCAGCCTTTGCTGTTTCCCAGGAACACCTGATCCCATGTTTGTGGTCAGTGATTCTTGGCTAGAACTGGACAGGAAGTTGTTGGAGGGCAGATGCTGTGGAATCTGGGGCCAGACTCCCATAACCTGGGGAGCAGTTTCTGCCGTGGGGAGACTTTCGGCTGCTTTGGCAGAAGAAGCAGCTGCTAATGCTATGCGCTCAGGGCTTGTTCTAACCCTTACCCTCCCACACCGGTTCTCATTCCTGAAGTGCTCACACCCAACACATCAGACTGAAGAATCCCTGACGATAAACACCTGCCTGCCTGCCATGTCTCGGTCTACACTCTGCCCCTGAATCCATGGGAAAAACAAAAACAAAAACAAACAAACAAAACAACCAACAATAAACATCCTAAAAAGTTCAATAATGGTAGGAAATCTTCCCTTCCTTCTGTCTCCTACTGAAACAGTTTTAAAAATAGTATAGATCTCCCCTGAGAGATATTAAATAGAATTTGATTTAGAAAAATTCAGATTTTCAGACACACGGCAGTTCTTTATCAGTAATTTGGTAAGTCTGATGCCAGGCTGACACCACACTCTGTCTAGCAGTTGCCTGAACCGCCTGAGAGTCATTTGCAATTTTATGACCTCAGTGTTGGGGGGGCAGGTGGAGAGGATGGGGGACATGAGAAAGGAGAAGCCAGGAGAAGCCGTGTTTAGAGAGTGTCAGCCTCAGCAGATACCCAGCAGGCGATTAGATGGCTCTGAGAGACCGTCCATATGGGTAGGGAAGGCGGGGACCAGCTTCATCACTTTGCAGTTCCCGACTCCTCTCAGATGGCAGCAGCTACATTCCCCCCCCCCCCCCCCCGACAGCAGGACATGGAAGTAGGTGCTGGAAGATAGGAGCCAGGCTCTAAGGGACTTCTGGTGGCGCTACTGACCAGAATATAGCTCCTAGAGCCCAGGCGGACAAGCTTCCTAGATTAAGCCCCAGATTAATGGAATGTCTCTCCCTTTCTAACATAGCCCAGGCTCTCTTATTCTGTCTGCGTCAAGAGTGCAAGTGGGTCATTTTCTCTAAAACCCGTGTAAAAATCCCCCTGCTCTTCCCAACCTGGTGGAACCAGGGGGCCTTGGGGGACACAATTAAAGTTTAACAACATAAAACTCCCATTATTGTTCCCCTAACACAAAATCTATTTTCATAGTTGCCTATTCCATTCCCACCTTTACCAAATGCATATCCTTTTTTTTTTTAATTTCAGGAATAGAATTCAACGATTCATCACTTACACACAGCACCCAGTGCTCTTCCCAACAAGTACCCTCCTTACTGTCCCTCACCCCTTTAGCCCTTCTCTTACCCAACACCCTACCAGCAACCCTCAGTTTGTTGGTGTCTATATTTAAGACTCTCTTATGGTTTGTTCCCCTCTCTGTTTTTATCTTATTTTTGCTTCCCTTCCTTCATGTTCATTTGTTTTGTATCTTAAATTCCACATATGAGTGAAATCATATGGTATTTGTTTTTCTCTGACTGCCTTATTTCGCTTAGCATAATACACTCTAGTTCCATTCATGTTGTTGCAAATGGCAAGATTTCCGTCTTTCTGATCACCAAGTAATATTCCATTGTATATATACACCACATCGCCCTTATCCATTCACCAGTCGGTGGACATTTGGGCTCTTTCCATTCTTTGGTTATTGTCAATAGTCCTTCTAATAAACATTGGGGTGCATGTGCCCCTTTGAAACAGCACTCCTGTATCCTTTGGATAAATACCTAGTAATGCAATTGCTGGGCAATAGGGTAGTTCTATTTTTAAGTTTTTGAGGAACCTCCATCCTGTTTTCCAGGGTGGCTGCACCAGTTTGCATTTCACCAGCAGTGCAAGAGGGGTCCTCTTTCTCTGCATCCTCACCAACATCTGTTGTGCCGGAGTTGTTAATTTTAGCCATTCTGACAGGTGTGAGGTGGTATCTCATTGATTTGTATTTTCCCTGATGATGAGTGATGTTGAACATATTTTCATGTGTCTGTTAGCCACCTGGATGTCTTCTTTGGAAAAGTGTCTATTGATGTCTTTTGCCCATTTCTTCACTGGATTATTTGTTTTCTGGGTGTTGTGTTTGATAAGTTTTTTATAGATTTTTGTTACTAACTCTTTATCTGATATGTCACTTGCAAATATCTTCTCCCTTTCTATCAGTTGCCTTTTAGTTTTGCTGATTGTGTCCATCGCTGTGCAGAAGGTTTTTATTTTGATAAGGTCCCAATAGTTCACTTTTGCTTTTGTTTCCCTTGCCTCTGGAGACATGTCAAGTAAGAAGTTGCTGCAGCCGAAGTCAAAGAGGTGGTTGCCTGTGTTCTCCTCTAGGATTTTGGTGGCTTCCTGCCTTACATTCAGGTCTTTCATCCATTTTGAATTTATTTTTGTGTGTGGTTGTAAGAAAGTGGTCCAGGTTAATTCTTCTGCATGTCGCTGTCCAGTTTTCTCAACACCATTTGCTGAAGAGATTGTCCTTTTTTTTTCCAATGGATAGTCTTCCCTGCTTTGTCAAAGATTCATTGGCCCTACATTTGTGGGTCCATTTCTGGATTCTCTATTCTGTTCCATTGATCTATGTGTCTGTTCTTGTGCCAGTACTATAGTGTCTTGATGACTGCAGCTTTGTAATACAGCTTCTGGAATTGTGATGCCTCCTGCTTTGGTGTTCTTTTTCAGGTTTTCTTTGGCTATTTGGGGGTCTTTTCTGGTTCCATACAAATTTTAAGATTGTTTGTTCTAGCTCTGTGAAGAATGCTGGTGGCATTTTGATAGAGATTGTATGGAAAAAGTAGATTGCTTTGGGTAGTATCGACATTTTCACAATATTTGTTCTTCCAATCCATGAGCATGGAATGTTCTTCATTTTTTTGGTGCCTTCTTCAATTTCTTTCATAAGCTTTTTATAGTTTTCAGTGTATTCTTCATTCCTTTGGTAAGGTTTATACCTAGGTATTTTATAGGTTTTGGTACAATTGTAAATGGGATTGATTCCTTGACTTCTCTTTCTGCTGCTTCATCATTGGTGTATAGAAATACAACTAATTTCTGTACATTGATTTTATATCCTGCGACTTTGCTGAATTCATGGATCAGTTCTAGCAGTTTTTTAAGTTTTTTTAAGTTTTCCACATAAAGTATCATGTCATCTGTGAAGATTGAAAATCTGCCTTCCTCCTTGCCAATTTGGATGCCTTTTATTTCTTTGTGTTGTCTGATTGCTAGGACTTCCAATACTATGTTGAATAACAGTGGTGATAGTGGACATCCTTGTCATGTTCTTGACCTTGTGCTCAGATTTTCACCATTGAGGATGTTATTAGCAGTGGGTCTTTCATATATAGCCTTTATGATCTGAGGTATGATGCTTCTATCCCTATTTTCCTGAGGGTTTTTATCAAGAATGGATGCTGTATTTTGTCAAATGCTTTCTTTACATCTGTTGAGGGGATCTTTTATTAATGTGATATATCACATTGATTGATTTGCAGATATTGAGCCAAACCTGCATCCCAGAAATAAATCCCACTTGAACGTGGTGAATAATTCTTCTAATGTATTGTTGGATCCAGTTTGCTAGTGTCTTGTTGAGAATTTTTGTATCCATCTTCTTTGGGGAGATTGGTCTGTAGTTCTCCTTTTCAGTGAGATCTTTTTCTGGTTTTGGAATCATAATGCTGGCCTCATAGAATGAGTTTAGAAGTTTTGCTTCCATTTCTATTTTTTGGAACAGCTTCAAAATAATAGGTGTTAACTCTTCTTTAAATGTTTGGCAGAATTCCCCTGAAAAGCCACCTGGCCCTGGACTTTTGTTTGTTGGGAAAATTTTGATTACTGATTCAATTTCTTTAGTGGAAATAGGTCTGTTCAAATTTTCTATTTCTTCCTGTTTCATTTTTAGTTTATATGTTTCTAGGAATTTTTTCATTTCTTCCAGATTGCCCAATTTATTGGCATACAATTGCTCATAAAATTCTTTTATTATTGTTTGCATTTCTGTGGTGGTGGTGGTGATTCTCCTCTTTCATCCATGATTTTATTTATTTGGGTCCTTTCCTTTTTCTTTTTATCAATCTAACTAGGGCTTTATCAATTTTGTTAATTCTTTCAAAGAACCAGCTTCTGGTTTCATTGATTTGTTGTACTGTTTTTTATTTTTTATTTTGATATAATTGATTTCTGCTCTAATCTTTGTTATTTCCCTTTTCTGCTGGGTTTGGGCTATATTTGCTGTTCTTTTTCCAGCTCTTTCAGGTGTATGGTTAGGTTGTGTATTAGAGACCTTTCTTCCTTCTTTAGTAAGGCCTGGATTTCTATATACTTCCCTCTTATAACTGGCTTTGCTACATCCCATAGGTTTTGGGCTGTGGTGTTATCATTTCCACTGACTTCCAAGTACTTTTTAATGACCTCTTTAACTTCTTGGTTAGCCCATTCATTCTTTAGTAGGATGTTCTTTAGTCTCCAAGTATTTATTGTCTTTCCAAATATTTTCTTGTGGTTGATTTTGAGTTTCATAGCATTGTGGTTTGAAATATGCACAGTATGATCTCGATTTTTTTGTACTTGTTGAGGGCTTATTTGTGTTCCAGTATGTGATCTATTCTGGAGAATGTTCCATGTGCAGTGAAGAAGAATGTGCATTCTTCTGCTTTAGGATGAAAGTGTTCTGAATATATCTGTTAAATCCATCAGGTCCAGTGTGTCAAAGCCATTGCTTCCTTTTTGATTTTCTGCTTAGATGATCTGTCCATTGCTGTAAGTGGGATGTTGAAGTCCCCTACTATTATTGTATTATTATCAATGAGTTTATGTTATTATTGTATTATTATCAATGAGTTTATGTTTGTGATTTATATATTTGGTGTTTCACATTGGGGGCATAAATATTTACAATTGTTAGATCTTCTTGGTGTATAGACCCCTTAATTACAATATAATGCCCTTCTTCATCTCTTGTTACAGTCTTAAAGTCTAGTTTATCTGGTATAAGCATGGCTACTCTGGCTTTCTTTTGATGACCATTAGCATGATACATCATTCTCTATCCCCTTACTTTCAAATTGCAGGTGTCTTTAGGTCTAAAATGAACCTCTTGTAAGCAGCATATAGATAGATGGATCTTATTTTCTTATCCATTCTGATATCCTATGTCTTTTAATTGTAGCATTTCATCCATTGACATTTAGAGTGAGTACTCAAAGATATCAATTTAATGCCATTGTGTTGCCTGTTGAATTGGTGTTTCTGGTGATGTTCTCTGGTTCTTTCTAGTCTTTGTTGCTTTTGGTCTTTGTTTTGTTTTATCTTTTCTCCACTCAAAGGGTCCCCTTTAACATTTCTTGCAGGGCTGGTTTAGTGGTCATGAACTTCTTTAGTTTTTGTTTGTCTGGGAAAGTCTATATCTCTCCTATTTTGAATGACAGCCTTGTTGGATAAAGAATTCTTGGCTGCATACTTTTCCATTTCAGTACATAGAATATATCCTGCCACTCCTTTCCAGCCTGCCAAGGTTCTGTAGATAGGTCTGTCTTCCCTTATAGGTTAAGGACTTTTTTCCCCTTTGTTGCTTTCATAATTCTTTTGTGAATTTGAATATGATATGCCTTGGTGATGATTAGTTTTTTGTTGAATCTAATGGGAGTTCTCTGTGCTTCTTGGATTTTGATGTCTGCATCCTTCCCCATATTAGGAAAGTTTTCTGCTATAATTTCCTCATATAAACCTTCTTCCCCCTTTTCTCTCTCTTTATTTTCTGGGACTCCTATGATTCACATGTTATTCCTTTTTAATAAGTCACTGAATTTTCTAATTCTTGTATCATGATCTTTTGCCTGTATCTCCCTCTTTTTCTCTGTTTCATTATTCTCCATAATTTTATCTTCAAAATCCTTGATTTGCTGCTCTGCTTTGTCCATCCTTGCTGTCGTGACACTATGTGAGATTGCATCTCAGTTATACCATTTTTAATTTCATCCTGACTAGATTTTGTTTCTTTTATCTTCACGGAAAGGGATTCTAAGCTTTTTCAACCCCAGCTAGTATTCTTATTATCTTGGTTTTAACTTCTAATGCAGACATCTTGCTTATATCTGTGTTGATTAAGCCTCTAGCTGTCATTTCTTCCTGTTCTTTCTTTTGGGGTGGATTCCTTTGTTTTGTCATTTTGGAAGAAGGATAAATTAATAAAATAAACAATTAAACAATATCAAATAAAGGAAGATAGATCCTAGGTACGTTTTGGTCTGTTTGTTCAAAGAAGCTTGGCAGATAGAGAAAGAAGGGAAAGAATAGAAAAAATTAAGAAAAATCTTAAAAATTAAAAAATATATAATAAAATAGAATAAAATGAAATAAATAGAATTAAAATTTTTTAACTTAAATATAAAGTAGAAAAAATAAAAATAAAATTTTATCTTTCTGTATCCAAAAATGAGGAAAAAAAGAAAGAATATGGAAAAAAGAACAAAGAAAACAATTTAAGCAAAAACTGAAGCAAAGAAAATGAACAGGTAAATGAACCAGTAAACAAAAGAAATCCAATTGAGGTTTCATCAAGTTTCTCCCAGAACTGAAACTATGAAGCCTTCTATAGTCCGTTCACTAAGCAGGTGAAATGACTTATGCTGGTTTTCTAGGGGATGTGCTTGGAGGGCACAGTTGGGAAGTACTTGGTGTAACGGCTCCATTCTCCACTAGGTGGCACTGCTTAGCCTACTGGGGTGAATCAGTGTAGCATGCGTGCATGTGCACAGGAGAGATGGAAATGGCTTCACCAGTTCTGTGGCACAGAACTTCACCTCTCACTGACCCACAATCAAGCACCCCTCCTTTGTCTCAGGCCTCCATCTGCTCTTCACCTTTACCCTGTCAGTGTCCAAGTAGTTCACCTGCCAAGTAGCACCTCCCTCCAGAGTTTTATCTCAGATGGGGCTGTGTTTCAAAACCCTATGCTTCAGAGACTCCCTGTGGCTTGGACCCGTGCCCACTCTCTGGGGGAGGGTCTCACTGAGCAATGGCCAGATGCCAACTTGCCCAGAAAACATTCTTATGATCATGCAGTGGCAGAGGTTCAGAGATTAAGACAAACCACAACACACAGCCAGCACCAGATTTCATGCACGGTGGTGTCTTTGTCACAATACCAGCACACTAGGCTGTTCTTTGGGTTCTGCTGGGACCTTTGCCTGTAGGGAGGATGTATAGCCTCTACCAAATGCGCTCCAAGCATGGAAACCGCTTCTCCCCTTGTGGCACATGGACCCCGCAGACCCCATTGCCTGCTCCCGGGGATTCACCCTGCTTCGTCAGCAGAGCACTGCCAGGCATCGAGCTCTGGAACTTCAGACTCTGCGCTCCACTGTTTATAGAATCCTGGTGGTACTGAAATCCTCTCCTTTCTTCCCATCAGTGGTTTTGGGGAAGAGATTTCTTGTTCAGTCCCCTGCTAGTGTTTTCACTCTTTGCCTCTCTTTCTCTCCAGCTACTTTTGGGGGAGTGCTTTTCCTCTATGATCTCAAGGTGCTGCACTCTCCCGCTTTCTCTTTCTGTCCTCTCTGTGCAAAAACAGCTCCCTACTCTCCGTGGCTTTTCTCTCCCCCAGTTCATCTCTCCACACCGTGTACCCGCTGAATTCTGTGGCTCAGTTTTGCTGATTGTTTTGTTAATCCTCAGATAAATTTTCTAGGTGTTCAAAATGGTTTGGTGCTGATCTAGTTGATTTCAGGGACGAGACGAGCTCAGGGTCTCCATGCTGCTACCTTAACCACCTTCCACCAATAACACACTTTCAGGTTAGGACATAGAATACATGCAGTTTTATTTGTTGCCATAGGAATTCCTATTAACAGTTAGTTGCTTCTTTCTTTGCACTTTCCCTATAGCATATCACATAATCTATATTTTAATTCTAACAATTATTTCCATGCAACACCATTAACCTTTGTGTATCACTGTCCTCTATCCTTGGAAGAGCAAGAGCACATCGTATTTATCTTTATGTTTTTAGCATCCAGCCCTGTGTGCCTGGTATACAGTTGGCACTTGATAAATGCCTGTTGAGCAAGTGATTACAAGCACAATGCAATCAGAGCTGATTAGTCTAGACTGAGGTTATCTCTGTTCTGGGGGCTCTAAGTTTGTATTGAGTCCAGACTCCTTTGGATCCCAGTTAGCACATGGGAATAGATGGGAAATCCTGAAATTTTCAAAAAGCATGTCCCTAGTAAGTTCTCAGTAAGATGTAATCTACCAGCAAGATGCATAGTAGACAAGCAAAAGGACCAGAATAAAATGAGCCACAGCCTGACCTGGTGTGCCTCAGCTCTTGGTCAGAGGCCTTAGGTGGACCTGCTGGATCACTGGCTTTGAGGATTGCTGACTGCTACATGTGATGTGAAAGAACCCACAGGGCCCATAGCATTCAGCTCTAGTAATGGAGAACATATGCTATTTGAAATGACCAATAACCCTAACCTGAGTCTGCACTACACAGTTCAATGCAAATAGCAAAAATGAAAGGCAAATTAAATTTCGTTGTCAGTGAAATGGTCTGAAAGGAATTCTGGAAGGATGGAAGTGGTGATGGCGTAGTTTTATTTATTTATTTATTTATTTTATTTTATTTTAAAGTAAGCTCTGCACCCAACGTGGGGCTTGAACTCATGACCCTCAGATCAAGAGTCACATGCTCTACCGACTGAGCTGGCCAGGTACCCTGACAGCATAGTTTTTAAATCACACCAAACTCCCTCCTAAAAACAGACTGAACAACTAAGTATCAAAACTGAAAACCCATGGACAACCTTTACCATGAGACTGGAATTTAACCACCACAAATCCCAAACTACAACTAAATAAGAGCAAGCCACTAGCAGACACAAGACCTACATGGTAATCACTACCTGTGCAGGAGGAAGCAGAGCAGGGCAGTGAGGCCTCTGACAGAACTCTGAACAGAGGACCCAAAGTAGCCATCGGGTGTTCACTGGAACAGTTTGAAAGGAGCAGCTAAGACTGGAAGGGGCTTGTCCGGTCCGATGGTTGGTGAATACAGAGGTCCATCGTAAGCTCAGTCTAACTCCCAGCAACTCCCCAGAGCCCAGCTGAGCCCTCTTCGAGGCATAGAGTGCCACACGGAAGAGAAACGGTGCAGTCACACCGAGTGAGACATGGACAACAAAGGAAGATCTAGGTAAAAGTGTTAGAGGGAACAGAGCCAGACGATCTCAGGAAGCAAGTTCCACACACACACACACACACACACACACACACACACAATCGAAAAGCAAGAGGGAGCTCTATGAGGACAGAAAAGCTATCCTGCCTCCTTTAAAGTTAAGGAAAACTAATTTTGCTTGAAAATGAACTACAGAAAGTCTAATTCCATTTAAAGTTCTTAAGGAGAACTGCTAAACTATGGACATTGTAAGCATACTAGGAAAAAGTCCACATGAAAAGATAACAGCTATAATGTTCTCTTTCAAAATGAGCTAAAAGACATTAAGAAAATGATAGAGGGGTGCCTGGGTGGCTCAGTCGGTTAGGCATCTGTCCGACTTTGGCTCAAGTCATGATCCTGTGGTTTGTGAGTTCAAATCTGTGCTGATAGCTCAGAGCCTGGAGCATGGAGCCTGCTTCAAATTCTGTGTCTCACTCGCACTCTGCCTCTGTCTGTCTCTCTCTCAAAAATAAGCAAACATTTTTTAAAAATTTTAAGAAAGAAAGAAAACTGACTAGCTATTCTTTCAAGGGTGGAAATGTAGAAAAGGACAGGCATGTGATAAGATGCTCCACATCATTAGCTACTGAGGGAATGCAAATCAACACTACACCCCCTGAAAGGGCTACAGTCACAACAACAGGTAATATCCAGTGCTGGCAAGGGCTGGAGCCATTGGAGAAATTGGAACCATCATACACAGGTGGTGGGAATGTAAAATGGTGCAGCCACTTTGGGAAACAGACTGGCAGTTCCTCAAAAAGTAAAACATACAGTTACTATGTGATTCAGCATTTCTACTTCTAGGCATTAACTCAAGACAACCGAAAACATAGGTCCACACAAAAACTTGTACGTAAATATTCATAAAAGTGTTACTGGTAACAGCCAAAAAGTGAAAACAATGTACATGTCCATCAACTGATGAAAGCATAAACAAATTATGGTATATCCATATCATGGACTTTTATTTGGCCATAAAGAGGAATGAAGCTTTGAGACGTGATATAACATGGATAAACCTTGAAGACACTGTGCTGAGTGAGAAAACCATACACAAAAGACAACATATTGTATGATTTCATTTATATGAAATGTCCAGAATAGGGAGATCTATGAAGGCAGAGAGCATTCTATGGTTGCCTTAGGAGTTGAGGGGAAATGAAGAGTAATTGCTACTGGATATAGAGTTTCTTTTTGGGGTGAAAAAATGTTCTAACATTGTAATGATGGTTGCCAATTATGTGACTTTACTAAAAAATCATTGAATTGTATACTTTAAATAAATAAATGATATGAGAATTTTGCCTCAAAAAGCTCTTGTAGGGACACCTGGGTGGTGTAGTTGGTTAAGTGTCAGACTTCGGCTCAGGTCATGATCTCACGATTCATGGGTTCAAGCCCCGCATTGGACTCTGGGCTGACAGCTCAGAACCTGGAGCCTGCTTCAGATTCCGTGTCTCTCTCTCTTTCTCTGCTCCTTCCCTGATCTCACTCTATTGCTGTCTCTGTCTCTCTCAAAAATAAATAAACGTTAAAAAAAACCTCTTGTTCAAGAGAAGAAAATTACAAAAGACATAAAAGAACAATGTAAACCTGAGTTAAACTCAGAAATGAGATGACAGAATTCAGAAATAATTAAAAATAAAAAATCATTTCAGAAATGAGGACTTGACCTTCTAGAAGAACAGATTGAACAAAAACAAAACAAAATGCTTTAGAAACGGATGGTGAAAAGGAAGATATTCTTAAAAATAAAAAAGAAATGAAAGATATTTTAAAAATCCAAGAGAAAGTGGCAAATATTGGAAACAATGAAGATCCAGCATAAGCAGAGTATGAGTTTCTAAAGAAAAGATTCAAAGCAAGAGAAAGGAGCAAACACAGAAAACTGTAATTCAGAAAGCTTTCCTGCCGTAAAAACGATTAAGACTACCTATTGATATCTTGAATATTGACTCCAGACAGCCAACATCAAGAAACCATAAAAACCCTTGAGGAAAAAACAGGAAATAGCCTCCTAGGCCTCAATCGCAGCAATTTCTTCCTCGACACATCCCTAGAGACAAGGGAATCAAGAACAAAAATGAACTCCTGGGACCTCATCAGGATAAAAAGCTTCTGCAAGGCAAAGGAAACAATCAAAAAAACTAATAGGCAACCAACAGAATGGGAAAAGATAGTGGCAAATGGCATATCAGATAAAGGGCTAGTATCCAAAATATACAAGGAACTCACGAAACTCCATACACGAAAAATGAATGATCCAGTGAAGAAATGGGCAGAAGACCTGAATAGACACTTCTCCAAAGAGGACATCCAGATGGCCAACAGGCACATGAAACGATGCTCAGTGTCACTCATCATCAGGGAAATTCAAATCAAAACCACACTGAGATACCACCTCACACC